>NC_136431.1:93871757-94404257 GCF_052849685.1 Lactuca virosa | reverse complement strand
ATTTCAACTGATCTGCCATTTGACTGCACCAAACGAATCAAGTGAGAACAATAAAAATTATAATTAAAAGCTAAAATTAAAATTTCCATTTTTCTCAAAAGTTTAAAGTTTGGTCAATATTGTCGATTTCGGTCAAAGAAAGTGAATTCGGTCAAACTGCTTTGATACCAATTGTAAGTCCCAAAACTATGAATCTTATACGATATAAATTAATCTATTTAGTGAATGCAGAATGTAAACCAAATAGAGATTCAAGAACACAAGAAAATATCAACTGCACACGATTATATTGATTAAATCGTCTGGTACAATTGAGAACTTCTTCACAGCCGAATATTACAATGAATGAACAACTAACACCTAAACGGCTGAAAAGCAATATATATATATATATATATATATATATATATATATATATACACACACACACCAAGTATAAGACCTTGTCACGGCCCAAGCCCACCTGACCGAAATCAACATAGTGATTTTGGTCCCCTAAACCGAAAACCCAAAAAGCCCATAAACAAAACTATATCTAAGCCCAAATACAGAAATAAATTGTAAGCCCAACATAAACCACTTAAATATGACCCAACAATCTCCCCCTTGGTTTATTGTTGGCTGACTTCAAGGCTTCTCCACGATATGCACGTCAAAATCAGCCAATGCTCCTGCCCACAACTTCTTATCAATGATCGTGGCAATCATGTTGATTTCAGAATGATAAGAATCCGGTTTCTGTTACAGGGGAAATCGATGAGATCTAATGATCGAAAGGTTGCTGATGTTCCATTTTTACTCCTAATATATCTATTTAACGTTTAGCCGACAGTTTCAAGCGGGTAATGTTGGATTTCAGTTCAACTTGACAATGCCTTTTTTAAGGCATTCTACTGCACCAATGTCGTGAGTGACCTTTATCTAGTTGATGTAATTTTCTTATGTTTTCTTTGGGTTGTCTAGCTAGCCTCTTGCTTGATTTAATAAAATTTGTCGTTCTAAGAAAATATCATTTTGCTTCAATTGGGGCTCTACCCCAAACCCTCATACCATGAAGATGCGAGACCTTTTTCGTTAATCATGAAATAAAAAAAATCACGACTCAAATAAGCTCTTATAGCATGAAGACTGAGAGCCAAAGACAGACTCGAGTTTTATTTTTAATGAAAAGTATGATTACGATGAAATGAAAATGAAACTATAGAAAGAAAACAATGAGGATAAACCTAACAAATAAAAAGTTGCATAACGTAGTACCAATACCTTTTCTACAAAATATTTCATCTTTTAAAAGTTTTAAGAGCACTTTACTTTTATAAAGAGCCCAATTCATGTATCTTTTCAGTCTACATATGTTTAAGTGACATAAAAAGACGGTTGGTCATGTCAACAACACGATAAAACTAAACTTAGCATTGTCATAATTTCATGATTTCCTTTAGTTTATTCATAATGCATCAAAATCACCCAAGGTCATGGGAATGATAACATTATTGTGATTTGTGAGTGTGACACCGAACCACCATAAATCATATGCATGCGACATCGAGATTTTATTTTGGAGTGTGTGGGCAGTGTTGCATATCCATGTGTTATCCGCTTTCTGAAATCTTTATTCAGCTTTAGTTATATTGGCGTATTACTAAAGTTTAACTTTAAAAAGAAAATATAAAATAGTGAAAAAAAAGTAGGGCCTAAATTAGGGATGTTATTCAATCCGAATCGGAATAACCCGATAACCGAATAAGGGTAATTGCATGAAACGCAAACCGGACCGATTAAACAATACATGTTCGGTTCAGGTATTAATCGGTTCGGTTCGGTTATTACCCAAATAACCTGAATATCATGTATAAGATGTTTAAGGACCTAATATAACCGAAAAGAACCGAATAAACCGTATTAGGATTCTATAACCCGAATAACCTAAATAATAGAATAACAATGTACCTGTATACATCAATATAAAACATTCAAAGACTAACATAACACAATAACACATTGAAATAAAAACATTTACATACTAGATTAACATAATGAGAATTAATTGTTTACTTGACTTTCTTGAGTTGGAGCCTAATTCTTCATGACTAGACAAAGTAAGAATTCATAAATCCTTAGAGACAATAGGAAGAGTCGGTTTTTGAATGTCTGAAACAAAAGGAAGGATAGATAGAAGTGGGTCCGACTTCAAGTTTGACTTCAATCAGAAAAGGTTTACTAGCGACTAACGATGGAAAGTAATCAATATTAAAATTAAATGACTTTTCAATTCTGGGTCGGGTGTATATAACCGAATAAACTATTATTTGGGTAACACGGACTGAATAACTCGAGAATCGAATAAGCATAATATAGATACCCGAATCGAATTGCTTATACGGACCTAATTCGGTTTGGGTTTCGATTCGCTTCGGGTTTTCAGGCCAAATTCCCATCCCTAGTCTAAAGCAATCATTACAAGTAAATGCAATATTAATAAAAAAGAATAATAGTTATCTCAATCATTGTTTATGATATAAATATGCTTATTAATAGAATTGATCACGAACTGATATTAATATTGAAAAACTTATGTTATGACTTATAAGTTTTTCTTTTTAACAAAAATTGAAGCAAAATTTTGTATAAGCACACACTACATAATCGGATCAATCAACACCGGAAAAAAAGCTACGTGATGTGAATTATAACCATCTTCTTTTGCATTGTTAGCCTTATGCCCACAACCTAGTGTCCACTTGTAATAAAGCTATGCTTTATATCTTTCAAATAACTTGTTGCTAACTTTGTCCAGAAAAAGTTTCTTCTCATCTTTGGTTGAAAGTTTGCAAGTTGTCTTACCTGCCGGTTGGGTCGATTGGTGAAGTCTATGGCTATAGATATCTTGTAGCTTTCATTTGTCCAGAGAAAAAAGCGGTCGAAACTATTTTTTACATGATGTGGTGGTATATTTGAAACTTTTGGAATTGTATTATGTTCGGTACAAAGATGTGGAAAGATTCTTCTTTTGATAATGTAGTTGCATTTTCTTATTCATGATACTTAGATTTAGATGCCATAAATCGGTTATTTGGTGTGGGTAGCATGGGTGAAAAATCCAATTTCATCTTGTATTATGTAAATCTTGTCTGACTTGTTATTAGTTGTTTGCTTTTAAGAGATCCACTCGTTAAAAAAATAACTTTGTAAAAACACTTGAAACTTCTGTCTACAAGATGTTATATCCTGTATTTATTTTTTGTTATATGTTATCATCCCTCCCTCTCTCTCTCTCTCTCTATATATATATATATATATATATATATATATATATATATATATATA
Organism: Lactuca virosa; assembly: GCF_052849685.1. Taxonomy (NCBI): domain Eukaryota; kingdom Viridiplantae; phylum Streptophyta; class Magnoliopsida; order Asterales; family Asteraceae; genus Lactuca; species Lactuca virosa. The sequence goes on along the minus strand of NC_136431.1, from coordinate 94,400,930 downwards.
TATATATATATATATATATATTTTGGGAAAATCAATAGAAAATGCATAAACCTAAAAAAACCCTAAAAACCCTATATATATATATATATATATATATATATATATATATATATATATATATATATATATATATATGACTTTACAAACATAAAAGCCGCTACTTTTTAATAAAATCGCTGAAAAAAAAAATAATAATTTTTTTTCAGCGAATTTGTTCCAAAATCTGCGATTTTTATTCCTATAATATAAAAAAATAGATTTGATATCGTAAAGTATTTTATTTCTATGTATTACTATTGATTTTCTAGGTTTTAGGGTTTTCAAACCCTTATGCATTTTTTATTAATTTGCCATATATATATATATATATATATATATATATATATATATATATATATATATATATATATATATAATTGGAATGAGTGATGACTCAAAAATAAGTAAGGATTGCGAGGATACTTCTATTCAATGTACCAAAGTTCTTAAAATTGAATTCTCTATAAAATAAGCATAATCATGAAAATTTGAAAAAAAAAAATATTATTTTTTTATAAAAAAACCCAAAAAAAAATTGCCCAAAAATCATAAAAATTTAAGGAATACGTGTACTCAATATACCAGTGACTTTGTAAAATAAAATTTTCAAAAATAAGTTTTTGAAGTATTTATTTTTAATTTTAAGAAATATTAATTTTTAAAAAAAAATATTGAACATAATATGATTCAAAAAAAAAACTTTTGATTCAACTTGTTTATGATCCTTATTTTGTTATTATCTAAAAATATTAGACTCAAATATTTTATAATCCTTAACTATATATCTTTTATGATTCAAGATTAAATGATTCAAAATATATAATGATTATGTTTTTTTGAACAAAAACTATATTTAATTGAATATATTATTGATCCAAAATCGTATGATTCAAAAATGATTTGATTCAAAATAATACAATTTAAAATAATTTGAATCAAAATTTTATGATCCAAAAATAATATGATTCAAAAAAAGTATGAACATAAATTATTATGATTTTTAACATTCTTCTTATTAAAATTTTATAATTGGTAAACATTAAAAACTTAAACCAATATTTAGTTTAAAAAATAAAAAAATAAAAAAAATAAAAACAAAAACAAAGAAAAACACTTGTACCTTCAAGTATGTAGTAAATATATTTAAAAAAATGAAAAAAAATGAAAATAATTTAAAATTGTTAAAACCGAGCACATATCTATTTAAAAAAGTTTTGATTTTTTTTAACGAAGAATAAAAAGATAAACGAAAATAAATAATAAACTCACTTAAATAATGTTCCATGGACGTTTGCCGCACGTGATTAAATCATCGAGTCCGTATTAGTTATCATGGACGTGGGTCGCATGTGAACGCATTACGACCAAGTATTTGAGTTTGACGTTTGTGCCTTTGACGAAACAGATGATGGACAATTGTCCTTGCAGTCCTACCATTTTTTGAATCATCATCGGAACCGGACTATATATATATATATATATATATATATATATATATATATATATATATATATATATATTCCTTAAAACTTAAATGTTGTGAAGTCATATGAATATAGAAACTTTATATAAACTGTGTAGAAAGTGCTGGAAAATAATAACTTAGCCAACTTTTTGTTTTTGTGTATTGCATGACCTTCTTGTCATTGTCCTTTACCATTTTTTTACATAAAAGTATATCATTATTGCTCTTTTCAAAATTAGGTTTTACAATGTTCTTAATCGAGCACATAATCTTAATATTCCTCTTTTTAGTTCGTTTATATCTAATGTTATAATAACAATAATGCTATATATGCAAAATCTATGTTAATAAGAAGATATGTTAGAAAATTTGACATTATTAGCTTCAATTTTTAATTAACAAGACACAGGTCAAACACTTGGAAGAATATGCGCTTTCAATATCCTTTCTAATAAATGAATGTTTTTTTTGTTACTTGTCACTCTTATTCAATTTGTCAAATGTCATTATGTGGTTATTTTAAATTAATTTTATTTTCGCATGTTAGTTTATGAGTTTTTCTATTTTATTAAATTCGACATAATATTTTAATGTAATAATTGCAATAAATGTATTAACTATCTGACAAAAAACCTAACTAATCTGATACAGTCACACTAAGCTTTATGAACTCAAAGTCTACCATCAACGACTACTGTTACCTTCATCTCAGTGTTTTTTTAATATGTTTTCGCACCACGCTACTACCGAAACCCACCAGTGTTTGCAAGATTTGACCTCTTCCTCCGTCTTCAACCTTCTTTCACCATCGATGATGACCGCCAACAGCCTCTATCATACCTGATATGTGTAGATCTAGTAAGATTTGCATAGATCTGATCAGATCTAACATTTAGATGCGATTTCATAAAACCTTTTGTTTTCTGGTGAGCTTCCCCACCTCAGATTGTTGGAAACATCACTAGTCACCATCAACTTCTCAGATGATTTCTCAGATCTGGGCATGTCTGATGTATTTGGTGCATGTTCAGATGTAAATATACAAGTTTTTTGTTCCAAAACTCTTGAATTCATTTTTTTATTTGGTAGTTCCATCACCAGAAAAATATCAACTGCATCCTTACTATATCTGTTTCATGACCACCTTCCCCTTCTCTCAAATTCGCATTCATCTGTTTTTCTTTAATCTCTAGTCAAAGACCACCTGGTCGTCATCAGATCAGATGTGTTTGTGTATTTTTCAGGTTAGATATAGTGTTTGTGTGTGTGGTATTTTCACCACCGCATCAGATCTGGTCTCCAGTGATGGTGTTTACATAAACAAGTTCTGAAAAAAAGATGCACACAAGGTGCTTGATGAAATGCCTCAATGGAATTGGGTGAGTTATTAAGTTGTGAATTTAGCTGTGAATGCTACAATGAAGTTTTTTTAGAGTTTAAACAACGAATATGGTAAATTAAGCTATGAATGAGTGTATAAACTGTTAATATAACATCGTGATATATATATATATATATATATATATATATATATATATATATATATATATATATATATGAAGTTTTATAGTGATTATGGATCTGATGTGTGTGGTGCACACAAAGTGTTTGATGAAATATCTCAGGCAAATTCGGTAAGTAATTAAACTGTGAATATGTGCTTTTAATGTATTAATTTATGGATATGTAAGTTATCAAGTTGTGAATGTGTATTTTTCTGAAGCATTAAGTTGTGAATTAGTTTACGAAATATTGAATTAAGTTGTGATTTAGTGTTTGAAATGTTGTATTAAATTGTGAATTCTGATTTTTTTTTTCCAGATTTGGTTTTTGAGGGAGGATGTTGTCGTTGTCTATACCGGTTGTTGGTGGTGGCGATGGTTGATGGTGACGTATGGTAGTTGGTGATATTGATGTTGGTGGTGGTGGTAGAGTAGGTATATATTTCTATTTCTCACTCATTTTGTTCGTTGATTTCAAATAACTTATCATTTTTTATGATTCATGTATATATTTTTCTTTTGATGTTGGCTTCAGAAATATAAGATAATTTATGCATGTATTAAACTGTGTATGGTCTGTTTAGTACATTAAAATATGATATTATACTTGTAAATGATTTGTGAATGTATTCTATTAAAGTGTGAATTTTATGTATTAAGCTATGAATTTTATTCACAACTTAATATAATAAATTCACAATTTAATATACATAAATGTCTCCAGATATGAACGTATAAATATAAATTTTAGTTGAGAATCTGGTTGTGAATATATAATTTTTATGTATTAAACTGTGAATTGATTGTATTAAGTTGTGAATTTTGTGTATTAAAATTTGAATGGATTGCATTAACCTATGGTATTTTTATGAATATTGTGTTTGCTTCTTTGAGAAGAAAGAAGCATTATACACATATATGATTTTCTTTAATTTTAAGAAATTATATGAAATTTAAACTATGAATATTATGTAAATTAAACTTTGAAATAAACACTAGCCTCTATATCTAAATGTATAAATGCAAGTTTTCAGTTAATAATATGGAATTATGTGTATTAAATCAATAATTTATCATGTTAAGCTGTGAATTTTGTGTATTAAATGGTAACTGATTGTATTAAGCTGTGAATTAACTGCATTTGCTATGAATTTTTTTTATAAATTTTGTGTTAAAATATGAATGATTAATGTATGATTTTTTGTATTAGTTTTCTTAGGACTATATTTATTTTTTATGTGTATAAGTATGTAAGAATGTAATAGTTTTTATAATTGTTTTGCAATAAATTCAAAAGGAGTGAATTAATAAGTTTATTAAATTGTGAATGTAGTATTTAAGTTGTCAATGTATGACTTTTTGTACATATATGTTTTTGGAAAGAAATATGGTCGCGACGCTGGCACAGGTGGTTGGTGACGGTGTGTGGTGGTGGTAGAGTTTGGGTTTGATTTCTCTAAATTTGTAAATTAGTGTAAAATAGATTGTATTAAGTTGTGAATTATGTGTATTAAACTATAAATGGACTATATAAAGTTGTATTTCATATAATTTTTATGTTCAAATATAAATGAATCTATGAAGAATATATTAGACTATAAAAATTACGATTTAGCCTTTTTCTTACAAAAAAAAAGACAAAAATCAGGATTTTAGCAAGTTTAATAATACTCACAATACATGTTTACTAACAAAATAAGAGTCCTTAACCTTTTTTGGTTCTCATTTGTAACATATGTTTGTTGTTGGAAAAATTGCTTTTAACTAATTTCTAAAAATGAAAATTTTCTATTTATGAATTTCAAATCATAAACATATTAAAAACGGATAAATGGTTATTCGTATTATCCTATGTGATACATTTATTATGGTATATTATAAGCCCAAAATCAAATTAAGATGAATGCAAATCAATCTTTAAAATGAGGTGGTTGGATGAATTTAGAAAAAATGTCAAGTGTGTTTTTATTCTTCCCACATAAGTGAAAAAGGGAAAGAAGTGAGTTTATAAGTAGAAAAGTCTATAAGATTGTAAGACTTATGTGACTAAGACTCACTCTTGTGTGCGCTTGCAAGCAGGTGCAAATGTGAACAAATATGAGTTGAATTCATTGATTTTGTGTGCGAATACACCATTCGTTGACCAAAAAGTTTAAGGACCTTTTGAAAATATTTCTTTTTATACCTGAAAACTTATGCATATTTCGATTATAAACTTGCATTATTACCGAATTAAACACAACTTTCAGTTATAATCTTGCGATCATTTTTTGTAATTAATTCTCATTAGTTATATAGTTTATATATTTGACATTTGGTATATATAAAAGCTTTGTATGTCAGATTAAACATACAAAATGCAATGAAATCATCTTTTTCTACAATTTTGTTTCTACGTTTTCTTGTTGCTATTAAGGTAAACTCCAGGCTTAGAAAGGTTTGGCAGTGTCGAAAAAATGATTCTAGGTGTTGTATCTTGTGACAAACACCCGATATTTTTTACAGATATAACTGTTTTAAGGATACAGTGTTAAATACATACCTCAACCATTTCTTACCATTTAGTTATTTTCATATATTTTCTATATTTTAGTTTCTATAGTCCTAAAATAATTTCGTTTGTAAGAAACGAACATGAAAAAATAAACATCTTTTGTTTCTATTTCTTACTGTTCGGTTTCAACAACTTATAAACATCATTTTTTAATAAAAAAATTTCTACATCAATTTTCGAAAAACAATATCAGCTTTTAGGAATTTTCAAAATCTAACAAAATTAGATTTTCTACATCCTTTATAACAAATTATGACAACTTCAGTTTTCTGCTTAGTTTTAACAACTTATAACAACTTTATTTTTATGCATCGGTTTTAGTTTTTGATTTCGAGAACGATTTTCTGAAACAATTTTAATCAGTTTTCTGCAATAATTTTTTCAGGATCAAATTTTCTTAAAGAGAATTTGTAGGATCCCATGGAGATGACAAATGCAGAATTAGGAACACGTGTAGGATCCAAAGAAGATGACAAATATCGGAAAGACACGGTTTAACGTTTAAACACAAGATGTATAGATAATGGAGTAGTACAAAAATATAGAAGCATGTGCTTGCTTAACTACAATACTTTTTTTTTTTTTCTCTCTCTCTCTATCTATCTATCTATCTATATATATATATATATATATATATATATATATATATATATATATATATATATATATATATATATATATGCTAGACTACTCATCTATACAATAAGAGCTCTCTCAACCTATAAAAAGTATACTATACAAGTATATAGACAAGCTCAACCCATAAGGCCTTCCCTATTCGATATGGAAGTCTTCTCTATGAAGGTGGAAGGCGCTTCTCTGTGAAGGCCTTATGGGTTGAGCTTGCCTATATACTTGTATAGTATACTTTGTAGGTTGAGAGCTCCATTGTATATATAAGTAGTTTAGCTTAGAGAGTTACACTTCCTATTTTGTACACTTTTAGATTACCTTCCAAACTTATTGAGCTTAAACATAATTATTTACACCTTGTGTTCTTTACATTACCGTTTGATTCATGTTGATTGTTCTTAATTCCGCAATGTCATTTCCATGGGATCCTACATACTTTTTAGTAACAATTTCGAATCTATAATTTTAATCATAAACGATTGAACTAAAATTTGTTGTCTATTTACTTAAAAGTAACAATGAAGCAATAGATAAGTTTGAAGTGAACAAAATGTTGTTGAGAATCAACTCAGCAAAAAAAAAATTGAAGTATTAAGAAGTGACCGTGTAGGCAAGTATGTATCACCGTTTGAAATTTTTTTTGTGCAAATCATGGTCGGGTATAAAACCATCTTGCAAATACCTTCAAGTATGAGAATATCTCACAAAGGTTATGGTATGTTCCTTTAAGGTTCTAAGAATAGAACCCAAGACTCTTGATTACATACATATTTATTGGATATGTACAAAACATGAGTGTATATTGGTTTCTTGTATACAATTATAAAAACTCAAAATTCACATAGACACAATGATGGAGTCAAGAAACTTTCAAAGTGGAAAGTTCTATATTTTTGAAGTCAGTATTGGGGTATATTGTTATTTACTTTATGTCCATTTTCAGAACGCTGGATATAAGTAAAGAAGATTTTAGATTCGATATGTTCTGAATTTTTATAGGCATAGTTAGTGATACCTGTAAAATAATTTGGATATAATAGGATTGATTGTGGCTCCAAAAAGGAGTTATTGGTGTTGGTAGTCTCAAAGCTTTTAACGAGGCATTGTTTCTAAAGCGGAGATATCATTTCATTAATAATGATGAAAATTTGTTGGTTAAAGTGTTGGAAGTGTTCAATGGGAGTGCCAATGGTTTTGGGTATTTTTCATAGAGATTAAATTAAAGGGCATATGGGAAAATCGGAAAATATTATTGGTTCCATAGACCAATTACATGACAAAGGTATCGTTCGTCATTTGTCTTTAAAAAAATGCATTGATAACGGGGTTCACAAGGTTTCGAAGGATGTTTGGGTAGGATACCTTACTTTGTTGATTCCTTCTCTTGGAATGTTTCTTCTTGAAACAAATATCGACTATGTGGTTAAAGATCGTTGGGTCATGGGAAGTTGGAAGTGGAATTGGAGACGACATGTGAAAGGTGGCGTGGAAGAAGAGCAACTCTCGGCTACATTGTTGTTGGAGTTGGTCTCATTTTGTGAATATCGAGATGGTTGTTAGAGACCGTTGATGGATTTAGTGTTGGGTATGTTTGTAGCCATATTAAAATCTCCAACTCGTTGGTGTTCTTTTGTACCAAGGAAGGCAAATATTACTACTTGGCTTATTCTTTTAAACCGATTGCCCATAAGAGCAAATTTGTCGGCTAAAGGTTTTGATATCCAATCTATTTTGTGCTAGATATTGTCACACCCTGACCGATGGCAAATATCGTCGGGGTTGCGACCTTATACAATTGGATCACAGTCAACCACATATATCGAACACTTAACATATTTAAATCAATATATTACAAACCTTAAAGTTTTGGAATTTAAATTACATATTCATAGTTTAAACACACAACGGTAAATAAAAACATTTCAAGATTATTCCCAAAAGAAAGGAACTATAAATTCCTTAGAACCGATGTCCTACCTCCGGCTCCTTGGTTACCTGAGAATACACATTTTTAAAATACGTCAACAAAAATTGTTAGTGAGTTCCACAGGTTTTGACTCCGTGAGTTTTATAACAAGAAATATTTATAAAACGTGGAATGTTTAACAAAATAAGTTGTGAAAAACATGGTCAACAATGTTACCGATATGCTTCGTGTGAGACCCGATATTTGAAATCTAGTACGAGTATCCATGTTACATTATTACAATAAAAGTAAATTTTTAACATATTTTTGGGAAGCAAAATATTTGGTGTTTGTATAAATAGACACTAACAATCGGTTTAACAATCTACAAACAATATTCATACTACATACAACCTCATCCTAGTGTGTATTAGTATATTTATATCCGGGACTTTGTTATAATTCCCGATTGTTTGGATTTAAAGACTTTTGGCTGTAATGCTTAATAATGTAAAAATACCAAAGTTCTAACGGGACAACAGTCGTATGTGTCCCTATACGAGTTTAAACAGTACGTCGACTGTAAGTGACCATATATTTGTTTAGACAGTACTCCGATTGTAAGTGAACAACAAAGTTTATACAACACCCCGACTATGAGTGACCAAAGTCGACATCGTTCAAATCATCTTATCTTATAAGGTTGTCAACATGATCATATTAGAAATACTTGTTATAATTTACACTTTTGTAACTCTTAAAGTATGTGTGAATTAAACAATATGATAATTGGTGTATTTCTTATTTACAACAAAAACTTTGTATATGCATTTGAAAGACCAAACAACAAGATAAATCAAAATGACAATTCTGTCAATGTTTTTAGAAAATCATAGAAAAATCATCGTAAAACAAAATATGGATTCGTAAACTCTCAGAACTTAGAAAATGAGTCTACTTTGTCCATAAAATTTTTCCCTAACCTTAAGTGGTTCCTAACCAGAGTAAAAATGTTCATTTTTACAGACTGGTCCGAAAATGTTATGAAATGATAGGCAGTTTTGTAAAAATCATTATAAATTGTAGAAAAATTGTATGAACGCGTGCAAGTAGTCCTTGAAAATTTAAAAACCTGAACTATTTTCATATTGCACAGTTTTGAAATCCATTAAGTTTAAGGAGGGAAAAACAGTCCGAGAACAGACCACAACTTTTCTGTAAAAAGCTTAAATTTAAGCTTAGATATGTTTAGTGACATGACTTGCATTTTTAGTTAGCAAAGCCTTTAAATCATTCAACTATAATTTGTTTGGTGTATATTCTCCCCCCAAAACTTTTAAAACATAAAAGAGGGGCCGTAGAAAACTCACTTTTGTCGCGTAGAGTTATTCAGGTTGAGAATGGTTTATGCGGTTTCCGGTTCCACTCAAGTTTGCGATTTGAGTATTCTTTTGGATGTCTTAACACATAAAGATATATAACATGTATTTTAGACTTTTGTCATGTCTTAAATCATTTAAAATCAGTGGGCTTGATGATAAAAAGAAAGAGTAGAAATCAAGAATATACCTAGCTTTAACTTGGATCTAAAGTATGTTGCCAAAAGGTGGTGGAATAACACAAGCTTTTTGAGAGGTAAAGGGTAACTTTCTCAGGGGTTTTAAGTGTTTGAAAGTAGCTACATATGTTATACCTTAAATCTCGAAAATGTGCAGTAAAATGAAGAACTTTTGGGTGTTGGTTTGATGCTCCAAAAAAACCATTGTTTTGGCTATGTTGCTGTCACGAAAATTTCATTACAAAAGGGTAAGAAAAAGGTAGTTTTACTCACTGTTTTAAGTCTCTAATTTTGTGTAGCATAACAACTAACTTTCAGGGGTATTTGGTGGTTAAAATATCAAGCAAAAGGAAAGTGTAGATGGGTGAAATGGTGGCTGAAACATCAAGGGACAACAACCCTTAAGGTTCACGATTTTTGGTGGCCTTGGAAGGGAGTTCTTGTGGCTGAAAATGAGATGAAGGTTGAGAGTATTTCCCTGGAGTATTGGCTGGTGAAATGAATGAGGAACAAGGAAGATATTTCGAGATTATGAAGGAGGAGAGAGGGGAATAAGATAAGGATACAAACCTAGACTAGCTTGTGATGGGATGTGAGTTTAAGTGATGTGATCTTGTCTAGCCACTTGCTTAGGTGGTTGCTTAGAGATAAGGTTAATTAACCAACTAACTACTAGTTAGTTAGTTAGTTAGAAGTTCTAGTTATGGAGAGGGAAGGTGTTAATCTCGAAAATTAGAAGAGGGATTAATAAGCATTCTTAGTAAAATGTCTTAAGTGATTAAGCACTTATTAGTTAAGTTGGCACTTCTCTCAACCATTTCTTTCATCTTAATTGATTTAGACACCATATTCCTTACATGAAATAACTTTAAGTCATGACCCATAACTAGTCATCCACTAGATAATAATACATATGTACAAATACATACATGTATTCTTAGTATAAAATAAGAATGTAGTTTTTGTGTATTTGAACTTAAATGTTTATGTTTTATTCTTTTTATTCAAAAACACATAAATACATTCTAATTATGCCTTATAATAATTCATTTTATATTTTTATTTATTTAAATATAAAATTTATTGACCAAGGTATAATTTCATGACATTTAACCTGTTAACCATATCGCTAAACACGTTTCGTCACTTTGGTTCGTATATTTGTCAAATTTAGATCATTCGCAACTATTAAGCACAAGTTTTACATAGAATTTGACTTACTCATCAACTGGAGACATGTTGATACAGAAATTAAGTTTGTTACGTTCAAATGACGTTATATGCTAATTTTCACAAACCGGTGATGGTTCGCAGTCATACGTCGTAACGAAATTTATCATTAGTTACTTGTTTTATATTTCGCAAGAACTTATCTAAATAAAACTTATTAAATTCCTTCAACCATTTTTGATAAAATAGTCATATTGCTTAATAATCAAAATGTAACGCCCGGGTTTCGGGGCTAAGTATTTTTAGACGATGTAATAGTCTAGGTCAACTATTGTAACTCTTTTTGATGTAATAAAGATGAAATATTTGAATACTATGTGAATTATGTGTATTTGGGTGCTTATTATTTAATTATAAATGTATAATTAATGAAGAATAAAAATAAGCGTCAAAATTAAAGTGTGAGATAAGCCCGATATCCTTACATAAAGTTGTAGTGGTCGAAACAAGGATTCCGAAGATATAAAGAACGCCGAAATCCGAGTTATAATGAAAAAAGTTATGACACGTCGAAGTTTCACGACGGAACCGGCACGACACCGGGAAACGTAAATAGTGAATTTACGATAAAGCGATTTTTAGCCTTAGCAATCTAAACGGAAGTCGTAGAAAACGTTAAACCAAGAGCGTCTATAAAAAGAACGCCCAAATCTGACTTCGTATGAGGAAGTTATGATTTTTCGAAGTTTCGGCTTAGCAGTGTACAACCCGAAGTTCGAATATTAGATCGAGCGGTTTTTAGCCGACACAACCTAAACGAGAATCGAAGATCTCGTTAATAGTAGCATAACGATAAAAAGACAGACGAAAACGTACGTCGGATGAAGAAGTTATGAATTTTTAACGGACCAATCCAGTCCCGGCCTATTAAAAATATAACTTTAAAAATAAAGTCAAAATTAGCCGACGGAGTCTAAACGAAAGTTGTAGAGTACGTTCCCGCCTACGTGTGGATATAAAGAACGTTGAAAACGGAGATAGTACGCGAGAGTTACGAATTTTTAAAGTTTGCACTTGGATTTGCGAAGCCTGATGCAATGATGATGACGTGGCCGATTTCCAGCCGTCCGATGCTGGTGACAGAGCTCGCTTCGGATGGAGACACGTAGCCCTCGCTACGCTTAGCGTCCGAACTCGGAACACGCCACGTACGAGAAGCTCTTCCGCGGCCCAGCTTCGCCCACGTTGCACCTCCGAGACCTCGCCACGTGTCTTGCCAGCTGCTGATCTTATCCAACGAACGCGCTGCGTACTTCGGATCTACACCCCGCGTAGCGAGGACCCTCGCAACTATAAAAGGAGGCCGAGGGCAGCCTCATTCTTCACCCATTTTCATTTCTCTCTCTACAATCTTTCTCTCTCTAGAGTTCCAAACCCCCCCTAAACCCTAGGTAAACCCCCTAGCACCCAAAGGAAGCCCCGAGGCTCCCGGAGTCCCGAGAAAAAGGGTCTTTCGGTTCGGAAATGCTGCTCCGAACAAAACCCGGTTTTCTTTAAAATCCGCTGTAAGTGAGCTACGCCTACGCAATTTTTAATATAACTTTTAAATAATTATAGTAATGTTATTAGGTCCTTAAAATAATTATTTGAGCTATTATTATGAGTTATATTGAGTGTTATTTAACGCTTATATAATAATAATAATAGCTAGACTATTAATTAGTCACGGTTAACGTTAAAACTAAACTCTAGTGGTATTAATACTAGGTTTTGGTAAAGGAAAAATTGTTTTGAGATAACGAAGTGCTGTTCAAGTACCGAGTCACCACCTAATCAGGTGAGTGCATAGTCCCTTTCATCTTACACATAGATATGAAGTATTTATTATATAATTTACGTGCTATGTGTGCATATTGCCTGAATACTTGCTGTTTATGTTTGATGAAAGATTTTTATACATGATCTAAATGATTTAAACTGTATATGTATTTTATATCTACAAAATGTGTTGGGTAAAACATGGGTAGATGTATTAGTTGTTGTGTGACAAAATAAAATGATGAGAGTTATTGATGATCCAGTCATCTAGCGGAGTATAGATGACGACCACAGACTATTCTAGACAATCCAGTGGAACGCTAGCAGGCTCGCAACCTGTAGGTGTTTATTTGAACTGTGTGTTTACCAGCAGTACTCCATCCCCCACATGGTTGCCTTATTTGACATGAATTGCTGAGGAATCCCCGAAGCATGTGTTGTCACCCCGATGAAAGTCCTTAGACTAGGTCCCTCGAGTTAGATGTTTTAGGGACGTAAAGTGAGGATAACGGGAACGGGTAACCGGGTTTGTTTGGTTTGATAAGCATAATAATTATATTATTGTGGGTTGAAAACCCTATGTACTCACCAGGCTCCCAAGTCTGACCCACTCAGTTTCTTGTATTACAGGTAGTGGCGCATGAGCATAGATGTTTGGATGAGAGATAAGGGATTATAGGCCTGTAAATACGAAATAATGTAGTAAGGCTTATGTTGTACTGTTTATGCTTTTGATCTGTATCGAACATGACATCCCGAGTCTTTTAATCAAATAAATTTCCTTGGAAATGCTTTTGATAAATCTTTATCATACTTTGTTTTGGGACAAATTCCGCAACTCTTTTATTTAAAATGCTACTCTGATTTTTAAACAAGCATAAACAAAATCGGTCTTTTCTGGCCGTGAAAATGGGGATGTCACAGTTGGTATCAGATCATTAGTTTAAGCGAACTAGGAATTTGTAGGATTTCTAGACTTAAACTTAGAATGCTAAGCGATGATTGTGAGGTGTGAGCACTAGCTTATTTTAGGAATTATGCCTAAAATGCTTTTATGTGCTAAATGCTTTGTGTCTGATATGCTGTTATTTGTTCGGATCTATGGTCTGTTGCCGACCGGATTTGGAAACCTTATGCGTTTAGGATTCTAAACGTACGACTACGATATTAGAACTAACATGTAAACGTTTCGGAGTGATAAGGATGATTTAAACGACTATCCTAAATAAAGATCTAAATTCACCTTATTCGGTGTATTGATCAAAATGGCAAGAACCCGCAGTGGAGCCGGGAATGCAAATAGGAACAGAAACCAACCCCCAGTGATTGAGCAAATACCGGTTGTGGTAGCCGCTGCTGAGCCAATAACGATGGCCGGAGTGCAGGCGATGTTGGATCGTCAAATGGAGGAAACCAAACGTTTGCTCCAACAAAATCGAGAGGAAGCTACCATACAGCTCGAACAACCCGAGTTGAACGAAGGGCAGTCTGCGGAGGGGAACTACAAAGGGACCATTGGTCAAGTCAACCCACCGATAGTTCGACAAAACAACCAGGATGACGGAGTCGAAAGGAATGGATGCAAGTACAAGGATTTTCTGACTTGCAAGCCATCGACTTTCACTGGAAAGGAAGATCCGATCGGGGTCATGGATTGGATCTCGGAAATGGAGTTAGCCTTCATGACATGTGGTTGCAGAGGAAAACTACATACTACATTTGCTGTACGTCAGTTCCGAGGGGGCGCTGTGCGTTGGTGGAACACCCTGGGGAAGACCTTGAGCCCCAATGAGCCCCTGCAGCTGACATGGGCGGAGTTTTTAGTACAATTCAAGCGCAAGTACTGCTCAGCCCAAAACCTTCTCGAGCTAGAAAACCAGTTCCTAACCCTGAAGAAAGAAGGCATGTCCATTGATGAGTACACTAACAACTTCACGGAGAAAATGGAGTTTGCCTTGCGTCTTGTTCCGGATGAGCTAACAAAAATTGAGAAGTACGCCAAGGGACTCCCATGGGAGTATGCAGTGCCGGTACGTCAGGCACATACTCTGGAGGCGGCTATCTGGGATGCCAAGTCTGTGGAGGAAATGATCAAGGGAAGAGCTGCCAGCAAGGTTGAGGTTGGCGAGAAGAGAAAATTTGAAGGGTCTGCTAAACCCAACAATAAGAAGAGCAAGTTCGGTTCGAAGAAGTTCGGGGGAGGAAATGAATCAAAATGGTGCGAGAAGTGCAATAAGAAGCACTCGGGAAAATGTAGCGAGGAAGTGACCTGCTACAAGTGTGGGAAAACGGGACACTATGCGAATGAGTACACCATCAACAAGAGGGTGTGCTACGAGTGTCGTGAAGAAGGGCACATCGCTAAGGATTGCCCAAAGAAGAAAGATGCGGCAAGACCCAACCTTCCACCAAAGCCGAAGGTGAGAGCCTTCCAGATGACGCTTGAGGCTGCAAAGGAGGCAGCAGACGTCGCTTCAGGTACCTTTCTTGTAAATGGTTTGCCTGCCAATATACTATTTGATTCCGGAGCCAACTACTCCTTTGTATCGCATAAATTTGGTGGGAAATTAGCATTGCCTGTAGAAAAACTTGATAATGCCCTGATTGTAGAAGTTGCCAGTGGCAAGTTCATACCTGTTAGTGACCGTATTAGGAACATCGTCATCGACATAAACGGAAACGAATTCCACGAGGAGCTGTTACCCATAGAATTGAACGGTTTCGACATCGTTCTGGGAATGAATTGGCTTAGCGCCAACGATGCTGAGATTCAATGCCAAAAGAAGATAGTAAGGGTAAACCCACCCGGAAAAGAGTCATTTATGGTGTACGGGTACAAACGCCGAGTAAATTCTGGAATCATCTCCCTGATGAAAGCCAGAAAATGTTTGTCCAAGGGATGTGCATCATACTTGGCATTTGTGATCGATGCTAAGAAGGAAAAGAAGGAGGTGAAGAATATACCGGTCGTATGTGATTATCCAGAAGTCTTTCCCGAAGATCTTCCCGGATTACCGCCTGATAGACAAGTGGAGTTTCGTATAGACTTGTTACCGGGTACAACACCGATAGCAAAGGCACCTTACCGATTGGCACCGACGGAGATGAAGGAGCTCATGACGCAACTTCAGGAGTTGTTGGACAACGGTTTCATTCGACCTAGTTCATCACCCTGGGGAGCTCCGGTGCTATTCGTAAAGAAGAAAAACGGAAGCATGAGAATGTGTATAGACTACAGAGAGCTGAACAAGGCAACGGTGAATAACAAGTATCCATTGCCGAGGATTGATGACCTATTCGATCAGCTGCAAGGTTCGAGCTATTTCTCAAAGATTGATCTTAGGTCAGGATATCATCAGCTGAAGGTGAGAGATTAGGATATCGAGAAGACTGCGTTCAGAACGAGATATGGACACTACGAGTTCTTGGTTATGTCGTTTGGACTAACCAATGCTCCAGCAGCATTCATGGATTTGATGAACAGGGTTTGTAAACCATTCCTCGATAAATCCGTGATAGTGTTCATCGACGACATTCTGATCTACTCGAAAAGTCAGGAGGAGCATGGCAAGCATCTACGAGAGGTGTTGGAGGTATTGAAGAAGGAGAAGCTGTACGCTAAGTTCTCCAAGTGTGATTTTTGGATCCGAGAAGTCCAATTCTTGGGTCCTGTGGTTAACCAGGAGGGAATAATGGTTGACCCTGCAAAAATCGAAGCTGTAATGAAGTGGAAACGACCGATGAGTCCCACAGAGATTCGAAGCTTTCTAGGATTAGCCGGATATTACCGACGATTTATCCAAGGCTTTTCTTCGATAGCTGCTCCATTGACTGCTTGACCCATAAAGGAGCTACTTATACATGGAGCGAGAAGCATGAAGAAGCATTCGAGAAGCTAAAGAAGAAGTTATGTGAAGCACCGATTCTTTCTCTACCCGATGGAGTGGAAGACTTCGCAGTCTATAGTGACGCATCTGGAGTCGGGTTGGGTTGTGTTCTGACTCAAAGAGAATAGGTGATAGCATACGCGTCTCGACAATTGAAGGAGCATGAAAAGAACTACCCCACTCACGATTTGGAGTTGGCAGCGGTAGTTTTTGCTCTAAAGATATGGAGGCATTACCTCTACGGAACGAAGTGCAAACTTTTCACTGATCATAAGAGTCTCCAGTATCTCTTTAATCAGAAGGAGTTGAACATGAGGCAACGACGTTGGCTAGAGTTACTCAAGGACTACGACTGTGAGATACTTTACCACCCCGGTAAAGCAAATGTTGTTGCTGATGCTCTAAGTCGAAAAGTCAATCTTGAACGAAAAAGGCCAAGAGCGATGAGAATAGAAGTTGTCTCAACCATTGTGGAAAGTATAAAGAAAGCTCAAGAAGAAGCTATAGAGAAGAATGACCGAAAAGAAGAACGTTTGGGAAAAATGTTGGTGTTCGGTACAAACCGTCAAGGACTGAAGGTATTCCAAGATCGGATTTGGGTATCTAAGACGGGAGGAATAAGAGATCTTCTGATGGAAGAAGCACACAAGACCATGTACTCTATTCATCCCAGTAGCACAAAAATGTATAGGGACCTAAAACCCTACTACTGGTGGCCGACGATGAAGCTCGATGTTGCGAAGTATATGGCCGAGTGTGTAACATGTGCGAGAGTTAAGGCACAACATCAGAAACCATATGGGAGTTTAGAACCTTTACCTGTACCCATGGGCAAATGGGAAGACATCACCATGGATTTTGTGACTAAACTACCCAGGACAAAGAACGGTCATGACATGATTTGGGTGGTCGTGGATCGTTTCACAAAGAGTGCACACTTCATAGCTGCCAACGAAAGGTGGTATATGGATAAGCTTGCAAATGCTTACGTGAAGGAAATTGTGAGACTTCACGGTGTTCCTCTTACGATTGTATCCGATCATGATAGTCGTTTCACGTCGAGGTTTTGGAGAAGTCCACAAGAGGAACTGGGTACGAAGTTGTGTCTGAGTACAGCTTACCATCCGCAGACTGATGTTCAAAGCGAAAGAACGATTCAAACGCTTGAAGATATGTTGAGAGCATGTACCCTCGAGTTCCAAGGTAACTGGGATGAACACTTACCTATGGTAGAATTTTCCTACAACAACAGTTTCCACTCGAGCATCAAGATGGCACCTTATCAAGCCTTGTACGGACAGAAGTGTCGTACGCCGTCTTGTTGGCTTGAGGCTGGAGAAAAGCAGTTTATGGTCCCCGAGATAGTCCATGAGACTGCTGAGAAACTGAAGGTGATTGGGGAAAGAATGTTATCAGCTCAGGATCGTCAGAAGAGCTATGCTGACAAGAAAAGACGACCGATGACCTTCGAAGTTGGGGATTTGGTTTTGCTTAAAGTCTCACCGTGGAAGGGACTTATAAGATTCGGAAAACGAGGTAAGCTAAGTCCAAGGTTTATTGGACCGCTCAAAGTTCTTCAGAAGATTGGGAACCAAGCTTACAAGCTGGAATTGCCCGAAGAACTCGATGGTATTCATAACACCTTCCATGTGTGTTATCTGAGAAAATTCACGGGAGAAGTTCCCGACATAATTCCAATCTCAGAATTAAGAATGGATGAGAACAAGAGGCTGATTGAAGAGCCCGAGGCAATTGTTGACCGTAAGACTAAGAAGTTACGACGCAAGATGGTCGACTTAGTGCTAGTCTGTTGGAAACATTCGAATGAGCCGAATCTCACTTGGGAAACAGAGGATGACATGATGAGTCGCTATCCACATCTGTTTGCCGACGCATGATTCCGGGACGGAATTATCCTAAGGGGGAGAGAATTGTAACGCCCGGGTTTTGGGGCTAAGCATTTTTAGACGATGTGATAGTCTAGGTCAACTATTGTAACTCTTTTTGATGTAATAAAGATGAAATATTTGAATACTATGTGAATTATGTGTATTTGGGTGCTTATTATTTAATTATAAATGTATAATTAGTG
This sequence comes from Lactuca virosa, assembly GCF_052849685.1. NCBI lineage: Eukaryota > Viridiplantae > Streptophyta > Magnoliopsida > Asterales > Asteraceae > Lactuca > Lactuca virosa. The sequence continues at coordinate 94,382,306 of NC_136431.1, read as the reverse complement.
AAGAATAAAAATAAGCGTCAAAATTAAAGTGTGAGATAAGCCCGATATCCTTACATAAAGTTGTAGTGGTCGAAACAAGGATTCCGGAGATATAAAGAACGCCGAAATCCGAGTTATAACGAAGAAGTTATGACACGTCGAAGTTTCACGACGGAACCGACACGACACCGGGAAGCGTAAATAGTGAATTTACGATAAAGCGATTTTTAGCCTTAGCAATCTAAACGGAAGTCGTAGAAAACGTTAAACCGAGAGCGTCCATAAAAAGAACGCCCAAATCTGACTTCGTATGAGGAAGTTATGATTTTTCGAAGTTTCGGCTTAGCAGTGTACAGCCCGAAGTTTGAATATTAGATCGAGCGGTTTTTAGCCGACACAACCTAAACGAGAATCGAAGATCTCGTTAATAGTAGCATAACGATAAAAAGACAGACGAAAACGGACGTCGGATGAAGAAGTTATGAATTTTTAACGGACCAATCCAGTCCCGGCCTGTTAAAAATATAACTTTAAAAATAAATTCAAAATTAGCCGACGGAGTCTAAACAAAAGTTGTAGAGTACGTTCCCGCCTACGCGTGGATATAAAGAACGTTGAAAACGGAGATCGTACGCGAGAGTTACGAATTTTTAAAGTTTGCACTTGGATTTGCGAAGCCTGATGCAATGATGATGACGTGGCCGATTTCCAGCCGTCCGATGCTGATGACAGAGCTCGCTTCGGATGGAGACACGTAGCCCTCGCTACGCTCAGCGTCCGAACTCGGAACGCGCCGCGTACGAGAAGCTCTTCCGCGGCCTAGCTTCGCCCACGTTGCACCTCCGAGACCTCGCCACGTGTCTTGCCAGCTGCTGATCTTATCCAACGAACGCGCTGCGTACTTCGGATCTACGCCCCGCGTAGCGAGGACCCTCGCAGCTATCAAAGGAGGCCGAGGGCAGCCTCATTCTTCACCCATTTTCACTTCTCTCTCTACAATCTTTCTCTCTCTAGAGTTCCAAACCCCCCCCCCCCCTAAACCCTAGGTAAACCCCCTAGCACCCAAAGGAAGCCCCGAGGCTCCCGGAGTCCCGAGAAAAAGGGTCTTTCGGTTCGGAAATGCTGCTCCGAACAAAGCCCGGTTTTCTTTAAAATCCGCTGTAAGTGAGCTACGCCTACGCAATTTTTAATATAACTTTTAAATAATTATAGTAATGTTATTAGGTCCTTAAAATAATTATTTGAGCTATTATTATGAGTTATATTGAGTGTTATTTAACGCTTATATAATAATAATAATAGCTAGACTATTAATTAGTCACGGTTAACGTTAAAACTAAACTATAGTGGTATTAATACTAGGTTTTGGTAAAGGAAAAATTGTTTTGAGATAACGAAGTGCTGTTCAAGTACCGAGTCACCACCTAATCAGGTGAGTGCATAGTCCCTTTCATCTTACACATAGATATGAAGTATTTACTATATAATTTACGTGCTGTGTGTGCATATTGCCTGAATACTTGCTGTTTATGTTTGCTGAAAGATTTTTATACATGATCTAAATGATTTAAACTGTATATGTATTTTATATCTACAAAATGTGTTGGGTAAAACATGGGTAGATGTATTAGTTGCTGTGTGACAAAATAAAATGATGAGAGTTATTGATGATCCAGTCATCTAGCGGAGTATAGATGACGACCACAGACTATTCTAGACAGTCCAGTGGAACGCTAGCAGGCTCGCAACCTGTAGGTGTTTATTTGAACTGTGTGTTTACCAGCAGTACTCCATCCCCCACATGGTTGCCTTATTTGACATGAATTGCTGAGGAATCCCCGAAGCATGTGTTGTCACCCCGATGAAAGTCCTTAGACTAGGTCCCTTGAGTTAGATGTTTTAGGGACGTAAAGTGAGGATAACGGGAACGGGTAATCGGGTTTGTTTGGTTTGATAAGCATAATAATTATATTATTGTGGGTTGAAAACCCTATGTGCTCACCAGGCTCCCAAGCCTGACCCACTCAGTTTCTTGTATTACAGGTAGTGGCGCATGAGCATAGATGTTTGGATGAGAGATAAGGGATTATAGGCCTGTAAATACGAAATAATGTAGTAAGGATTATGTTGTACTGTTTATGCTTTTGATCTGTATCGAACATGACATCCCGAGTCTTTTAATGAAATACATTTCCTTGGAAATGATTTTGATAAATCTTTATCATACTTTGTTTTGGGACAAATTCCGCAACTCTTTTATTTAAAATGTTACTCTGATTTTTAAACAAGCATAAACAAAATCGGTCTTTTCTGGCCGTGAAAATGGGTATGTCACACAAAACATAGTATCGTATGTTCGTTCTTATTTTTTCCAATTGTTACATTCTCCCCACGTTAAAAGAATTTCGCTCTGAAATTCAACTTGTAGAAGGGATATCACAAAACAAGTGGGGGTATTTCTTTTTCATCTGATCCTCGCATTCCCAGGTGTATTCTGGTCCTCGCTGAGAGTTCCAAAGAACTTTCACGACAGGAATACGACTTTGTTTTAAACACTTCACTTCTCGATCCATAATTTCCACAGGTTCTTCAACGAAGTGGAGTTTTGTGTTCAATTGTATCTTAGCCACTGGTGAGAAGGTCTCATCATAGTCAACCCCTGGGGTTTGAGTAAAGCCCTTCACAACCAGTCGAGCCTTGAAAGTGTGTACCTTTCCATTGTTGTCAGTCTTCTTCTTGAAGATCCAATTGCACCAACTATCTTACGACCTGGTACATTGTCAACCAAATTCCAAACTTGGTTGTCATACATAGACTTGATCTTGCTGTCCATTGCCTCTTTCCACTTGACAAACTCAAGGCCTGCCATTGCTTCCTTGTAGTTAGCAGGTTCATCCAAATTTACCAGTGTGCTATCACTGATAAACGTATCACCTTCTGCAGTTATATGGAAACCATACAACACAGGCGGAACGCTAACTCTACTAGAACGTCTAAGAGGAAATGACTCGTAAACTGGCTCAACGGGAATTTCTTCCTCAGGTTGAGCGCTAGTGTTAGAGGTTCCTTCATCGTTTGACTCTTGATTTCTTCAAGATCAATTGTACTTGATGGGTTTTGAGCATTCTAACACTCCTATGGTGTACATGCAACCCTACAAACCTTGGATCCATGTTTTCTCTATTATACATGCAAATATTTGATATTCCTAGGTTTCATCCTAACTAGCATAATATGAAGCAACTATACTACAAGAATCTAGTAGAATGACATACCTTTTGATGTTGTAGATTGATTCCATGGAGCTTAAGAGCCTAGTGCCTCAAATGTGACACCTCAAATGGTTCACACAACACCAAGAACCCTTGGAATAACTAGAGAATAATGATACTTGCACCAAATCGGTTTTTGCCCTCTTGTGTATACACACTAGTGCCATTTCATGAACTAGGGACCTCTTTATATAGTGTGGAGGATTAGGGTTACATTCATGTAAACCCTACTACCCATGACCTTTAATTTCCATAGGATCCATGGGTTAAACACTCCATGGACTATCCATGAAAGCTTAGCCCAACCTAAATGAACTTGGCCCACCACATATATAAGAGTCCATATTTAATTAGTTCCTTTTGATCACTAGATTAATTAATTCTTGATCAATACTAACTAAATAATATGATTTCATATTAATATATTAGAACTTATAATATATTAATATAAATCACTAGTATCCTTTTTTCTCATTTTGTTTATCCAATTGTTCCGATGCCATGCAACCCAAATGGACCATGCCAAGTCGGGTCGAATACATATCAATAATAGTTATGGGCTTAGACATATAATCCAACAGTCTCCCAATTGGATAAGTCTAAAACTATTATTGCGTATGACTTCAAAACCCGACTAGCAATCGTAGCTCTTAAAGTCGTTGCCGTACTCTGAACAAATCAATGACGCGTCCATTAGATAAGGGATCATATATTCCTCCATTCTAGATATCATATGGACTGAGACATGGATTATAATTATTCTCTCTGTCCATTTGTTGTTTCCCGATTTCCGATTTATGACGACCGACTAATTGAACAAATCAAATCAGTCCAGGCTTGGCCAAGCACTTAGGGGTGTCATCACTAAATCATCGAGGGGCCCACATATATCGCTTTTATCCCACCAAGGGTAAAAGGAATGGATAAACTTTGAGTCATATGCTTGTTCTACTACTTGTTGAATCATACACAAAGGCACGTTTTATAACAACGAGTTACCAATGCGTTTTCGTGCAATCAATGTATAACCAACTCATAGTTAACAACTCATATCTCTAGGTTTGAAGAATATAAGATATTATCATCTCATGATCACTCGTGATAAAATCCATGAAGTGATTCAAATGAGCGTGGGTTGAATCCAATACTCAGAACTTATGAGTACTCATGAATGTTGTAGCAACTCTCGCTATGTCCAATACCTTAGACATCTACAAACCAAGTTCATGACAGTCTTGCCTTAATACCTACTTCCAACGTATTATCGACTGTGGATGGTTTGAATAACTTAGTCATTCAGGAAGAATGACCTAGTTATTATGGAAGTCAAAACATGCAAAGTGAAACACAAGAATAATCGAATCCAATATGGTCTCAGAACTTATGAATATAAATAGAACACCTTTTATTTATCACCATATTGATTACACATTATTCATTGTATAATGTTTCAACTAATCAACTTTATACTTGAATCAAAACAATAGTCATGCCATGCTCCTAAGCATGCACACTATGTTTATCCAAACAATAGTCATGCCATACACCAAGTATACACACTATGTTTTTCCAAACATTAGTTATGCCATACACCAAGTATGCACACTAAGTTTGTCTATGATCTTTACTTTGTGAAATAGATCGATTGAACATAATTCCAATGATTCTCATTTCACAGTCCCAAATCCTTACCGCAAATGCAAGAATTCCAAATTCCTGTCATTTACCGAAATCTCGTTAGATTTTAAACTTATATGCACTGATCCTCTTGTAATGATTATGCACAAAGTCACAAAGACTTGTCAACAGTCATTACAGAGTATTCCAATGGAGATCATTCCATGGAACGAAGTCTCAAATTCAAAGTACATTGCTTTGAACATCCTTCTTGCATTAAGTTTCCTAACCTTACACATATTTAATGAATAACTTCCACCTATGGGAATATTTCTGTATTCTCATTTTGACTATCACTTCTGAACAAGAGTTGCCTCTTTTCAGAATATGTCAATATGGTCCTTCCAAAATTAACAATATACTTCTAACTGTCCATGAGCAACCAATCTTTGGTAAACCTTAGATTGTCCTCGACAATTGCTTGATCATTTTAGTCATATCCAGTTCTAGACTTTTCCCCTCTTAATGCCCTGAGCATTTGGAAAATTTAGAAAGGATGAATATTATAACACATGCAATCGATCCTATATCTGAAGCATATGTGATACGATTCATGATGTCTCACATAAAGACATGATACTAGACCAGTCTTTTTGCAATAATATTTCTATTTCTATTTGCCAAGGTCTCATAATTTAGATTATGAAAAGGGATGTCGTAATCATAATCAAATTTTAGAACGCAAATAATGGACCTATATATAGAATTTCCTTATGTTGAGCCATTCCAACATAAAATTCATATATATCCTTGACTAAAGATGATTAAAACCTCAATCTAAACTTTTAGAATTGAAATGAAGTATAATTTCCTCTCCCTTAATTATAGCAAAACAACTTTTTCCAATTGAACTTTTGTTTTTTCTATAATTAACATTGCTAACTTGCAACACTTATCATAATTATCATGCTCCCACTAACATGATAATTGTTAGCATAACACTTATGCTCCCACTAGCTTTGACATGTACTTAGAAATCAGCTAGACTTCTAGAAATCAATACTTTATTGACTTTCTTACCAAAGTTTAGATTTCTGATACGAGATGCTTTGATAAAACTTTATCAAAATCATACACATTTTACTTAGATAGCTCACATGTGTGTCTAAACAATTTTAGAAATATGAAAAGGGATGTCGTAATCATAGTCTCAATTGTTTAGACCTTTGCCATTTCTCACAAGTCCATGTTAGTGTGTCGGTTAACCACATACGCTCCATTAACGACTTTGAGAATACAAATATCACAATTGCTATCTACTTAAAATCTATTTAGTGAAAGCGTTTCCTCACCATCATTTTCATGAATCAGAGAGAAACCTTATGACACTTAGATTTTATGGTGTATGTGTTCCTATCCATGTGAATTTGTCAAAACCATAATCACAAGACAAGGTTAGTGACAAATTCAAACTCATATGGATTGAACTTGTGCAATCTTAAATTCTTGCCACCTGGCAGCACAAGGGCCTGTCATTGCTTCCAAGTTGTTATGCAACCAATTGAAAATTCTCATAACTCATATGCAAAGCCAACTTTAACTAGAATGGGCACATAAATAGTAATATGTCAACACGATAGGTTATAAACCTCAAGTCGTGTGCTAGTGATAAACTACATGTTTTATTCTTGATCAGTTCTTGAAACTCTTTCAGAATCTTTTAGACTCCCACTGTCCTCTTGACATATAAGACTCTCTTGCAAAGTACCATGCCTTGTTAAACAAATATTCAAGAGATAGTGTGGATTTTTATCAAGACAAACACTTCACACAATTGGCCTTAGTTGGTCTCTGTTTTATCCAAAACATCACAACTTACTAATTTCAAATGTACAAGAGTAGGACACAATTTACTCTTACATTTGACAAGTGTTATAAACCTTATTTAAGATGTGTCACTCAAGTTACAATCTTGGAGTATGACTCTAAGAATTGTTTTGGAATGAAGTATGACTTATCTTCTTGATTTAACCATTTCAACAATTCAAGATTCCTCTTCTTAGTCATAGGAATGTTCTAAGATGTCCTTAGAGGATGAATTGTGATATGGTCTCACAATCATTAAGATGATCATAAAACATGATACTAAAGTACTCTCCCATCTTTTCAGATTTGATAAACTTTTATCTTTCTGCCAAATTTGATTCTTCTCATTCGTTCTGCCATACATTAAAACTTTTTCAATGTTTCAGAATTATACTAAAAATGGTAAGTATAACCATATTTACTAAACGTTAGTAAATCATGACGAATAGTCTTATCGATCTTTATGGTGGACTTGACCAGTGCACAAGAATGTGTACTCGATACCTTAGTCCTTCACTTGACTCACATATACATGTGAACAAGGAATTAGTCTTAATTTTCCAAAGATGAAAATTCTCATTCATCATACAACTTGCATGATTCCAAGTTTCGGTACAATTGAAAACTTGGGTGATGAGAATATTTCCTTATTTGGTAAATTTAGACACTACCACAAATGAAAGAATCAAATTCACATTGCTAGAAACATACAAACATCAGTTTTCCATAAAAGCCATTGCAAGGAGATATAAAATAAAATAAAACAAAACAAAATTTTATTTATTTATAAAATGCGGAAAACTTTTCCTTACAATGCAATTTTAAATGAAAACTTATGCTATTACATATTTCCTAGCAATGTATCATAACTCCTAAGAAGTAGCTCAAGAATCTGATATTCGAACCATGCGATTGAAATCCATCTTCGAGATCAAATTCAACATACTCTTCTTTTAAGCTTCCTTTCCTTTGCTTGATCCTGCCAAACGCCAAAATGTAACCAAGTCACATTTTGTATTAATAATCATTAATTAGGAACTTAACAGAGTTAGATAGTGGATTTTACCCAAAATAGAGTCAAACTTTTTGACTTTGCCATCCTTATGATCTTTTAGGTAAATTTGGTAGCTTCGCAACCAGTGCCCCTTCCTTGGGCAATAGAAACATATGGACCCTTTGGGAATGGTACACAGGACAATCTCAAACTTAGCCTTTCTCTTTACCATTTGGTCAACCGAGTTGACTATGGTCGATCCCTTTCCATTGGGAAGAGAAAGCTTTTCTGGATTTCCAATGTTACCATTGTCAATGTCCATGGAAGTTTGGGAAGTAGAACTGCCAACCAAATTTGCTTTACTAGTGCTCCAAATCATTTCTGATTCAGCAGCATCAAGCAAATATGTAAGATCATTAAGGGTCATGTCATAGTCTGTTGCATAGTAGTCCTTAAAGAACTCACTATGTGACTTAGAAAGTGATTGAAGAACCTAGTCAACAACCAACTTCCTCAAGACTATGATACCCAACTCTCCCGGCTTGTCAATATGTGACTTCATCTTCAAGATGTGAGTGCACATAGACTTTGCTTGCCAATAGGTCTTGAGTGACCTTGAACTTTTCAAGAGCTTGTGGGTTAGGGAGAATAATTGGACGATGTGGAGGAAGTGAAGTATGATTTCCGGGACATCATCTTCATTAGGAAAGCTTGTTCCAAGAGATTTGGGAATATCATAGTTGTCTGAACCAGACATCTACAATGGGACATATTCAAGTTAGTTGATTTAAGTCCTTAATAGAACACCCAGTATGAAATATTAAGGCTAGGACCCAACACAATATTTTATAACTTGGAAGAGGGAAGCCGTAATAAAAGCTATAAAATATTTGAAGGTAGCCGGATGACGATTCACCAATTCCCACCATGAAAAACGAAATAATTTATTAGGTTTTACTTGGATTTGAAACTCCTAGATATTTTGAGATTCATTGAACTTTTCAATGGCATGTTTCAATCTAGATTGTTCCCTCTCAATTTTTGTGACTGGGATGCCGAGGATCACAAAAAAAGGTGTGAATAACCATGCAAATATACTTGGTACCCTTAATATTTATCATTTAATCGATGTGCCGGTTAACCACACGCGCTCCACCGATCCTATGCTAAACATTAAGTTACCCTTTGCCTACCTTGTTAAATCAAGTTAGTGTGCCGGTTAACCACACGCGCTCCACTAATCGACTTAAGCAAAGTGAAAAGTGTAATTTCATGGGTTAGCACCAAATTCACATTTTCCTAAGTAACTAAGATTGGGAATTCATAAGTGTTTAGTTACTTAGTATTTATCATTAATACTTTTAATGAAGGGAGAATTATAGTCCTGTCAAACCCGTTCGGCTAACGACCCTCCACCAGTCAAGGAAGCGGTGGGTGAGTGTCACACCCCAGAACCGGAACGGCGGAAACGTTCGGGGGTGGAGGACGTCATGCGTAGTATCACAACAATTGTATCATAGCAAGCATAGTAAACACAACCAGACATTAAATACATATATGAAAAAGATTTACATTGTTTAATATATAGTTTGGTTCATATCAAAAGCAAAATAGAAAGACGTGACTCTAACGCTCCGACTTCTGCAAAACTCCTGGGAGTACCTGTCTACTAATTCCCTGAGAATACAAGCAGTTTTGAAGAATATCAGCATAAAGCTGGTGAGTTCATAAGCATTTAGTTTTGATGGAAGAGAGTTCTTTGAATCCTTTTGAAAAGTGTTCCTCAAGAAAATCCTATATTTTCTTATGAAAAGCATGTTTGAAAAACCCATTCCTTCCATGACTTCCAGATTCATACAAGATATGTACAATCCAAGGAGTCGTGGAAGGAGTATGAATATCCATTGATTTCATATTGTAAAATCCTATTTTGAATGGCCGGTTTATCCCGGGAAAATCCTATATATTCCCTAAAGGTTGATGATTGATTATCCGTTCTAAACTGAGGTGTGCAAGTATCTACCATACTCGAAAAGCAGTTTTCTTTTAAAAGCCCTGGTTACACCCAGAGAGGTATATTAGCCTTATTACATCAATAAAACTAAATAAAATAGGTATTGAACTAGATCCTAAGGGTATTACTAATACCCTCTAGTAATCAAATCGGTTATTACTTTGAGGTTAGTTCACTTGTTTCATTATTACAAAAGTAAATTCTCGTTACCTAAGTTGTGAGTGTCATAACCGTACTTAGACTGGATATGGCACGTACCGGGGGCCAGTATCTTTTTATGACTTTGTCACCCCTGAACCTAACGGTCCCGCTGTAGCTAGCAGCGAAGGTGCGGGATAGTCAGTCCCATATAGATCTATACACAATAGTCACGCTCTCCCTCCAAGAGATTCTGGTTACAAGGGTTAGTCCTACACTCTCGTATCTGGTGGAGTGTTACCAAGGACGTGTCTCAAAACTTAGCCTAACAAATTTACAAGTAATAATACTGAAAATCCTGTTTATGTTTTATATGAATCCTTTGCAAAATATCACATTTTATGACAAGATTCACAAGTTCATTGTTCTAGTTTTGAAAATTGTTTCTACGAGTTGATTTCTAAATCGGTTGTTAAAACTGTTTTCCGTGTTAAAAACATGCTGAAAGTATAATTATCTTAAACAAAATAATATATTTTGAGTACAAGTTTACTTGTACTTTTGCTTGTATTCCCCACTGAAAACATGAAAAACACTGAAAAAGCGTAAGGGTATGAACTCACCTTTGGAAGATGTTTCGAAGGTAGATTCGCGTAAGGACAAGAAGTTCCACGACATAATTACCGAGACACAACGAGTCCTAATTGACAATTAGAGACATATATAGCCATGAATATAGTGTTTGGAAGCAACTAAATGCAAGGGAACCCCCTTAGGGACTAGGAAACACTTGAACCAAGTGTTGGAATCACTTGTGATTCACCTAAGGGAAGTGTACGACCCATATGAAGTGTGTGCGGTCGTGGGTGTGCGGCCAGGCGGCGTGTGCGGTTGCACACAGGAGTGTGCGGCCGTACAGAGGGTGTGTGTGGTTGCACACATGAGTGTGCGGCCGTACAGAGGGTGTGTGCGGCCGTACACAGGGGTGTGCAGCCGTACACCCTTCATATATGCCCCAAGAGTCGATTTTTCAGCGTTTTAAGGTTCAAACCAAGTCCAACTAGAAGATAGGGAATCAAACTCTCACTTTGGAGGTTCTTTGAGGTGTGTACGGCCACCTTATGAAGGTGTGCGGCCGTACACCTTCATGTGATGAAGAACATGATGAACTTTGATGATTAAGGGCTTAGATCAATGGGTCCTTCATGTATGATAAGCTAGGTGATGGAAAACTCACGTTTTTGAGGCCTTGAGAGTGTTCTTGGATGAAGTTTTTAGAGAGAGAAAGTAGAGTGCAGCCAAATGAAAGGAATGAGTGAAGGGGTCACCCTATATAAATAGGGATGAGTGTGCGGCTGGAGGATGGGTGTGCGGCCGTACACTCATGTCTGCGGCCGTACACACCTTCCAAGAGGGTGTATGGCCCGGTTTTCTCACTATGGGACGTGCTGACTCATTCCTAAACTCAACCTTGGTCAAATGCAAGCTTAGAACACTTAAACGGACCCTTAAACGGTGATAAAATGTGACGGAGTCGAGTTTATCCTTGATAGAAGTTCCGGGATGTCACATTATCCCCTCGTTAGAGGGAATTTCGTCCCGAAATTCAAGAATAAAGATGTACTCGTGGACTTGGAAATGATGGGGATACCTCTGTTTCCTTGAATCCTCGCGTTCCCAAGTGAAATCAGGACCCCGCTTGGCATTCCAGCGGACCTTCACTATCAGGATGCGGCTCTGTTTTGAACGTTTGACTTCTCGATCCATGATTTCGACAGGTTCTTCCACGAAGTGTAGACTCTCGTCTAACTCGAGGTTGTCGAGGGAAAATCGTATGTGTCTCATCGAACGGACACTCATTTCGGTTTGGAACGAGGAAGACGAGATGAGCGTTGCTAAGCGCTCGAGGTAACTGGAGTTTGTGCGCTATGGGACCGATCCTAGCAAGGATCTCGGACGGTCTAACGTATCTTGGATTTAGCTTTCAACGCTTTCCGAAGCGTATCAGGCTTTTCCAGGGTGAAACCTGTAAGAAAGACACGTTCACCAATCTGGGATTCCAAGGGTTTTCGTCTATTATCGACATAGCCCCTTTCGTACGATCTTTTCTGCCGTCTCTCGGATGATTTCAGGACTCGTGAGAGTGCTATCGGGGACTTAACTCTTGTCTATTTGTGTGTCGCCCGCCTCAGCCCAGCACAGATGGGGTCTGTACTTATGGCTGTAGAGGGCTTCGAACAGCGCAACCTTGCTACTGGAAAGGTCGCCGTTGTTGCAAGAAGTTCAATTAAAAGTAGATGTGTGTCCTACGACGCATCTTCAATTGTTCGGATGGTTTCCTTACTTTGTCCTTCTCCTTGAGGATGATACTCTTCGTATGAATACTTTCAGGTTTCGAAGAGACATGAATTTTTCGAAGTTCGCATCTAGTTGTCGTCACGAGCGACGGGAGTTTCACGATCGAACGATTTAAGACAAAAGGGTTTGATATGACGTAAACTCAGTCGGACTAAACAGGATGACGTTGTAGAATCGTGCGTTAAGTTAGTCCGGGAGGGTCGTTTGGTTAACACATTGGTGTCCCTAGATGAATGTCTCTGCTGTTTTCTGGAACTATGAACTCTCGGAGGAATGGTTCCCACTAGAATTTTCTATGATTGCTTGGCGTATACAAGTCATGTATAAACACAACTGATTCTAATGTATACACCATGCTACCATAAATTTACTCATTGGGCTATAAATACTATAAGGACGTCGTGATTTGATTTGGATGAGAAAGAAATCACGATTATGAATAATTATTAAGGTTTTTGAAAATGTACCCAAAACACGGTAGGGTTCTTTGATGCTTCCCCTCGTCTGAGGTCAGACTCCTCCTGTCTCCTCATCGTTCTTCTTGGTCGGGCAGTCTCTTTTGAAATGTCCTTCATTACCACAGAGATAACAGATTGGACTCGCCCCGCCATTATTAGTCAGAGTGACGAACTTGACCAGGGTCCTACAGTTACGGGAGGTATGTCCCTTCCTGTTGCATCTAGTGCAATACAGCACCCGACAGACTTTATGATGATGGAAGTTGCATTTGCTGCAGAGCGGGAGGTTTCCCAAATAGGGTGAGGTAGATTTGACTGGGGTATTCACTATCCCAATCCGTTGCCTTTCCATGGGTCTTTGGGTTGAACAACTTCCGTGGATCTTCCGTTTCAGTATGTTGGGTCGGAGATCAGAGGTGTCCTGTCTGATAGGCACGGCTTGCTGAGATTGGTTGACACCAAAGTTTGATTTGCCATTAACACGTCCACCCATATTTGTGTTGTTAGCGTTAAGAACAGCTAGGGCGGCTGCTACGGCTGCTGTGATAGTAGCTTGGAACGTAGCTGAGTCCATCTGAAGGATTGGCATCTTACCGGTGGGTTGGTTACGTTTCTTTGGAGGCATGATCTGCTATATGTCAAGGAAAGAAGTTTGTGAGCGACAAGAGTTGCCTCTGGATATATATTCTATACGTTTATCTATGCATTGAGACTGTCCGTTTTGCTATCTGACTCTCATCAATTTGACCCACATCCCCATGATGTGATCCTAGCAAAAGTAGAAGAGATTTGAGCACAGTAAAGTTTACATACGATAAACTCACTGGCTCCTTACTGCTCAGCTCATGGGGCTAGCCGAGTAACTCTCCTATTCTCTCCGGCTCCAAACAATATGGGGGGTTAGCTATAAGAGTAGCTCCGGGAGTCAAGTCGATACAGGATTCAACTTGACGCTCGGGAGGATTCCCTGGAATGTCTTTGGGAAAGACATCAGGAAAGTTGCAGACTTCGGAGGCGCTCTCGAGGTCTTTAACTTTTTGCGTCATATAGACAACATGAGCCCGGAATACGTAGTATCCCTTTTATAGATACTTCTGGGCTGGGACGCAGGAAATGATACGAAGGTTCGAACAGTCTTATTATTGAGTTTAGTGAGGGCCTTGTCAGAGGGAAGATTAAGAATAATCGCCTTCTCGAATCAAAGGTCATCAGCACGATTTGGGGGCTCAATCGTCCCATGCCGATTAAGACATTGAAGCTTTTCGTGGAGACCGATATGAAATTGACGGGGAAAAGGAATGATCACCTAAGTACACCCTATGATACATGTTCTGAAGACAAAATAGTGATAGGACTTTGGTAAAGTTGCTCAACTTGAATGCTACCGCTCTAAGGTATACTTTTGAAAATGATAATCTTTAACTGAAATATGATAGTTGCCACCATTGTTGATATTAAGATTACACAGAGTTCGGAAAATTTGACCTAGGAGTAGGTCTACAAAATACCAACAGAGGAACAATTTGACACCATAAAGATCTAGTGAATCGGTACTTGCAAAACGAGAATGCCTACAGGGAAAAGAGTTACTTAGATCATAAATATGAAAGCTATTCTTTTATACCAAAAAGGAAGGATGAGTAGGATATTTCCTACTGGCGACGGGCACTCCTCGGACGGAACCTTAAGTTAGCCAGCTGGCGCTCCATGTCAAGCAGGCGGCTCTCGTATACTGATTGGCGTACTCAGAGCTCTATGACCTCAGCTCGAGTTGCAGCTAACTCTCGCTGTTGGGCTTCATGGTTTCTCAAAATTCTCCCATGAGCAACTTCGAGATTACGAATACAGTTTGTGTTGGCATCCGAGTCTGCCTCAAGTTCCACAGTTCGTTGAATGGCCGCAACGTTTAGTTCAACATTGCGGGCCACTCGGCGGATTATGATTGGAAGGGCTCTATCTACGGAGCCTCCTCCGTCCACATTGTAGAAACGACGATCCCCATTGTACGGGTGGGGTTGGCCTTGTTCGTGACTCCACCTATCCAAGCTTCCGACCCACATAGGCGTTGGGCCTTCAAGTACAAGCTGAGCGTTGGGATTTGGTATTGGGGCCACTGGGGGTAGGTTCTCGACCTCGGGTTCCGAGTCCGACTCTTCAGGAAATGGTTCGGCAAAGCCACCGTCAAAAGGGATTTCATGGTTTCCTTCTGGCTCTGGCTCGATCCATCCGCCATCTCCTTGGTTTGGAAAATACGGGTCGCCAGGAAGATGAAATCCAGCCATGCTATCTACGCGAGGTGATGGTAAAGGAATAGCTAATAGGCATCGAATCTAATAATACTTCCAATGTATCATGGCTATGTGCTTGATTCTTGAAGGATGGATCCTTGGGTAAGTTTTCGGCTTAGTTGCTATTGCATCCTAAAATACTCCAATAGTATTTTAATCCTTATGTTTGGCTTTAGAACTCCTCTATTATTTAGGTAAGTTTTAGACTTGTTGTAACACGATAGTCACTCCTAAGCACATGTTTGTCATGTCTCGAATGAATATAGTTGATCAGGCTATATTGATCCTAGACATGATTACATAACTGCCCAGGTTTAACCGCAGTGTCCAACATCCAAATACTTTTATTTTGTTCTACTTACGACACGGATTCTGGTACTCGGGTATACTTGTATACTTTGTTATAAAAATACTTATATTTTTGAAAGTATACTTTTAGTTTAGAGCACCTAGGCCCCTTAATGTTTATAGTTGTATACCATGTAAGGTTCGGTATACTTAGTTCACTATAAACAATAGCTCTGATACCAATCTGTCACACCCCAGAACCGGAACGGCGGAAACGTTCGGAGGTGGAGGACGTCATGCGTAGTATCACAACAATTGTATCATAGCAAGCATAGTAAACACAACCAGACATTGAATACATATATGAAAAAGATTTACATTGTTTAATACATAGTTTGGTTCATATCAAAAGCAAAATAGAAAGACGTGACTCTAACGCTCCGACTTCTGCAAAACTCCTGGGAGTACCTGTCTACTAATTCCTTGAGAATACAACCAGTTTTGAAGAATATCAGTATAAAGCTGGTGAGTTCATAAGCATTTAGTTTTGATGGAAGAGAGTTCTTTGAATCCTTTTGAAAAGTGTTCCTCAAGAAAATCCAATATTTTCTTATGAAAAGCGTGTTTGAAAAACTCATTCCTTCCATGACTTCCAGATTCATACAAGATATGTACAACCCAAGGAGTCGTGGAAGGAGTATGAATATCCATTGATTTCATGTTGTAAAATCCTGTTTTGAATGGCCGGTTTATCCCGGGAAAATCCTATATTTTCCCTAAAGGTTGATGATTGATTATCCGTTCTAAACTGAGGTGTGCAAGTATCTACCATACTCGAAAAGCAGTTTTCTTTTAAAAGCCCTGGTTACACCCAGAGAGGTATATTAGCCTTATTACATCAATAAAACTAAATAAAATAGGTAGTGAACTAGATCCTAAGGGTATTACTAATACCCTCTAGTAATCAAATCGGTTATTACTTTGAGGTTAGTTCACTTGTTTCATTATTACAAAAGTAAATTCTCGTTACCTAAGTTGTGAGTGTCATAACCGTACTTAGACTGGATATGGCACGTACCGGGGGCCAGTATCTTTTTATGACTTTGTCACCCCTGAACCTAACGGTCCCGCTGTAGCTAGCAGCGAAGGTGCGGGATAGTCAGTCCCATATAGATCTATACACAATAGTCACGCTTTCCCTCCAAGAGATTCTGGTTTCAAGGGTTAGTCCTACACTCTCGAATCCGGTGGAGTGTTACCAAGGACGTGTCTCAAAACTTAGCCTAACAATTTTACAAATAATAATACTGAAAATCATGTTTATGTTTTATATGAATCCTTTGCAAAATATCACATTTTATGACATGATTCACAAGTTCATTGTTCTAGTTTTGAAAATTGTTTCTACGAGTTGATTTCTTAATCGGTTGTTAAAACTGTTTTCCGTGTTAAAAACATGTTGAAAGTATAATTATCTTAAACAAAATAATATATTTTGAGTACAAGTTTCCTTGTAATTTTGCTTGTATTCCCCCCTGAAAACATAAAAAACTCTGAAAAAGCGTAGGGGTATGAACTCACCTTTGGAAGATGTTTCGAAGGTAGATTCGCGTAAGGACAAGAAGTTCCACGACAGAATTACCGAGACACAACGAGTCCTAATTGACAATTAGAGACATATATAGCCATGAATATAGTGTTTGGAAGCAACTAAATGCAAGGGAACCCCCTTAGGGACTAGGAAACACTTGAACCAAGTGTTGGAATCACTTGTGATTCACCTAAGGGAAGTGTACGGCCCATATGAAGTGTGTGCGGTCGTGGCTGTGCGGCCAGGTGGCGTGTACGGTTGCACACAGGAGTGTGCGGCCGTACAGAGGGTGTGTGCGGTTGCACACAGGAGTGTGCGGCCGTACAGAGGGTGTGTGCGGCCGTACACAGGGGTGTGCGGCCGTACACCCTTCATATATGCCCCAAGAGTCGATTTTTCAGCGTTTTAAGGTTCAAACCAAGTCCAACTAGAAGATAGGGAATCAAAATCTCACTTTGGAGGTTCTTTGAGGTGTGTACATCCACCTTATGAAGGTGTGCGGCCGTACACCTTCATGTGATGAAGAACATGATGAACTTTGATGATTAAGGGCTTAGATCAATGGGTCCTTCATGTATGATAAGCTAGGTGATGGAAAACTCACGTTTTTGAGGCCTTGAGAGTGTTCTTGGATGAAGTTTTTAGAGAGAGAAAGTAGAGTGCAGCCAAATGAAAGGAATGAGTGAAGGGGTCACCCTATATAAATAGGGATGAGTGTGCGGCTGGAGGATGGGTGTGCGGCCGTACACTCATGTCTGCGGCCGTACACACCTTCCAAGAGGGTGTATGGCCCGGTTTTCTCACTATGGGACGTGCTGACTCATTCCTAAACTCAACCTTGGTCAAATGCAAGCTTAGAACACTTAAACGGACCCTTAAACGGTGATAAAATGTGATGGAGTCGAGTTTATCCTTGATAGAAGTTCCGGGATGTCACATTATCCCCTCGTTAGAGGGAATTTCGTCCCGAAATTCAAGAATAAAGATGTACTCGTGGACTTGGAAATGATGGGGATACCTCTGTTTCCTTGAATCCTCACGTTCCCAAAAAACGATTTTTCTTGCAAATAGCATCAAGTATAATTGAAATCAAGCCTAGGCTCTGATACCACTGATGAGTTTTGAGCATTCTAACACTCCTATGGTGTACATACAACCCTATAAACCTTGGATCTATGTTTTCTCTATTATACATGCAAATATTTGATATTCCAAGGTTTCATCCTAACTAGCATAATATGAAGCAACTATACTACAAGAATCTAGTAGAATGACATACCTTTTGATGTTGTAGATTGATTCCATGGAGCTTAAGAGCCTAGTGCCTCAAATGTGACACCTCAAATGGTTTACACAACACCAAGAACCCTTGGAATAACTAGAGAATCAGGATACTTGCACTAAATCGGTTTTTCCCTATTGTGTATACACACTAGTGCCATTTCATGAACTAGGGACCTCTTTATATAGTGTGGATGATTAGGGTTACATTCATGTAAACCCTAATACCCATGGCCTTTCATTTCCATAGGATCCATGGGTTAAACACTCCATGGATTATCCATGAAAGCTTAGCCCAACCTAAATGAACTTGGCCCACCACATATATAAGAGTCCATATTTAATTAGTTCCTTTTTATCACTAGATTAATTAATTCTTGATCAATACTAATTAAATAATATGATTTCATATTAATATATTAGAACATATAATATATTAATATAAATCACTAGTATCCTTTTTTCTCATTTTGTCTATCCAATTGTTCCGATGCCAAGCAACCCAAATGGACCATGCCAAGTCGGGTCGAATACATACCAATAATAGTTATGGTCTTAGACATCTAATCTAACAGTACTCCCACTGTCCTCTTTGCATATGAGCTCTCTCTCGCGAAAGACTCCTCTTCGTGCTACAAAAACCACGTTTTCACTAGGTCTGTAGAACAAGTATCCA
The DNA here is from genome assembly GCF_052849685.1 of Lactuca virosa. Lineage (NCBI taxonomy): Eukaryota > Viridiplantae > Streptophyta > Magnoliopsida > Asterales > Asteraceae > Lactuca > Lactuca virosa. The sequence continues at coordinate 94,363,486 of NC_136431.1, read as the reverse complement.
AAGGAATTTTGTGGGTAGCCGATGAAAATACTGCTGGATTAATGTCTTAGTCCATAACTATAATTGGTAAGACTTGACCCGACCCGGCATGGTCCATTTGGGTTGCATGGCATCATGCATTTGGATAGACTATAATGAGAGAAATAACACTTAAGGTTGGTTAATATATTATAAGTTCTAATATATTAATAAGGTTATTTAATAAGTATTGATCAAGAATTAATTTGGAATTAATTAAGTGATCAAAAGGAGACTAATTAAATATATGGGTTGATTGTGTAAATCATTCATTCTTATATATGTGGGCTTGTGATCCAAGATTCCTTATGTTGGACTAAGTCTATGGGGTGACCCATGGATACTCCATGGAGGTTAAAATCCATGGAGCATAAGGAATGGGTAAAGTTATGAGTTACATGGTGTAACCCTAATAGCCACCATATAAAAGAATCCCATGGCTCAAGAAATCGGGCACTAATGTGTGAGTGTGAGGGCTAGACGATTTCAAGGAGTGTTCAAGTTTCTCTCAAGTTATTCCAAGTGTATTTGGTGTTGTGTGAACCATTTGAGGTGTCACACTTGGGGCACTAGGCACTCAAGCTTCATGAAGACATTCTACATCAAAGAGGTATGTATTCTATCTTGTTATATTTATTATTTTGTATGCTAGATTAGGATAATACCTTGGATGTTCATAATTGTATGTATAATAGAGAAAACATAGATCCAAGGTATTTAGGGTTGCATGTACACTTAGGAGTGTTAGAATGCTCATAACCCAACAGTGGTATCAGAGCCTAGGCTTGTTTTCTTGTTATACTTGCAAAAGTAGCTGAAAAATCGAGTTGGATGCATATATTCGATTGTTTTGGCTGGAATTGGACTAGGAACATTACCCTAAGATGTTTTTGGACTTATAAACTTGTTTTTGATGAGGTAATGTTCATGCTAATCCAATTTCTAAGATAAATGTCATAATTTCAAGATTTGTATTAGTTTGTATGTTCATGCTAATTTCTTGAAGATTGATGATTTGAATTATCTTGTTCTTATGAGGTTCTTAGATTAATAGAAAAGTTGTGTGAAATAGTTGTTTTCAATCCATTTTAATCTAAGAGTTGATTCCAAAGTGTGTTTTTGTAACTTGTCCTCAAGTTATATGAAAAGCCACATTTAAGAATCATAAAACTCATAAAAGTTGGCAAAGGTTACAAAATGAAGAGTCTAGTTCTAATTAAATGGTTTTATGACTCCATAACTTGTCCTCAAGTTATGGAGGTTCAAGAGTCTCTTCATTAAATTAAAAAAAAAGTGTAACCTTAATTAGTTCCATAAGTTACAATAAAAAAAAAGTTATTTTTTTTATTAATTAGTTTAAAGTCTTCCATAACTTGTCCTCAAGTTATGGAACTTGAAGAGTTTTTTTTTTTTTTTTTTATCAAAACTACTTTAAACTCATAAGTTATGGAATTAATTAGTTTTGAATAGTTTCAAAACTTGCCCTCAAGTTTTGGAATTTGAAAAGTTTTCACTTATGAATACTTTAATTCCAAGTTAGCCCTTAGAATTTTAAAAGTTAAAATTCAACCCTTATACTTTATAATATTATAAGTTAATAATATTTATATATATGTATAAGAGTAAAGTCAGTCTTACCGTTAGTAGGCCTCATTCACAAAGCCGGTCTATAAGGGGGGTATAAGGTTACTGCCTATAAAATGGCAGTTTAATGGGTGTCCACTCTCACCCACCGCTTCCTTGACTGGTGGAGGGTCGTTAGCCGAACGGGTAGGACAAGGACTATAATTCTCCTTTAATTAAAAGTATTAATGATAAATACTAAGTAACTAAACTCTTATTAATACCCAATCTTAGTTACTTAGGAAAATGTGAATTTGGTGCTAACCCATGAAATTACACTTTGCACTTTGCTTAAGTCGTTAGTGCAGCGTGTGTGGTTAACCGGCACACTAACCTGGACTTAACAAGGTAGGCAAAGGGTAACTTAATATTTATCATAGTATCGGTGGAGCGTGTGTGGTTAACCGGCACACTGATTAAGGGGTAAATATTAAGGGTACCAAGTATATTTGCATGGTTATTCACATCTTGTTTTGTGATCCTCGGCATCCCAGTCACAAAACCTGAAGGGCACACTCGAGATTGAAACATGCCTTTGAACAGTTCAATGAATCTCAAAGATCTAGGACTTTCAAATCCAATTAAAACCTAATAAATTATTTCGTTTTTCATGGTGGAAATTGGTGAATCGTCATTCACCTACCTTCAAATATTTTATAGCTTGGATTACGGCATCCCTCTTCTAAGTTATAAAATAGTTTGTTGGGTCCTAGCCTTAATATTTCATATTGGGTGTCATATTAAGGACTTTAAATCAACTATCTTGAATATCTCCCAAAAAGATGTCTGGTCTAGACATTTATGATCTTCCCAAATCTCTTGAAACAAGCTTTCCTAAATGAAGATGATGTCCCATGGATATCATACTTCTTTCACCTCCTCCAATTATTCTCCCTAACCCACAAGTTCCTAAAAAGTTTAAGGTCACTCAAGCCCTATTGGCAAGGCAAGGTCTAGGTGTGATCACATCTTGGAGATGTAGTCACATATTGACAAGCCGGGAGAGTTGGGTGTCAAAGTCTTGAGAAAGTTGGTGGCTCAACTACTTTCTAAGTCACATAGTGAGTTCTTTTGGGAATCCTATGAAACAGACTAAGACAAGACCCTTAATGATCTTATCTATTTGCTAAGATCAACTTCCTAAAACGCTATGGACATTGACAATGATGACATTGGATATCCAGTAAAGCTCTCTCTTCCCAATGGAAAGGGATCGGCCATAGTCAACTCGGTTGACCCAATGGTAAAGAGAGAGGCGAAGTCTGAGATAGTCCCATTATCAAGGGTCCATAGGTAACTATTGCCAAAGGAAGGGGCATTGGTTACGAAGCTGCCAAATTTACCTAAGGATGTTAAAGTCAATAAGCTTGGCTCTACTTCAGGTAAAGTCCATTGTCTAACTCTATTAAGTACATGCTGATTCTGATCGCGAAGATGGATTTCAATCGCATGGTTTGGTGATCAGAATTTTGGGCTATTACTTAAGAGTTATGATATTTATATTGCTTAGGAATAGATAACAACAAGGTTTTCATATGGATTGTAAGGATAAGTTTTTCCGCAAAGTTTTAAAATAAAAGAAAAAGGTTTTGATTTTATTTATTTTAAGTATCCTTACAATGGCATTTGTGAAAAGTTGTTGCTTATAAGATTCCATTGATAGCAATATTGGAAAAATGGATTTGATTCTTTCGGTTGTGGTAGTGTCTAATATTACCAAATAAGGAAAGATTCTCATCACCCAAGGTTCAATTGGACCGAAACTTGGAATCATGCAAGTTGTATAGTATGATGAATGAGAACTTTCAGCTTGGAAAATTAAGTCTAATTCCTTATGTGAATAAGGAAAGGACTAAGGGATCGAGTACACATTCTTGTGCACTGGTCAAGTCCACCACAAAAGATCAAGAAGACTATTCGTCATGATTTACTTAAGTTCAGTAAATATGGTTATACTTATAAGTTTAAGTATAAGTCTGTAGCATTGGAGAAGTTTCAATGTGAGACAGAACGAATAAGAAGAATCAAAGTACGGCAGAAAGATAAAAGTTTCTCAAATCTGAAAAGATGGGAGAGTACTTTAGTATCTTGTTTATGATCATCTTAATGATTAAGATATCATATCACAATTGGTCTTCTAAAGTCATCTTAGTGCATTCTTATGACTAAGAAGAGGAGTCATGAATTGTTGAAATGGTTAAATCAAAAAGATGAGTCATACTTCGTTCCAAAACAATTCTTAGAGTCATACTCCAAGATTGTAACTTGAGTGACATATCTTAAAGAGGGTTTGTTAACACTAGTCAAATGTAAGAGTAAAAGGTTATCTACTCTTGTACATTTGAAATTGGTAAGTTGTGATGTTTTGGATAAAAACAGAGACCAACTTAGGCCAATTGTGTACAATGTTAGTCTTGATAAAGAATCCGCACTATCTCTTGAATATTTGACAAGGGAGTCTTATATGTCAAGAGGACAGTGGGAGTCTTAAAGCTCTTGAAAGTTTCAAGACTTAATCAAGAATAAAACCTAAAGTCCTTCACTAGCACACGACTTGAGGTTTATAACCTATCGTGTTGAAATTTTTGTGCCTATTCAAGTTGGTTTTGCATAGGAGTTCTGAGAGTTCTCAATTGGTTGCACAACTACTTGGAAGCAATGGCAGGCACCTGAGCTGCCAAATGGCAAGAATTTAAGATTGCACAAGTTTAATCAATATGAGTTTGGATTTGTCACTAACCTTGTCTTGTGATTATGGTTTTGACAAATTCACATGGATAAGAACACATACACTATTAAATCTAAGTGTCATAAGGTTTCTCTCCGATTCATGAAAATGATGGTGAGGAAACACTTTCACTAAGTAGATTTTAGCTAGATAGCAATTGTGATATTTGCATTCTCAAAGTCGTTAGTGGAGCGTGTGTGGTTTACCGACACACTAACATGGACTTGTGAGAAGTGGCAAAGGTCTAAACAATTGAGACTATGATTACGGCATCCCTTTTCATAGTTCTAAAATTGTTTAGACACACATGTGAGCTATCTAAGAGAGGTGTATGATTTTGATAAAGTTTTATCAAAAACAATCTAGTATCAGAAATCTGAACTTTGGTAAGAAAGTTAGCTGATTTCTGAGTACATGTCAAAGCTAGTGGGAGCATAAGTGTTATGCTAATAATCACCATGTTAGTGGGAGCATGATAATTATGACAAAGGTTGCAAGTTAGCAATGTTAATTATAGAAAACAAAAAGTTTCAATTCGTGAGGTTGCAGAGGTTGAAAAAGTTGTTTTGCTATAATTAAGGGAGAGGAAATTATACTTCATTTCAATTCTAAAAGCTTAGATTGAGATTTTAATCGTATTTAATCAAGGATATATATATGAATTTCATGTTGGAATGGCTCAACATAAGGAAATTCTATATATGGGTCCATTATTTGCGTTCTAAAATTCGATTATGATTACGGCATCCCTTTTCATAATCTGAATTTTGAGAACTTGGCAAATTGAAATGGAAATATTATAGCAAAAGACTGGTTTAGTCTTTATGTGAGACATCATGAATCGTGTCCCATATGCTTCGGATATAGGATCGATTACATGTGCTATATTCATCCTTTCTAAAATTTTCCAAATGCCTGGGGCATTATGAAGGGAAAAGGTCTAGAATTGGATATGACTAAAATGATTAAGCAATTGTCGAGGACTCATAAGTTCTGAGTATTGGATTCAACCCGCGCTCATTTGAATCACTTCATGGATTTTATCAAGAGTGATCATGAGACGATAATATCTTATCTTCTTCAAACCTAGAGATATGAGTTGTTACTATGAGTTGGTTATACATTGATTGCACGAAAACGCATTGGTAACTCGATGTTATAAAACGTGCCTTTGTGTATGATTCAACAAGTAGTAGAACAAGCCATATGAGTCGAAGTTTATCCATTCCTTTTACCTTCGGGATAAAAGCGATATCTGTGGGCCCCTCGATGATTTAAAGATGATACATGTGAGTGCTTGGCCAAGCCAGGACTGATTTGATTTGTTCAATCAGTCAGTCATCATGAATCGGAAATCGGGAAACAACAAATGGACAGAGAGAATGATTGATAATCCATGTCTCAGTCCATATGATATCTAGAATGGAGGAATATATGATCCCTTATCTAATGGACAAGTCATTGATAAAGGTCAGAGTTCATCGACAAGGTCAGAGTTCGACAGAAGCTTTTGAGAGCTACGATTGCTGATCGGTTCCTGAAGTCATACGCAATAATAGTTTTAGACTTATCCAAGTGGGAGACTGTTGGATTAATGTCTAAGTCCATAACTATAATTGGTAAGACTTGACCCGACCCGGCATGGTCCATTTGGGTTGCATGGCATCATGCATTTGGATAGATTATAATGAGAGAAATAACACTTAAGGTTGGTTAATATATTATAAGTTCTAATATATTAATAAGGTTATTTAATAAGTATTGATCAAGAATTAATTTGGAATTAATTAAGTGATCAAAAGGAGACTAATTAAATATATGGGTTGATTGTGTAAATCATTCATTCTTATATATGTGGGCTTGTGATCCAAGATTCCTTATGTTGGACTAAGTCCATGGGGTGACCCATGGATACTCCATGGAGGTTAAAATCCATGGAGCATAAGGAATGGGTAAAGTTATGAGTTACATAGTGTAACCCTAATAGCCACCATATAAAAGAATCCCATGGCTCAAGAAATCGGGCACTAATGTGTGAGTGTGAGGGCTAGACGATTTCAAGGAGTGTTCAAGTTTCTCTCAAGTTATTCCAAGTGTATTTGGTGTTGTGTGAACCATTTGAGGTGTCACACTTGGGGCACTAGGCACTCAAGCTTCATGAAGACATTCTACATCAAAGAGGTATGTATTCTATCTTGTTATATTTATTATTTTGTATGCTAGATTAGGATAATACCTTGGATGTTCATAATTGTATGTATAATAGAGAAAACATAGATCCAAGGTATTTAGGGTTGCATGTACACTTAGGAGTGTTAGAATGCTCATAACCCAACAAATACATCTCTCACTTCAAGGTTCAATCTTGTTGTGAGTCTCTCATCTAACGAAAGCTTCACAACCCCAAACCTTGATATGTGCCAACGAGGGAACCTTCCCTATCCACATCTCGTGAGGTGTTTTGGCAACCTTCTTTGTTGGGACAAGATTCAGAATGTGGGTGGCAGTCTCTAAGCCATACCCCCAGAATGAGATTGGAAGTGAAGCACGACTCATCATGGAACGAACCATGTCCAACAAGGTTCGATTACGCCTCTCAGCCACACCATTAAGTTGTGATGTCCTAGGAGGTGTCAGTTGTGAAACAATTCCATATTCCTTAAGGTAGTCGTGGAACTCGATACTAAGATACTCACCACCTTTATCAGATCTGAGCATCTTGATCTTCCTTCCTAATTGATTTTCGGATTCTTGTTTAAACTCTTTGAACTTTTCAAAGGTTTCTGACTTATGTTTGATTAAGTAGATATAGCCATATCTGCTATAATCATCAGTAAAAGTCACATAGAATCGATTTGCATCCCTTGTGGTGATCTGAAGGGCCCACACACATCTGTGTGTATGAGATCCAACAATCCTTCACCTTTTTCATAAGAACCAGTGAAAGGTGATTTATTCATCTTTCCAAGCAAACAAGATTCGCAAGTATCATCTGACCTTAAGTCAAATGATTCCAACACTCCATCCTTTTGGAGTTGGACAATGCGTTTCTTGTTGACATGTCCAAGACGACAATGCCACAAGCATGATTTATCTAAACCATTAGACCAATCAATTTGCAAAATACTATTACCTAAATTGTCTACAACCATCACAGTTTCATACATGCCATCACAAGGTAATGCTTCAAAATAAAATACACCATTTTTATAAGCATAAATAGAACCATTCTCATTATCAAAAGAATATCTAAAACATTGTCTGTATAAACCATGAAATGAAATAATATTTCTCTTCATTTCTAACAAATAGAAATAATTGTTCAAATCTAAACATAACTCATTACTAAGCACTAAAGAATAAACACCAATCTTGGTAATAGGTGACGATCTCCTATTTCCCATAATCAGGTTCATCTTCCCATGCTCCACATCCTTACTTCTTTTTAATCCCTGCAAGTCAGAGCAAATGTGAAAACCACATCTTGTATCAAGGACCCAAGAATTCGAATGTGATGAGTTTTTAGATAGGATAGTGTACATACCTGACGAGGTTGGCTTAACCTTGCCATCCTTTATGTATTGCAAGTACTTGGGGAAACTTCGTTTCCAATGCCCCTTGTCATGACAGTAAAAGCAAGTAGCCTCCTTAAGATTAGAGGCAGGAGGAGCATCAGAATTGGCTTTTCCTTTTGGTCCATTGCTTGAGGAACCTGCTTGGGACTTTCCCTTGCAATTCTGTCTCGGAGGAACTTTCCTCTTCTTCCCCTTCATTCCACTCTCAGCAGTTCTCAGCAAGCTCTGAATCTTACTCAATGTGGTTTCCTCCTTGTTCAAAAGATAAGTCATAATGAACTGATCATAACAGCTAGGCAATGAGTGCAAGACTATGTCAATAGCCAATTCCTCATCGAAGTTCACATTGAGTTTCAACAAACGATCCACATAACGTTGCATGCGTTGCAAGTGAGTCGTGACGGACTCTCCGTCCTTCATCTTGCTAGTAATGAGGGACTTTACTATCTCGTATCTCTCTTGACGAGCTCGTTGATGGCACTTTTCCATCAAGTCCTTGTTCATCTCATACGCCCAATAATCCTCATAGAACCTTTGTAGCTCAGGCGTCATAGTAGCCACAATGATGCATGCCACTTTGGTAGCATCATTGCAATGTCTCCTATACTGAACCATTTCTTCAGGCGAAGCAATTGTTTCATCAATCTCGTTCAGCACTTTTTCGAGTACATATTCCTTGTCCTCGAAGCGCAGATCCATCTTGATGTTACACATCCAATCATTATAATTTCAGCCATCAAAAGTGACTTTTGAGCGGATGCTTAAGAGCAAGAAGTGGTTGGAGGAGGAACTAGAAGCATTGTTTGAAGTTGACATCTGAAAAGGAAGAAGGAAAAGTTTTTATTAGATAATAAAATTGTTAATATAAAACCCAAATGAAATATTAAGGCTAGGATCCAACTAAATAATTCACAATTCAGAAGAGGGATGTCGTAAATTGTGAATTATTTAAAGGTAGGTAAATGACGATTTACCAATTTCACCACGAAAAACGAAATTTGAATGGATTAGGTTTTTAAATTGAAATTCCTAGATCTTTTGAGATTCATTGAACTATTCAATGACATGTTTAATCTCGATTATACCCTTTCCATTTGTGACTGGGATACCGAGGATCACAAATAAGGTGTGAATAACCATGCAAATTAGCTTGGCGCTCTCGATGTCATTTATCACCTAATTAATGTGCCAGTTAACCACACATGCTCCATTAATCAATGATAATTTACGAGACACCCATTGCCACCCTTTATTAGTCCATATTAGTGCATCGGTTAACCACACACGCTCCACTAACGACTTTTATAAAGTGCAATGTGCAATTTCATGGATTAGCATCAAATTCAGATTTTTCCTAAAGTAACAAAGATTGGGAATTTAATAAAAAATTTTAGTTACTTTATTTATTCCATTATACTTATTAATGAGAATTAAGTGTCCTATCAAACCCGTTCGGCTAACGACCTTCCACCAATCAAGGGAGCGGTGGGTAAGAGTTGATACCTGTTAGATCCCATTTTTTGCATCTTATAGGGTAGTTTTCATTATTATTTAGTATCATATTTTGTACATTTTCATTTCATTTATTTAAATAATGTCCAGCTCATGTAATTCGTAAAAATTCTCGTACTGCTCATGTTTTTATGTCAATTCCAGATAGTTCGAGTGGAGCAGTGCTTTGGGAGCAGTTGGATGCGCGTTTGGAGCTTAAAATTGAGCTTGGGACTTATGGAGGATGTTGAGGAATGTTTGGAAAATGTTTTGGTCAAGAAACATTCAATTGAATTGATCGCACGAAGAGAGAATATGCAATCTAAAGTTAAAGGATGTTGCTGGCAGCTTTGACCCCCTGTCAGTATTTTGACCATATCTAGAGAACCGTACCTCTGATTAACGCGATTCAAAATGATCTGGAAAGTAGACGAAATTTCGGACGTCTTAGGTACAATATGCGATCGCAGGTTGCCTTTATGCGATCGCATGGGGCCTTTATGCGATCGCTGGTTAGGTCGCAGCTTGGATTCGAGGTTTTTTAGTGCCAAAAATTCATCCGGAAACAAAAAATGAAAACCCGCGATCGCAGGTTGTGTATATGCAATCGCAGGTTGGCCAAAAAGTGCCAAAATGGTATCCTACTTCATTAAGAAGGCACGAGACGCGTTTTCTTCAAAACCTGCGATCGCAGCTTTGATACATGTGATCGCATGCGCGTCGTTTTTGCTACTGGACGTATAAATAGACCCTGATAGCATTCCTGTAACCTAAGTTGGCGATTCCTGAGGTTCCAGACGACGAAAATACGATTTTGGAGGCGTTTCTTCTCCGATTTCAACGATTTCTGAAGATCTGAAGACTGTGGATCATCTCCTTCAAGTAGATTAGTAAGATTAGTTGTTTGATGTCTCTTTTCAGTTGTTTTTATCAGATTTTAGCCATGTCTGGCTAAAACCCTAGTTTTCAGTTCTGCAAAGAAAAGCACTTTTCATGTGATTGATCATTAGATCTGGTTTTTGATTTGTGCTTCTATCTAGATTCTTCAGTTTTGTTCTTAATGAATGTTTGATTTTGATTCTTGTTAGTCTGATCACCTAGCTAGGGTTTTATCATTCCAGTTAATCAGTTTAGAATACGTAATTGTTCTTGTCATCTAGTAAAAGTAACAAGTAATAAATCGGTTCTGTGTTTGGGATTTGACTTTATTATAAACTGTAAAAATCATATCTTTACGCTTCCGAGCTTGTGAGAAGTATTGGATATTGCTGGGAATTTTACGTAGAACTTAATGCAACTTTTTTGATCTTAATTAAGAGCTTGTTTGATTAGACAATAAAAAGTTAGGGTTAATTGAAGAGCTTGTTTTGGTTAACTAAATAAGGTAAAAGAGAAATTACTGGAGCTTGTTAGTTTTTCTCTGTACCAGCTTAGATAGAACGCATCTCAAATAACCGGAACTGGGTTGATTGCATGATTAGGAAAGTCACAGCAGAGCTGAAATCGTTTTTTTATTGATTTTCGTTTAGTTTAATATCACTGCAATTTTTGTTTTTAGTTTAATTTAAATCCCCCTTTTATATTTATGTTTCCTGACTAGATGTGCCTGATGCAAAAAGGCATTGACCATTAGGCTGTGTCCATGAGGATTCGACCCTGCTTCCCTGTAATATACTTTTAGTGCAACAAGCATTGATAATTTATTTGCTTAATACGCGCACGACAGCGGTGTTAACAATATCTAATGACGGTCATTTTATAGGCCGCTTCCTTAAACTCCCATTATAGATCAGCTTCGTAAATGAGGCGTACTAGCAGTTCGACTGACTTGTCTTATACATATAGTAAGTTTTAAACTTTTAATTTTACATATAGTATAAGGTGTATTTTAAACATTTTAAAATACTAGGGTTTTTTAAATCTTTTAAATTTTTGAAAATTAAAAACAATTTTAATTTAAATTTTAAAATTTATTTTAACCTAATCCCTTATCCCCTAAATCTCGAAAATATGGGAGGGATATATCAAAATCTTTAATTATCTAATTAAACAATTAAGAAGATAATTACCAAAAATAACAATCCTACCCATAACCCTAATTTACGAAATCATGACTTGGGGTGGAAGGCAAGACTTTCAATCCTTGTCTTATTTTCAAAAACCCTAGGGTTAGGAAACCCTAGATCTCGAAATTTAGGAGGCCAAAGGAAAGGTTTAAAAAAACCCTTAGCAAATTTTCGAAAACCAGGGTTATGAAACCCTAATTTACGAAAATCATAAGGCCTAGGGTTTAATGTCATAAACCCTAATTTTGTCAAGTTCAATCAACTGCATCATATCTAATTGAAAACAAAAACCAAAAGCTTTGATACCACTGATGGGTTTTGATCATAGCAAACAATCCTTATGTGTGCATGCAACCCTAATATGTTGGATCTATGTTTTCTCTATTAGACATACAAGCATTGAACACAAAACAAGAAACACTAGGAGGTAACTGCAATTTTCAAAATTGACAAACCAAGGGTTATAATACATACATTTATTGTTATGTTGTAATAACAATGGATTACTTGAAGATCTTGAACTTTGAGAGGAAGTGTCACAAGTGTAACACCTCTAATGGCTCAGAAACACACTATGCAACAGGATAGGAGGAGAGAGGAGGAAGATACTTCAAAATTTAGGCTATCCTTAGGGTTTGATGGCATGGCCGAAATCAATAGGGTTGAGGCTCCTTAAATGGTTGTTGGTTGCATAGAGCCAAAGCTAGGGTTTCCTGGAGGAAACCCTAATTTCCAGCTTAATGCCTAACCAACCCATGAACTCCCCATCCCTATGACCATGGACGAAAATTCTAGGGCCTCCCTAGAAGTTTTAGTTCATCCCTTCAAGGATGGTCCAAGAGCCCAAAACCACAACTATTAATTAATTGCTAAATAGCCCCTGTACTTTTAATTGATTCATTTAATCCCAAAATTAATTCCAAATTAATTTCTGATTAAATATTAATTAAATGACATGATTTCTAACTAATATATTATTTTCATAATACATTAATAAATGATTTATATATTAATTTATTATTCCAAATAATAAATTCTTCCTATTTCTCAATAGGTCATCCTGTCTAGTTGCTAGTATGAAGACAATAAAAAATGATTGTGCTACTATCAATTCAAGTACATACCAATTGTACTTATGAGTTTATACACCTAATCCAACAAGATCAACCATGAATACGACCAACGACCAAGAAATTCCAGAAGAAGAAGCCCCAAAAACGAGGGTTTTTGAGATGAATAAACTCTAACACAAAAGTGATCGAAAGATGAACGGAATCACAAAACAACCAACATAAACCCTAGACCAACACATATCTAGACGATAGAGAAAAAACCCCAGATCACCTAGACAACGAAACAGAGAAAACAATATTTATACATACCTAGACATAGAAAATGAACGAATGACCTCAAAATGGCTATGATACCATGTTCAAAACGATAAAATCACACACATAATGACAACATCAATAGATCTTTTATTGATTAAACCAAGATCCAGTTGGTTTTCAGGAACTTACAAGGGAAAAACCTCACTACAATCACACTCACACTCAAAGAATTACAACTTAACCTAAATCTAACTCTGAGATTACAAAGAATATGAACAAACATGGGTTGCATAACCCCTAATCTACAGAGAGAGAACTGGACGAAGATAAAAGAGTATGAAAAAATGTACAAAATGAATCTTCCGTCCCAATTTACACTGAGCTGCTAGAAAATATACTCCGGGTAAAGAATCAGGGCAAATGTGGGTAAAACCCGTATCAAACCCTGACCCATTAACCGACCCAAAGTTTGCGTGTTTCTGTGAGTTTAAAGTAAATTAGACACAACCCCTGCACAAATAATATTGACAAAACACACCCTCTAACAACTAATAATTTACAAAATCCAACCAATTAACTTATTCTTATCAATGTTGATCTTGCACCTTTATACTAATATTTCAACACGATGGAAGCCAAAAAGGAGAAAACAGAGGATTATTATCAAAATACAATAACTTTATCTTTGTTTCTTAATATTAATAGGTAACAAACTAATTTATATACTCGATAATAGCAAGATATACATATTTAGCGTATATACTAACAAAAAAAAATAGCAATATGAGATGTAATACAATAATAGTATGTTTTTACCAGGTAGTCGGGTACACAGTATATTGCATCCATGTGGCTTCCACGTCATGGGAGGTGGGAAAGGATGAAGCTCGATGTGCTCTGGGCCGAATTTCACACTAACGAGAACTAGTGATGAAGCTTGTGTTGGATTAGTGTCTAAGTCCATAACTATTTTGGTATGTACTTGACCCGATTGTGAGCATGGTCCTTTTGGGTTGCCTTCACACGGGTGACTAGACAAGATGACAGTTGAGGAGAGAGGTTGATTGGGGCATAAATATGATTTATTTATTATATTATAATAATAATATAATAATTTGGAATCATATTATTAATTAGTATTTAATCAGAAATTAATTTAGAATTAATTTTGGGATTAAAGGAACTGATTAAAAGTATAGGGGCAGTTTTGTAATTATTCAATAGTTGAGGCTTTGGGCCATTGGATCACCTTTATTATGGCTTGGCCGAAAATCCTAGAAGGATCTAGGAGTTTTCGTCCAAGGGCTTAAGGAAAGGAGTCCATGGATTTGCTTGGGCCCTAAGCTAAGGGATTAGGGTTTCCACCTTGAAACCCTAGCTGGCCTCCAGTATAAATAGCACCCTAAGGCACTAGAATTCGTCCAAGCCTTGGGAAACCCTAAAAGGGACGAATTCTAGAGCAAGATACCCTTCTCTCCTCTCTCCCATATTCATCCTTTCACCTAGTGTGTTTGTGAGCCATTAGAGGTACTACACTTGTGGTACTTGCTTTCAAGAGCTAAGGAAATTCAAGGAACTAGTTGTTATTGCTATATAACAACAAAAGGTATGTATTCTATTCTCTTTTGTGGATTTCAAAAATCATAGGAGTATTCCAGGTTTCTTTTTGTGTTCATGAAGTTGTATGTCTAATAGTGAAAACATAGATCCAACTAGGGTTGCATGCACACATAGGATTGTTTGTATAAAACCTATCAGTGGTATCAGAGCCTTAGGTTTTTGTTTTCAATTAGATTTGATACAAATATATGAACATGACAAATTAGGGTTTATGGCTAATAAACCCTGGAGGCTTGATTTTCGAAATTAGGGTTTCTAAACCCTAGATTTCAAAATTTTGGTAGGGTTTCCTAAACCCTTTCGAAATTTTGGTAGGGTTGTCTAACCCTAGAATTTCGAAATTTGCCTTGTCCCGTAGATAGGATTCCCAAATTTTATGGATTTGAATAATGTCATATCTTGTAATTATCCTTGATTCCTTAAATAGATAATTAAAGATCTTATGAATTATCCCATTCCATAAATTTTAAAATCTTAGGGGATATGGGATTAGATTAAATTAATTGTTTAATTTAATAGATAATCCTACAAGATTTAATAATTTTAAATTAATTGTTTAATTTTGGATAATTATTAAATCAATATTTTAATATTTAAGAGTTTAAAATTAAAAAGTTTTAATTTTTCGAAAAAGTTAAATATGATTAAAACCCTAGTATTTTGAAAAGTTCAAATTACACCCTAATGGTTTTATTAATCAATTAAAGTGTATAATTAAAAGAGAGTTAATAATTCTATAAAGTTTTGGTTTAAATTTAATTAAATTAAAAGTATAATTTAGACCACCTAGTATTTTAAAAGTATAAAATACACCATATACTATATATAACATTAAAATTTCTAATATTATATATATATATGTATGAGCGTGTGTGGCTAACCGGCACATTGATTAGGTGATAGTAGCATTGGGTGCACCACGTGATTCGTATGGTTATTCACACCTTGTTTGTGATCCTCGGCATCCCAGTCACAAATATGAAGGGCATAATCGAGATTAAACATGCCATTGAAAAAGTTCAATGAATCTCAAAAGATCTAGGAGTTTCAATTCATTTAAAACTTAAACTTCTTTTTCGTTTTTCATGGTGGAAATTGGTAAATCGTCATTTACCTACCTTCAAATATTCTGCAACTAGATTACGGCATCCCTCTTCTAGGTTGTAGAGTGTTGTGTTGGATCCTAGCCTTAATAACTCATTTGGGTGTTTTATTAAGGACTCAATCAACTTAACTTGAATTTTCTCCCATTTTGTAGATGTCTAGTTCTGACAATCATGGTCTTCCCAAATCCCATGGAACAAGCTTTCCAAATGAAGATGATGTTCCACGATATGATCGATGAGCAAGAGATCATGCTTCACTTCCTCCATCTCCTCCAATTATTCTCCCTAACCCACAAGTTCGAAGGCTTGAAAAGTTCAAGCTCACTCAAGCCCTTTTGGCAAGTAAACACGAAGATGGGAAACCTATGTGTGCACACGTCTTAGAGATAAAGTCGCACATTGACAGGTTAAGGATGTTGGGTGTCAAGATTTCAGGTGAGTTGGCTGTTGACTGGGTTCTTCAGTCACTTCCTGAATCATATAGTGAGTTCGTAAGAGAGCACTATATGATGGAACACGACGTGACCCTAATTGATCTCACATATTTGCTTATAGATGCTGAATCAGCAATGATTTGGCGTGCTGGTCAAGCAAATTTGTCTGGTGAATCAAACTCCCAAGCTTCAATGGACACTAGCAACATTGGAAGTCCAGAAAGGAGTAAGTATGAGATTGTCCCATGTAATGTGCCAAAGGAGTCCATTTGCTTTTATTGCCAAGAGAAGGGGCATTGGAGACGAAGCTGCCCTATTTACCTGAGAGATCTAAGAAATGTGAGAGTCAAGACGTATGGCTCCACTTCAGGTAAAATCCATTAACTAACTCTATAAGTTCCTATTTTTGATTCTTAATACATGATGTGATAAGATTACATTTTGATGTTTTGTAGGATCGAAGATAAGAAAGGAAGCTTAAGGAAGAAGCATGCTAAATCTGATCATGAAGAAATGGATTTAGATCGCATGGATTCGAGGATCGGATTTTTGAGCTGCTACTTTAGAGTTAGGAAAGATTGCTAAGAAATATGTAATAGCATAGTTTTCAGTTGAATTGCATTGTAAGGACAAATTTTTCCGCAATAAAATAAATTTTGATTTTATCTTATTTATTTATCCTTGCAATGGCGTGTATGAAAAATTGATGTTTGAATGTTTCTATTATTAGAAATTATGGATCTGATTCTTAATTATGTTATTTGTGGAAATGTTGAGAATTTACCAAATAGGGAGAGTTTCTCATCGCCCAAGTTCCAGTTGGACAGAAACTTGGAATCATACAACTTGGTTGCGTGATGAATGAGAAACTTCATATTTGGAAATTAGACTAATTCTTTGGCAAAGTGTCAAGTGAAGGACTAGAAGATCGAGTACACTAGGTTGTGCGTTGATCGAGTCCACCACAAGAGTGATAAAGATATTCGTCATGATTTACTAAAGTTTAGTAAATATGGTTACACTTATAAGATTAAGTATAATTCTGAGTTGATTGAAAGAGTTTCAATCAATAGCAGAACGAATAAGAAGAATCAAGTAGGCAGAAAGATAAAAGTTTCTCTATTCTAAGAAGAAGGGAGAGTACCTTTTATTGTGTTTTATGATAAGTCTTAAAGATTAAGGACCATTTCTCAATTGATCCTCAAAGTGAGTCTTAGTGCATTTGTATGTATAAGAAGAGGATTCGAGAATTGTGGAAATAGTTAAATCAAGAAGTCAATCATACTTCGTTCCAATATCGAATCTTAGAATCATACTCCAAGATTGAGAATTGAGTGATATATTTTTGGTAGGTTTGTAACACTCATCAAATGTGGAATTAGGAAAAGTTTTCTTATTCTTGCACATTTGAAATTGGTGAATTGTGATGTCTTGGGTAAGACAAAGACCAACTAGAACCAATTGTGTGAAGTGTTAAACTTGATGAAAAGCTACACTAACTCTTGAATATTTGTTTGTCAAGAAATGTTTCTTGGCAAAAGAAGCTTATATATCAAGGAGTCAGTGGGAGTCTTAAATGGTCTTGAAAAGATTTCAAGAACAAATCAAGAATAAACCTAGGTAATCATCACTAGCACATGACTTGAGGTTTATAGCCTATCGTGAAAGACACTCTTTTTCTGTGCCATTCCAATTGAGCAAATTATGCATGTGAGTTCTATGAGTTCTCATTTGTATGCATAAAGGCAAGCACCTTGATCAATGGAAAGTACATTGATATGTAAGGGTGAGTTGCTAAACTACTTGGAAGACATGGTGGGCACTCGTGTTACCATGAGGCAAGAAATCAAGATTAAACAAGTTCAGTCCATATGAGTTTGGATTTGTCGCAAACCTTGGTTTTGGCAAATTCACATGGATAGGATCACATACACCATAAAATCTAAGTGTCATAAGGTTTCCCTCCTTCATGAAAATGATTGTGAGGAAATGATTTCACTAAGAGAGATTTTGAGAAGATAGCAATTGTGAAAATTGTATTCTCAAATTCGATTATGATTACGGTATCCCTTTTCATAGTTCGAATTGTGAGATTTGGCAATTAGTCTGAACATTTGGGACTTAGTAACATAAGTTCTGAATTTGTCTGAGATACACATGTGAGCTTTCTAAGGCAAAGGTGTATGAGTTTAAGAAGCTTAGATAAAGGCTTATCAAAGCATCAAGTATTAGAAATATGAACTTATGGAATTCAATAAGCATTGTTTTCTGGAAGTTCAGCTGTTTTCTGAATACATGTCGAAGCTTGTGGGAGCATAAGTGTTATGCTGATAAGGAAATAATCATCATGTTAGTGGGAGCATGATTATTATGGTAAGTATTGCAAGTTAGCGATATTAATTATAGAAAACAAGAGTTATACTTTGCAAAGTCGCAAGGGTTGAAAAGTTGTTTTGCTATAATTTAAGGGAGAGAATATTATACTTCGTTTCAAAATCTAAAGCTTAGATTGAGAAATTTTAATGTTTTTTAGTCAAAGAATACATAGTGTGTTCTCAAATTTCAATTATGATTACGACATCCCTCTTCATAGTTCGAATTGTGAGAACGTGACACATAAAATATTATGGCAGAAGATTGATAAAGTATCATATCTTTATGTAAGACATTATGCATCGTGTCCCATACGCTTCGGGTATAGGATCGATTGCAAATGCTATAATATTTGACTATTCTAAAATTTTCCAAATGCCTAGGGCATTAAGAGGAAAAAGGACTAGAACTGGATTTGACTAAAATAATTAAACAACTATCAAAGGACGATCTAAGGTTCGCCAAGGATTTGTTGCTTGTGAATAGTTGGAAGTATAATATTGGATGGACCATATCGACATTATTATGAATAGATAAGATTCTATTTAGAATAAGTTGTCATATGGCAAATATGGAAATATTTCCATATTGGGAATTAGAAATTGAGAATTTATGTCTAGATTAGAAAATTTTATGCAAAAAGGATGTTCAAAGGAATATACTTTGAGTGAGAGACATCACATCTATAGAATTGTTTTGTAACAATTTCTGATAGAGAACCTTGTAATTTCATTGGCCAAGTCTTGGTGACTTTTGTGCTATGACTTTACGAAAGGATCGTTGCATAAAATGTTAGAATCTAACATATTCTAATAGTGGCAAAAACCTTGTATTCTTACACTAACGATGAGGATTAAGAATTGTGAAATGAGCATCATTGGAAAGGTTTTCAATTGATCTATTTCACAAAGCATGGACCATAGGAAACATAGTGTGCATGCTCGGAGCATGGGATAACTATTGTTGTAATTCAAGTAATAAGTTGATTATCCGAAACATTAACCAAATGAATAATGAGTAATCAATATGGCGTTTAAATAAAAGTGTTTTATTTACACTCAAAAGTTTTGGGGCCATAAAGGATTAAGTATTATTATTGTGTTTCAGTTTGCATGTTTTGACTTCCAGAATAACTGGGTTATTCGAACCTCCACAGTCGGTCATACGTTGGAAGTAGGTATGAAGGAAGATTGTCATGAATCTGTCTATAGATTGTCTAAAGTGTTTAGACATAGCACAAGTTTGCTGTAGAGTTCATGAGTACTTTGATAAGATTAGAGTATTGGATTAAACCCACGCTCACGTGAATCACTTCATGGATTTTATCGCGAATGATTGTGAGTCGATAATATTGTATATTCTTGAAACCGAGACGTGTGAGTTGTTATTTGTTGGTCGGTTACACATTGATAATAAGTAAACGCACCAGTAACTTGGTGTTATAAAACTCATTGTTGTGTGTGATTCGATCAGTAAATGCAAGCGATCATTTGAGTCGAAGTTTATCCATTCCTTTTACCCAAAGTGGGATAAAAGCGATATCTGTGGGCCCCTCGATGATTTAGTGATGACACCCTAAGCGCTTGGCCAAGCCGGGACTAAGTTGATGTGTTCAATTGTAGTCTGTTGTCAGTCGTCATAAATCGGAAGTCGGGAAACAATATAGAGAGAATGATTAAAATTCATGTCTTGTGTCTATACGATATTTTGAGAATGGAGGAATATATAATCCCTTATCTAAAGGACACGCGTATCTGATAAGATCAGAGTTGACAGCGGCTTTTGAAAGCTACGATTTCTGATCAGGTTCTGAAGTTATGCAAAATAGTTATTAGACTTATCCAAGTGGGAGACTGTTGGATTAGTGTCTAAGTCCATAACTATTTTGGTATGTACTTGACCCGATTGTGAGCATGGTCCTTTTGGGTTGCCTTCACACGGGTGACTAGACAGGATGACAGTTGAGGAGAGAGGTTGATTAGGGCATAAATATGATTTATTTATTATATTATAAGAATAATATAATAATTTGGAATCATATTATTAATTAGTATTTAATCAGAAATTAATTTAGAATTAATTTTGGGATTAAAGGAACTGATTAAAAGTACAGGGGCTGTTTTGTAATTATTCAATAGTTGAGGCTTTGGGACATTGGATCACCTTTATTATGGCTTGGCCGAAAATCCTAGAAGGATCTAGGAGTTTTCGTCCAAGGGCTTAAGGAAAGGAGTCCATGGATTTGCTTGGGCCCTAAGCTAAGGGATTAGGGTTTCCACCTTGAAACCCTAGCTGGCCTCCAATATAAATAGCACCCTAAGGCACTAGAATTCGTCCAAGCCTTGGGAAACCCTAAAAGGGACGAATTCTAGAGCAAGATACCCTTCTCTCCTCTCTCCCATATTCATCATTTCACCTAGTGTGTTTGTGAGCCATTAGAGGTACTACACTTGTGGTACTTGCTTTCAAGAGCTAAGGAAATTCAAGGAACTAGTTGTTATTGCTATATAACAACAAAAGGTATGTATTCTATTCTCTTTTGTGGATTTCAAAAATCATAGGAGTATTCCAGGTTTCTTTTTGTGTTCATGAAGTTGTATGTCTAATAGTGAAAACATAGATCCAATTAGGGTTGCATGCACACATAGGATTGTTTGTATAAAACCTATCAGCTTGATGATATAGTGATGAAGCTTGATGATTTCCATTCTTCCATTCCATATTTGGGTTTCACATAAGTTTGATGTATAATCAATTTGGTTTAAGATGGAAGAAGAAGATGTAACATATATTTTTGTCAACTTGGCATTTGATGTAGATGATCTTCATAGGGTCTTTGACATAACTTGTAGTTGGATCGATTTTTGATTTCTTTGTAATTGAATCAATATTTGATGAGATGATCTTCATAGGATTTGGAAACTTGGTCTTTGATGTAGATGATCTTCCAAGTTTCTATAAGGGTTTAAGACGTTTTTTTTTCTATTTTATTTTGATTAAAAATAGCATGGATGTGATATCATGTCAACATTTTTAGCCACATGAATGAAAGTCACATGAAAAAGTATATTGTTAAATATTATATTTGTATGATTTAAACAAGACAATCTTTAATTAGTGACTCATTTTAAATATAGGAATTAATTGTTCACTATTTTTTTTTTTGAACGGCATAATTTTGTTGGGACCAGACTAGCAAGAAACTAACCGAAAAAAATAAACATTGCATAACAACAATTTGAGGGTTATGCAACCAACCAACCCAATTAATGTATCTCAAAATGCACTATTTAATACATAAATTTTACCCAACCAAAAACATAGATTTAAGTGATAAAAAGTGACAACATATCTCACATACAAGCCCGTTAGAATTTACAAACACCAATTCACCAAAAGACTTTACAAACTAAATTACCTCTATTTGGATTTGATTTTGGAATTTTTGTGAAACAAATCATATAAAACCCAAATTTAGGAAAAATTCGACACTTTTTGGCGGAGCAACAATGATTTGCCCAATAAGGGGTTTAAGAACCAATAGGTAGAAATCAAATATATTCTTTTTCTAATTTGCCTAAATGACTTTAAAGATGCCCGTTTCTAACTTTTCCTCGATGATAACCTTCTTGTCCCGCTATGTTGATCACATCTTCTTCTCCTTCTTTGCCGCTTCCGAGTTCGAGGTACATTTTTATTATTTTCCCGAAGATTAGCTAAAAATTTTGGGCCCCTCACAGGGTCTTGGATTGCAGGACCTTCATAATTATTGTATAAATTATTATGAAAATATTAAAAGAAAAAGAGCAAAATTTCAAACACAAACCCTCACAAACGTCAAAAAGAAATTTGTAGTAGATCTAGCACAAAGAAAAATAAAGGTAGGTCACGTTTGATAGTTTCTGTCTGCGAAAGTGCTGTCTGGTAAAGTGTTGTATGGGAAAGTTTTCTGACTGAGAAAGAAACAATGTTGTTTGATTGTACATCTGATTGACTGTGCTGAATGATGAAAAAAAATTAATAATTCAATAAAGAAAGAAAGAGGCGGGGTTTGGTGTATAATTGTCTTTCCAGCCCATTCAGCCAGAAAGATATGATTTTGGGGCGTTCTGGGAAAGACATATCTTACCGGGAAAGACCCATTCTTTTGTGCAAATCAAACAGTCTTTCCGGTCCATTCAGCCAGAAAGATCTGTTTGCACCTGGAAAGATGCGTATCAAACGGGGCCTTATTTAAAGAAAAGAAACATGCATCAAACGAACATTATCATCTTTGGTGCGAAAGGCGTATTCCAAAAAGCAAAAAGACGTAGCAAAACACCTCCCATGCTGATGGAAGCCAAAAAGGAGGAAAAAAGAGGATTCTTATCAAAGTACAATATCTTTATCTTTGTTTGTTAATATTAACGGGTAACAAACTATTTTATATATTCAATATTGGTCGCTAACAGCTAGATATACATATTTAGGGTATATACTAACAAAAAAATGTTTAAACTTACCGATATTAAATGTAATACAGTAATAACAAGTTTTCATTGGGTACACCTTATGTTGCATCCACATCATGGGAGGTGGGAAAGGATGAAGCTTGATGTGTGGATTTCCTACTCCCGTGAACTAGACAACTGGTGATAAAGCTTGATGATTGCCATTCTTCCATTCCTGATTTGGGTTTCACATAAGTTTGATTTCTAATCTATCTGGTTTAAGAACAAGGACGAGGAAGACATAAACACATATTTTTGCAAATATTAGGATTCTAGGATTTTACGGTAGTTGGATCGATCTTTGATTTCTTTGTAGTTGAACCGATTTTTTATTTTATTTTGATTAAAAATAGCATACAACCATAGTTGTGAAGTCAACATTTTTAGCCACATGAAAGTCACGTTAACAAAAGTATATTGTTACATGTCTTATAGGTATAATTTAAACAAGATATTCGTTAATTAGTGACTCATTTTAAATTAATATAGAAACTAGTTGTTCACTAATTAATGACATTAAGCGTAACATATAATGTTTACTTTGCATGTTATTAAAATTTATCAATCAACCAATCATTATAACGAGCATATGACATATTAGTAACCCAAGGTGTTGATTAAGTGAATAAGTTTTAAAACCTAAGTCTCAAATAGTCAAATTGGATCATTTTATTAAAATTATTCTTCTAATATTTAATAATATTTAATTCTATAATTTATTCGAAACACGTAACAAATAAATTTTAGACAAAACTGCACAAATGGTCCCTGTGGTATGTCGAAAATTGCTACTTTGGTCCAAAAAAGTTTCGACTAGCACCAGTGGTCCAAAAGTTTGATTTTTGTTGCCACTTTGGTCCAACTTGCTTTAAACTTTTTTTATAATGACCATTTTGCCCTTATTTTAGTTTTTTTCTGTTTATTTATTTATTTAAATATATTAAAATAAAAATGAAAAAGAAAATTTCAACCCATTTCCTCTTCCCATATCTCTCTCTCTCTCTCTCTCTCTCTCTCTCTCTCTCTTATTTTTCATAAAAAGGAATATAACATAACCATCATCAGCTGGCAGAAAAATATGAACAACCACTGCCACCAGCCGAGCACCATCACCACCACCAACATCTTTTTTCCGGCAACGATCAGTTGGATCTGGAAAGACGAGGACGAATGTAAACGAATCCATCAGAGAGAGAAAGAAAGAGAGAGAGAGAGAGAGAGAGAGAGAGAGAGAGAGAAGAGATAGAGAGTGACGACTTGGGACGAAGATCTATTCAACAGATATCGACGATTGCCGACTTCGCCGCTGTCGTTGCATATAAGAAACCCTAGCTCAAGACTTTGCGTTTTCAGAAACCCTAGCTCCACCTTCTTCTCTCTTCGTTTCTATCCTTCTTTGATAGCGACAACGATCTATGAGTTACAGAAACCCTAGATTCGCCACTCCAATCGGTCGTTTAGGGTTTGACGGCGCTAGGGTTAGGGTTTCCAAATGGTGGTTGAGGCGTCAAGGTTAGGGTTCACTGGAGAAGTGGTGGTACAAAAGTTGCACCATTCCCATTTCTTTCTACTCATTTCCATTCTCGGTGTCGACAATTTGCATATATGGTGCAGATCCAATGCTGACATTAGTTATCTCTGAGGAACCAAAGATCTGCAAATAGTTAACTGGAGTTAGGGTTCGCCTGATGAAAACTAAAGTGGAAGAGGGAGGTAGACGTGTGAATGACATTGTATGATTTGATTTTCCGGCGAGAGGATGATAGCTCCAGCGAGATGATATTATCTGATTTGATTTTCCGGCAACTATATTATTGTGAAAGGGAAATGTATTAAGAGAGAGAGAGAGAGAGATATAAGGGTATTTTCCTTTTGCCTATTTTTATCTCTATAATAAAAAAATAAAAAAAGAATATACATTTTTTTTTGCACAGGACAAAATGGTCATTATAAAAAAATTCAAAGCCAATTGGACCAAAGTGGCAACAAAATCAAACTTTTGGACCACTGGTGCTAGTCCAAACATTTTTGAACTGGCAATTTTCGATATACCACAGGGACCATTTGTGCAGTTTTGTCTAAATTCTTAGGTTTACCCAAAACACTTGCGCGGTCTTTTTGAACAAACATATTTTATATTAGACTCTCTACTCACCTCTATATATATATATATATATATATATATATATATATATATATATATATATATATATATATATATATATATATATATATATATATATATATATATCCTTTCATAAACAGAAATTTTGAATTCTCCAACTCCAAACATCTGCACTAATCATCTCGCAAAACCCTAATCATCTACTTCCGGAATAGGTAAACCGTTGCTCTTGTCCATATATTTAACTATTATGTTCTATACTTCTTTATTTAATCGTAGAAGCTTCAATTGAGCCACTTTAGCAACTAAATCTCCGAATGTTTTCAATCATGTTTGTTCAATTCATCCATTTCCGTAGTTTTAGCCATGAAAGGATAGATTTTTCGTTAGTTAGTTAGTTTTATTTAGCTACAGGAAGTAATCAGAGTGGCGTGGCGTGTGCTTTCAGCAGATTGAATAATCGCCGTGTTCATAATAGTTAGGGTTTCAAAATATATGTTGATCGATGCATGTATATGAGGAATACGAAGTCATAGTAAACAATGAAAGATTTGAAACTCGTTATTAGCTCAAAAACATGTGTTGTTCATAGTTATCGATTCAAATTTTGCATTGCAGAAATGGAGGGTAATGCGAACGAAGATCTAATCATACCGTTTCTGCAACAATCTAATGTAAGTCACAATGAACTATTCCCTCGTAAATTGATTTATGCCGTATATATATATATATATATATATATATATATATATATATATATATATATATATATATTCTGATATTAATTCGTTATTCAGGGAGAAACAGTCAAAGAAGCCATGGAAGTTGCAGGTTTTCAAATCGCTGAGTTTCTAGAGCAAGACATAGCAGTATGCCGACTTAAAATCAAGGGAATGTCATGCACAAGTTGTTCTGAATCGATTGAATCCTCTCTTTTAATCGTTGAAGGAGTAAAAAAAGCAGTTGTGGGTTTAGCTCTTGAAGAAGCAAAGATAAACTACGATCCAAACATCACCAACACAAATCAAATCATTGAAGCAGTTGTAGATGCAGGATTTGAAGCCGATCTTATAGGACCTGAAATTGATGCAAATAAAGTTCATATAAAACTCGAAGGTATCAATTTCATATCTCCACAAGACATGGTTTCCATCAAACAATCTGTAGAATCGTTGAATGGTGTCAATCATGTTGAAACAAATACAGAAGAATGCAGATTGACTATTGGTTATGATCCAAATTTAACTGGTCCAAGGTCAATTATGTCATTTATATCGGCTAATTATCAAGCAAGCTTATATATTCCAGAAAGAAAACGTGATTCAGAGAGAAACCATGAAATTAAAGTTTACAGAAATATGTTTTTCTGGAGTTGCTTGTTTTCGATTCCTGTTTTTATCTTCTCTATGGTGCTTCCAATGATTCCACCATATGGGAATTGGTTGAGTTACAAGATTCATAATATGCTTACGATTGGAATGGTTTTAAGATGGATCTTATGTACACCTGTCCAGTTCTTCATTGGTCGAAGGTAACAAAGATTTAATTTAAGTTCTCTCTCTTATTTTAAGCATATTTACAATATCCATAATTATGTGCCTTTTTAAATTACAACAAAACAAAAACAAAAAGTTCAAGATAAGTAGATAACTCCACTATAGTAAAGCTTTTTCACAAATCTTAAAAGCTCATTTTGTAGGTCTTACCAATTTCAGTTTGTATCATTTTTCTATATTTTTATCGAAATGAAAATAAGAAGTAAAGTTAGATATAACAAAATAGTATATAATTATCTTATTATAGAAAAGAAAATATATATTGGTCATTATAATGTAGTTTATAGTTTATAATATTTATATATTCCTATGTTTACTTTTTCTAACTTATATTTTATGAAATTAAAAAAAAAAGCATCTTATAGGTTGTAGAATATTTTACACATTATATTAAACAAAATTAAACAACCATTTTTGTAACGGCCAACCAATTTTATTTGAAATTAATAAAAAAAGTACATTTTGAAAAAAGAAGTGAAAAAACTATGTAGATGAAGAAGCTCCACAATAATTTTTTTTAACTTTGACATTTACTTAACCAAAAAAACGGCTTTTATAATTATTATTTCTTAAAACAATTTTTGATTAAATCTTCAGGTTTTATGTGGGATCTTATCACGCATTAAGACGAAAATCGGCTAACATGGATGTTCTTGTTGCACTTGGGACAAATGCTGCGTATTTTTATTCTATATACACAATAATAAAAGCACTATTTTCAGACAAATTTGAGGGTCAAGATTTCTTTGAAACAAGTACCATGTTAATATCATTTATTCTTCTAGGTAAATACTTAGAATCCACCGCGAAAGGAAAAACATCCGCTGCTTTAGCTAAATTGGCCGAGTTAGCCCCGGATACCGCTTGTTTATTGACAATGAACGATGAGGGAAACATTCTTTCAGAAACAGAAATTAACACGCGGTTGATCGAAAGAAATGATGTTTTGAAGATTTTTCCTGGGTCGAAGTTTCCTGTTGATGGTATTGTGATTAATGGTCAAGGGTATGTGAATGAAAGTATGATCACGGGAGAAGCAACCCCGGTAGTTAAAAATCCAGGCGATCGGGTATCTGATTTATTTTTATATTTTTCTATAAAAAGAAAAAGTTTATGTTATATTTTCCCAACACAGTCTGTCCAAATTACTCATTTAGTCTATGTTTGACGAGCTAACCGAAAAGCGAGTTGCTACTGATAAAAGTTGACATCTGGTAGAACTAAAACTAGTTGATAACTTAACTGAAATATGTAAAACGACATAAAAATATGTAAAATGGCATAAAAATTTATGTAGGAGATGGTATATTTTAAAGAATTTTAAAAAAGCTTCGTAAGCTCAATTGAAACATTAGTCTGAGTAGCCTTATAAAAAAACTAACTTACAATCAACTTTTTTGTTTGACGAACATGACTACCTAAAATTTTTTGAAAAATAAAATAATTATCGCTTGTGAAACATAACCTTAGTCTTGAAAGTTCTAATAGAAATGACTTTGCCATTAAATTTAGGGGCTTATGTGAAACCAAATCCCTAAATTTAAACAAACTTGTGTGTATTAGACAAGACTAAATGGGTAAATGAGACAAACTTCATTGATTAAATATGACATAAGCCCTAAAAACATGTGGACACATTTTATGAAATTGGAGACACTTTTGAAAATGTAAATAGGTTATCAGTGGCACTGTGAATGAAAATGGTTGCTTGTTAATCAAGGCTACTCATGTTGGTTCTGAGACCGCACTTTCACAAATTGTTCAAATAGTAGAAGCCGCTCAACTTGCTCGAGCTCCCGTACAAAAACTAGCTGATCAAATATCAAAGTTTTTTGTACCCGCAGTGAGTTTTTTTGTCATTCTAACGCTCAATATGAGTCAACCCAAGTTCATTCGAGATCTTGTTTTTAATGAATATGACTTTATAAATTTTAGGTGGTTTTGGCTGCTGTTGTGACATGGATGGGGTGGTTTATTCCAGGAGTGGCTGGAATTTATCCCAAAAGTTGGATACCAAAAGCTATGGACGAGTTCGAGCTTGCATTACAGTTTGGGATATCGGTTTTAGTTGTAGCTTGCCCATGTGCATTAGGTTTAGCTACTCCTACTGCTGTTATGGTTGCGACCGGTAAAGGCGCGTCTCAAGGAGTACTTATCAAGGGCGGAAATGCATTAGAAAAGGCCCACAAGGTATTTTAGCAGCATCAGCATTAGTTGATCAGTCAACTGATGTCGATGCTGATATTTATGACAATAGATGGTTATATTGAAATTTTCGGTTATTTTATAACTGAAAGCTCCAATATAATGTTTGGGAAACAAAATTTCAACAATTGTATCCTTCAAGATTTTGTGTCGATTTTAAAGAAGATTGTGTGGATTGTGTAGGTTAACACAGTAGTATTTGATAAAACGGGAACATTAACAATTGGAAAGCCGGAAGTTGTTAGCGCAATACTTTTTTCCAGAATCTCAATGGAGGAGTTTTGTGACACAGCAATTGCCGTAGAGGTCTGCTTAAGTTTCTACTTTCTAACTTCCGGATTATCTCATTAACCGTATATCTGACAAAGTCTCATGTCAGCTAGACACAGAAAGTCTATATATGTTGGAATCTTAAATTTGATATATGTTTGGTTTGTTTTTAGGCAAATAGTGAACACCCCATAGCAAAAGCAGTAGTGAAACACGCCAAAAACAGATTACAAAATCACAAATCTCAAACTACCAACAGTGCAGTAGTGAAGGACTTCGAGGTGCATCCCGGCGCCGGAGTTGGTTGCAAAGTCGGATCCAAAACAGTTTTAGTCGGAAACAAGAAGCTCATGAGATCCTTCAACGTCTCCCTCAGCCCTGAGGTCGAAACCTACTTCTCCGACAACGAAAACCTAGCTCGCACCTGTGTGCTCCTCGCAATCGACGGAAAAGTCGTCGGCGCTGTTGCAGTCACAGATCCGGTGAAGCCCGAGGCGGCACGTGTTGTATCCTTTTTACGATCGATGAGTATCAGAAGCATAATGGTCACCGGTGATAACTGGTCAACGGCCACCGCCATAGCCAAGGAGGTCGGAATCGAAAACGTGTTTGCGGAAACAGATCCGTTGGGGAAAGCCGATAGAATCAAAGACTTACAGGCGAAAGGGATGGTCGTTGCAATGGTCGGAGATGGCATCAACGATTCGCCGGCGCTCGTTGCAGCAGACGTCGGAATGGCGATTGGTGCCGGAACAGATGTGGCGATTGAGGCGGCGGATATTGTGTTGATTAAGAGTAACTTAGAGGATGTGATTACAGCGATTGATTTGTCTAAAAGGACGATTTCGAGAATCCGGCTTAATTATGTGTGGGCTCTTGGGTATAATGTTCTTGGTGTGCCGGTGGCGGCTGGAATTTTGTTTCCTTTCATCGGAATTAGGTTACCGCCGTGGTTGGCCGGAGCTTGTATGGCTGCTTCTTCTGTGAGTGTGGTTTGTTCTTCGTTGTTGTTGCAAACGTATAAGAAGCCGTTTGCGTACACGAGATGATAAACTGTTTGCATGTGTGAAATGAAAATGAATAGATTTTTCAATAAAAGTCCTAAAAGTAATTTCAAGTTTAGTTCTTCTAAGAAATATACTAAAATCTACATTAATATGGTGTAAATGTGGCATGATACATGGTTGCTGAAGTGATAATTTTACAAGTTTTATAATTATAAAATAATTACGAAATTAGGGAAGATATGTGAATATAAAATTAAACATCTTTAATAATCAATCAAAGTGATGGTCACGGACATGGGTCCGTCCAAGAAGCAATCCACCAAGCAACCCAATTGGCCATAAACGGCCCAAACTTGGGAGAAAGTCAGGATTCAGGAAACCCAGTTGGTTCTTGGATTGAAGGCCTGAACTCTTGAAGCACACATACTTAAAGGTGCATTTTATGGTTAAAACTGAAATGATTTTTTTGTTTTCTTAAAAAAAAGGGTTTGGTTTTAATCACGTGTTTTTATATCAGTTTCAGTTAAAACATAGCCGTTTTTTATCGATAGTTTGGGTCTCAGAAGGATACTCGGTCTGGTTTCAGATAAGAATAAATTGTTTTTAAAAAAAAAACAGTTTCGGTTTAACCGATAATAACCTCTTTACTCAATTTTTACTCCAACCAAATGAATAATTGTATTAGTATCTATTTTACAAAATATAAGACAACATAGTTTGAAATTCGAATTACATTAAAACATAAATTTCGAAACAAAATATACTAGCAATTATAGTTTGAAATTTGCAGCCATCATGAAATTGAACATTTTTAATACGAGAAATCTTCAAATTCAATCTCATCTAGTTCGGTCATTGGAGGTGACATCTACTGTGCAACCTCTTTTTGTGTGAAATCTTCGAAGGGTGGTAAAAACGGTCTTTTAAGCCAAACACAAAGTTGTGACATCTCAACGCCGACTAGGTAATCCTTCAATAAAATACATATTTCCATCGATTGGGCGGTGAATCATGACCTTCGTTCTAATATGACTCTTCCACTAACAGAAAAAACAAATTTTGAAGCTTACCGTGGAAGCTTGGATGGTTAGTAAACCACAAGCGATGGCGGCTAGAATCGGAATTGCGGTTCCCTTTATCTTCACCAAACCAAAATGTTAAGATTGTTAAATCCCTTGACAAAATAGTAGGCTAAAAAGATAGATGCCATATAATTTCCCAGCTCGCTACTCGGAGCCAACGTTCATCGGTGTTTAGGAGCATGTGCATCAAAATGTTATATAGTTGGATATTCGCATCTCGAATACTTTTAGATGATCTCGTCATTCCCCCTGCATATGATAACCTATTTGATTACTTAGCTAACCATATTTGGTTGCATAATGGTGAAATAATTTTTGAAACGTATCATTAAAAACTTGAGATTCAACGCAATGTAATTTTTCCCTTGGAAATTACACGGCCATGTAATTCTACAGACCTAAAAATGTGGTTTTTGTTCGATTAAGGTCTGTAAGCTTGGTACTTTTTGAAAGACTTTTATGTCTAACAGACATTATAATTTATAAAATGATATTCTAGATAATATATGATCTATGAAGGGTTACACTTACAATAACTTGATGATAATATATTATTTATAAGAACTTGTTTCATTATAAACACTTATATTATTATTTTTTATTATTTATAAGAATTTGATTCTTAATAAATATTAGTATATTTCTTATAATTAATTGAAAAATATTTATTTTATTAAAATAAAAATTTTCTATCAAAAGTATCATATAAATACTAAGGGTGTTCGTGGTGCGGTTTACACTCAAAACCGCAAACCGCACCGCAGATGCGGTTAGAGATTTTTGGAAACCGCACCGCAAAGGTTCTAAACCGCGTTATGCGGTGCGATTTTGTGCAGGCGGTTTTGCAATTTTTGAGTGGTTTATGCGGTTCAATGAATGAAAATACTGAATTTATTTTAAACACAATAAAGTATGTAGTGCTTTATATCTTGTGAAGAAAATATTGTATGTTAGCATAAATATCTTCTTGATGCAAAAGAGGAAAATCATTTATAATGTTTTAACATTATAATAATACGAACTTGATCAATCTGTTAACATATATTTTTCATGTACCAAAAGGCTTCTAGCCCAACAGTATCAGGTGTTGTCCTCCCTTCTTGAGGTCGAGCGTTCAAGTCTCATGGTGAACAGAGGTGGAATTAGGTGTTAGTTTAGGAGTAGATTATAATATTTGTATTTGCCGGTTCAATATATATATATATATATATATATATATATATATACACACACACACACACAAAATTGAAAGTTTGGTCCCTATGGTATGTCAAAAATTGGATGTTTGGTACAAAATGTTTTGGAGTTGCACCACTGGTCCAAAAAATGAATTCTATTGTAGGTTTGGTCCAAATGTTTTTGGAAAAACTTAAAATGACTGATTTACCCTTCATATTTTGTTTTCTTATTTTTCTTTTATTGCATAAATTAAAAAAAAAGACAAAAAGAAAATACCACCCACCTACACACACACACTCTCTCTCTCTCTCTCTCTCTCTCTCTCTCTCACCAAGAAGAAAATTATCAAGCCCCACCCTCTTTTCTTAATCTTTTCCAGTTACCCAGATGCTCAAACTCATCAATCTTGTTTTCAAACCCAACCCACATGGATCAAAACTTGTATGATCCGTTACTTCCATCAAACCTTCATCTACAACCTTCGTTTTTCAGAAATTTGCTTCATTCTCTACACACATTGAAAAATTGAAAAACATACACTCACACACAGTGAA
The DNA here is from genome assembly GCF_052849685.1 of Lactuca virosa. Classification (NCBI taxonomy): domain Eukaryota; kingdom Viridiplantae; phylum Streptophyta; class Magnoliopsida; order Asterales; family Asteraceae; genus Lactuca; species Lactuca virosa. The sequence goes on along the minus strand of NC_136431.1, from coordinate 94,330,653 downwards.
GAACAGTGTAAGCCCATTTGAAATTGGAATCCTTCTTTTGGATGGTTTTCCCTCAACTGGTGTGCTTCACGAACCAAATCCCATTCTCACCCCTTCTGAATCCCTCTGTTTCGACTAAAAAATTAAAAATAGAGAGCTTATATTTGGATCTGAAACATATGTTGAGTTTTATCAAGAACTATCGATTTTTGAAAAATGGAGGAGGCAATTTTCACTAGATGGATCAAAACTTCCACAATTTTCACTGGATGGATAAAAACTTCAACCAAAAAATCAATGAAAAGAAACATCTAATTAATTTTCTCTAAAGAAATACCCTCAAAAACCTAGATCTCGTTCCAGCTAGCTGGACATTTCTGGTGTTTTTTACCTCCATAGAGATGAGACGCGCAGATCATCCTTCAGTCGGTGAAATCGAGCAACCGATGACATCGACCAAGAGGTTTTCGACATGAACATAAGGGGTTTTCGATGATGGTGGTGTTTTTTCTGGTAAATGCTTACTTTTCAGATCCATCATTCGCCAAAAAAGATAAAACCCATATCTCGAAGTCTCAAATCATTCATCACACTTCTCTGTTGGATTTTGATATGTTTGGTGTGAAAAATGTGAGATTAATGGTGGTGGTGTGCTCCTGAAAGTGGTTTTTTTATGCGTTGAGAGAGAGAGAGAGAGAGAGAGAGAGAGAGAGAGAGAGAGAGAGAGAGAGAAGGAGAGGGTGGGTGGGTGGGTGGTATTTTCTTTTTGTCTTTTTTTTTTAAATTTATGCAATAAAATAAAAATAAGAAAACAAAATATGAAGGGTAAATCAGTCATTTTAAGTTTTTCCAAAAACATTTGGACCAAACCTACAATAGAATTCACTTTTTGGACCAGTGGTGCAACTCCAAAACATTTTGTACCAAACATCCAATTTTTGACATACCACAGGGACCAAACTTGCAATTTTGTCTATATATATATATATATATATATATATATATATATATATATATATATATATATATATATATGGTGCAGTTTCAACAACGTTTTGGTAACTATAAACCGCAAACCGCACTGCATAGTGCGGTTTACAAAAATAACAAACCGCAAACTGCACCACGAGCCTCCAAAACCGCATTATGCGGTGCGGTGTGGACGGTTTATTCAGTTTGTTGCATACCCCTAATAAATACACTTGGATTGTTTTATATAACTCATTAGTTTTTTTTATATATAAACTAAACTAGTTTAGGTTTTACAAAACTTGATATATATATATATATATATATATATATATATATATATATATATATATATATATATATATATAATGGAAGATTGTTAGAACTTTCTTTCCCTCTTTTTGGTCTTAAAACTAAGGACCCCATAGGGGTTAAGGGGATATATTTGTAGCTTGTGTTCTCTCCACAAGTACTCCTAAACCATATCTTTACATGTAAGACTTGATTGGTATGGCTTGAGGGCACTTGCCTTCGTTGGATTAAGTGTCTAAGTCAATAAATAAATTGGTATATACTTAAATTATTAGCAAAATCTTTTTTTGTTGCCCTCAAGCCTAGTAATTGATAAAAATGTTTTTTTTAAAGAGAGAGGTTAGTTTATTGATCTTTTGTAATATTAATAAATAACAATAAATGATTTATTAGTATATTATGAGATTAATATATTAGTTAGAAATAATATTATTTAATTAAGAATTAATAAGAGATTAATTAGAATTAATTTTGAGATTAATTACATTAATTAAAAGTACAAAGACTAAAGTTGTAATTGTTTAATAGCTGAACAAGAGATGAATTCTAGAAAATTCCTAGGGTTGGCCGAAAATTGGAGGCTCCCTAGGGTTTGTGGAATATCTACTATAATAAATAAATGTTTTTTTGCCACTTGTCACACTCATATTTAATTTGCCAAATGTAATTTTATGGTTATTTTGAATTACTTTTTTGTCCAAATGTCATTTCATAAGTATTTTTATTTTATTAAATTCCACATAATATTTTTATGTAATAATTGCAATAAATAAAATAATAAATGGATATCAATGTCATTAATGAGCTTACATTTTAATTTCAAAATTTCAAAATTAAAGCTCATTAGTTTTTTTTTTATTAAAATTTTTTGTTTAAATTTAAAAGATAAAAAACATTTCCATTGTAATAATTCATTATATTTCTTATTTTCTTATAAATTCAAAGTTGTTAAATATTTAGACCTCTATATATATATATATATATATATATATATATATATATATATATATATATATACATATATATATATATATATATATATATATATATATATATAATTAACCTATGTAATACATAGGTCTCACAACTAGTTTCATATAGATAATATGTATAACTAGGAAACTAGTTAATCCCGGATTTGAAATATTGTTTTATTTCAAACAAGGGTTTTTAGGGTTTTCCTATCATCTATAAATATGGTCCTTTGGCTCCCCATTTTCGGTCACTCATACTCCTAGAAGGATAGCCGAATTTCCATCCTATTTCCTCTCTTCTCAATCTTTCTTAGTGGCTAGGGTTTGGGTGTGAACCATCAGAGGCACGAGATTTTTGGTGCTTGCTTCCATGAGCTTTTGAAAAAGGATTTCATCGGTTATTTACAAGGATAATCAAAAGGTATGTAAACCCTAACCCTCTTATTAATTTTGATTAAACTAGGGTTTCCATAAGGTTCTTTGATGTTTATAGATTATAGCATTCAATAGTGAAAACATAGATCCAGTTAGATTACACGTTGCTATAAAGGGTGTCTGCGACAAGTCTTTGATACAGGGTGTCAAACTTCCTTATTCAGGGCCAATCATCTCCCATCTATTCTATGTAGACGATGGGATCGTGGCAACATATAAAAGCTATCTCGCATTCTCAAGTGTTTTCCAAATATCCTCTGGTCTAAAAGTAAACTTCCATAAGTCTCGTTGTTTGGTATATGAACCTCAGACACTGAATTACAAAACATGCCCCAAATTCTTGGTTGCTTGAAGAGTTCTCTTCCCTTTACATATCTCGGCGTACCTGTCGGTGCCAACATGTTACTCAAAAAAAAAAAAAAAAAAAAAACTGGAAGCCTATATTTGAGAAATTTCTGTCAAAACTCTCATCCTAGAAAGCAAATACCTTGTCATTTGGGGGTAGGCTGACACTCGTAAAATCAGTTCTTGGAATTCTACCAACTTACTACCTATCCCTATTCAAGGCTCCACAAGGTATCCGAGATTATCTTGAAAAATTAAGACATAGATTCTTATGGGGTGGCACTGGTGAGAAATGTAAAATACATTGGGTTGAATGGTCTAAAGTGGTGGTAGATAAAAAGGATGGAGATCTCAATGTGGGGACATTAAAAGCTCAAAACTTGGCATTACTCACAAAGTGGTGGTGGAGACTGAAAAATAAAGCTGGGTGTTTATGGACTGATAACATAGAAAGCATACATAATCTAAAAAAACAGGCATCTAATTACCTAGTGATAAAAGACGCAAGAGGGGTATGGGACAACATCTCCAAGGCAATAAAAAATCTTAGCAAGCTTGACATTGACGCAAATAGGTTGTTTTCTGTCATTCCCAGCTCAAATTGTAACATTCTATTTTGGAAGGATACTTAGTGTGGGAATACTACTTTGCAATATCGGTTTCCCCAATTATATAAGCTGGAAAAAGTCAAAAGGTGTACGCTTATGGAGAGACTGGGAAACAATGGATTCACATGGCAATGGAAATACTTGCCAACGGATTATGTGTCTATGATTGAACTACACAATTTCTACCTTCTATTTGGTTCAATCGAATTTCGTTCTCCCTCAAATATTGGTTTTTGGTTCAATCTTAATCCAAATGAAACTTACTTGGTGAGTATCACGAGAAGGCTGGTGGATTCTAAGCAAATCAAGTTCAGGGATACAAGATATGCTAGTCAAAACTTATCCTACTAAAAGTTAAATGCTTTGTTTGGAGGGCATCAATGGAAAGATTACCGGTCACATAAAATATAAGGCACAAGGGTATTATAGTTCTATCCTCCAATTGTCAGCTTTGTGGGATACATGTGGAATCTACTAATCATGTACCGGTGGACTGTGATTTTTCCAAAAATGTATATTACTGGATTTTTAGGTGGTGTGGACTACAAAATATTCAATTCAAAACAGTAGATGAGCTCTTGGATTTTGCCGACTCATGGGGAACTATCCCAAGAAAAAACAGACATTGATTATGATATTCTATGTGATATTGTGGAACATTTGGCTAGTGAGGAATGATAAAATTTTCAAGAAAATCATGATATCTCCAACAAAAACTGCAGATGCAATCATTTTTCAAACATATGAATGATGCAAATACAGGAAGCTATATATAAACTGGGCGGAATGGAGTTGTTCTCCTATGTAATTTTTACATATTTTTGTACCTTGGATTTTCTTTCTTATTCTGCATTTTTTGTTGTACTCGGTACCTTAAGGCTTAACATATTGCTAATGTTGGTTTATAATTTTATATAAGTTATTCATTTTTCCAAAAAAAAAAAAGATTTTGGTTGTTTAATGTGTCAGTATTAGAAAAAACAAACACATACAAATAAAATTAAAGAATAATACTTTTATAATTTAATAAAATATATCAAGTAGACGACTCCAGCTTAGTTAATATGTAGTCACAACCTGTGACTACATATTAACTAAGCTGGAGTCGTCTACTTGATATATTTTATTAAATTATAAAAGTATTATTCTTTAATTTTATTTGTATGTGTTTGTTTTTTCTAATACTGACACATTAAACAACCAAAATCTTTTTTTTTTTTTTTTTGGAAAAATGAATAACGGGCCTGGGCAAGCTGGGCGACCGCCCCGAGCCCCCAAATGCCAAATGACCCCCATTTTAAATTTCTTATATTAATTTTATAGCAGTAGCCCATTAGGTTTTAGCTTATTTGACCGGTTATTGAAGCCCAATGTGCCAACCCAAACAGGAAGCGGGAGGAATGAGCGATCGCTACTGGTGTGCGAGACTGGTGTGTGAGAGATGAGTGATGTCCGACTTCCAAGGCAAATTAAATCTTCAACGATCAATTTCCATGGAAAATCCAAACGTTTTCTCCGGAATCGATAAGGTAAGCAACGGTCAGAACTCAAATTTGTTCTATTTCTTTTTCAATTTCTGTTGAATCGATCTCGATCTCTGATTTCTTCTCCGATTCTCCATCTTTTCTGATTTCTGATTTAGGGTATCTGATTCTCAAATCGACATTCAAAATTAGATTATTTGCTTCTTGGTTTCAGTTTTCACGATTCCTGATTATTGCCCTTCTATTTTTTGATTTCCAAGTTTCATTTTTTTTCTGGAAAGACTGGAATAGCACCAGACCACTGAAATTCTGAGAATTGCTAGTCACAGACGAAGTCGCATTAGCGTCTGAGACTCTGAGCATTCCAACCGAAATCGTTGGTTGTGAATTTGTGATTTGTGAAATTTCTTATGTTTCTGTAAGTTATACTTTCTAGCCTTGAATTGAAATTTCTTACTATTCTGTGAATCTGTGATATAATGATATTCTATTCTTTTATGAATCTTTTTTGATCTTCAGAATTTTATGTTGTGTAAGAATCAGAGAATCCAACTTATCCAAATCCAAGTTTATGACCTTCTGATTGAGTGATTATGAATCCGTGTAACTCTCACTCTAAGTGGCCTCTCGATTTTTTTAGAGTTAATTTGTTACTCATTTGTTTAATTTCAGTTTTTGAATGTAAGAATGTTCATCATTTTAATATGACTTCCGTTTTTTTTTAACTTCATAATTTTCTGTTGTGACTTGGAGCTTTTTCAGTTGGCATTTGGCAAGTGCTTAGAAGTTATTTACAAGCTCACAACATTAGCATCAAAGGCAGCCAACAACAGGTGGTACAAAAGAACTTTTTTTTTTATTTGTTAAGCTGTTTGTTTTTTGTTAGGCTCACAACATTAGCATCACATGCAGCCAACAACAGGAGGTACAAGAGAACTCTTTTTATTTATTTGTTAATTTGTTTGTTTCTTGTTATCTGTTTACTGGTTGCCTTTTATCACTTATTTATGTAGTTTTTCTTTGTTATGTTTATGTATTAGGGTTCGTGCTCTGGCCTTTTTATTTTGTCGTTTTGTATTAATAGATGGTAGGTTGTTTGGCATCCGGGGTCTATCCCGAAGTTTTTTCTTTACATAGGTGAGGAGTCCCTAGCCTTCAATTGTATTATTTTTTTTAATTAATAAATTTTTCTGGAGGTGCCACACTCCTTTACAAAAAAAAAAATTATAAGGGCTCCAAATTTTTTTTTCCCCCGGGCCCCAAATTGTCTAGGACCGGACCCTGTTAAAAGTGATAAAATATTACTTCGATGTTGTAATCGAGGTTTGATATACCATAAGACAATGATATACCATAAGACAACCTCGTTTTGCAAAGTTATGCATTGATTGTTTGATGGAGAATAAGAAGTTTCGAACAAATGATATTGACCGATTCGATGAGAATAATGTTAATTATTTTAATATATTGAATTATTGATTATTATAAGATAACATATAAAAAGTATACAAAAGACATTTTTATTAACTGGCCACAAAACTTCGATTAATATCGACCCTTCCAAGTAACATGGGGGTGGTCGGTGCAGTGGACACTTCGATTAATATCGACCCGCCATATTTCCCATGAGTTGCTCGTTTGATGATCGCAAAAGGGCTTTTGATTTCAAAATATTTATAAAAATCAATTAAAGTATTTAGACTTTTCGAGGCATATTAGTTATAAAGGCACCAAACTATCAAATAATATTTATATACACGACATTTACACAAAATAATATAAACAATGGTTAATATTGTGTTTGGAAAAGGTGAATTCTCTGGTGTCTTTTATTACATCGAAAAAGAAACTGTGAAATAGTTTTTGGACCTGTTAGGTATAACATGTTATCAAATTCCAAAATTTCTATTTTTCATTAGAATTTTAATTTGGATTTTGATCTTAAAATTTTACCCTAAAATTAAAATTTTTATAAAATTTTGAATACCTTTCTAAATACAACCAACTTACAACTTTTTAAAAATTTTAAAAATTTTATTTTACCGTTTTTCCAAAAAGTCAAAAACATTATTAAAAAAATTGGTCACCATCGTTGACGGAACAATCTAAAACCAAAATCACGCAGTGATAGTAATAATAAAATTATTAAAATATATTTTTGTCAAAATACTGCGTTTTACACAAATAGACAATATCGATACTTTCAAACTCCACTGCATCGAGAACATCATCTCCCCACCGCCGATCTTTCCCAAGACACAATCTTCACGGTTGGATCAAATACTCGATTGCAAATACAATACACCCGCGAAGCACTCGAACGCTCCTCCATAATCGAATCCCTCGCAGTCGCAGGTCAATCCCCAATTATATATACTGCTCCATTGAGCATTACGAGATCGTCACTTGGCTTCGCACCATATCTCCTCGTTATTCTCTCCGAGCATTCAGCAGATCGCTGAGGTATTCTCTCTTCCCTTTTCACATTGCATTTTCTCCGCCGTTTCGCCGCCGGTATGATCGGTTTTTTGTCTCAAAAAGTATTGTTAGGTTCATACAGAAATGCTAGATGTTAATTTCGCAAAATTTTTATGCTATTTTCTACATGCTGTTCTAGATCTCCTGTGTAGTTTGTTATTTGTACTTTGCTTTTCTAAAATAGATCTGCCTTGGTAGATGTATTCGATGTGCATCTGTTAGTTGATTTATCATTCGTATTGTTTCGATACTTGGTTCAAGGTCTATTCATGTTTACTTATAGTTGATTCATATTGTTTCGATGCTTAGCGTTAGATCTGTTCGTATATGCGATATTCCACGAGGCAGAATGTTTCCAGAAATTATTGATCGATTTTTGTAGCAGAATTTCATGTGATTTTTATCACCTTAAAGGTGGCCAGCTTCATGATGTCAAAATAAAAAAAATCTGATGAATTTTGGTTTCGTATTCCAGACATTTTTTATAACGACGCATCATTTACTAGTCGTTTTGAAATCAGATGCTTAATTTTACATGCTTCTGAGCTTTTCCGAGTTGTATCCTAGAAGTTTACAGGTTGACGAATCAAATCGCTTCTGCTGTTTATGTCAACTGAAAATATTCACCCCTATTTTGGAGATCTTAACATACTGTAATTAAAAAGTCACAATATTACCCCTGTTAACTTATGATATATAAAAAGTTAAGTTTGCTGTGAATGGAAACTTGCATGATTTTGTTGATTTGTTCATATCAATTCAATACCTAAATTTGACAATCGTATATGATTTGTTTAATCTTCCAGGTTTTGATTTCAAAACAATGGCCGATCAAAATCAGTATTCATCAACCATAACCAAATTCACCACCCAACTCCACCTCTCCCAAGATCTCCGATCCCGTTATGGTTCATTCCAGAATCCCTCCACAAGACAATTCACATACGGAAACTACACAAACAATGGATTCGCAATCACAAACCCCTCCCCTGTTTTCATCCAAGCCCCATCAGAAAAAGGCTTCGCCGGATTCGCCATCGACTTCCTCATGGGCGGCGTTTCCGCCGCCGTTTCCAAAACCGCCGCCGCCCCAATCGAACGTGTCAAACTCCTGATCCAAAACCAAGACGAAATGATCAAAACCGGGCGTCTTTCTGAACCCTACAAAGGAATCGGAGAATGCTTTTCAAGAACAATCAATGAAGAAGGATTCGGTTCTTTATGGAGAGGAAACACAGCTAATGTCATTCGTTATTTCCCTACTCAAGCACTTAACTTTGCTTTTAAAGACTACTTCAAGAGGCTGTTTAACTTCAAGAAAGATCGCGATGGGTACTGGAAGTGGTTCGCCGGAAACCTTGGGTCTGGTGGTGCCGCCGGTGCCTCCTCCTTGTTGTTTGTCTACTCTTTGGATTATGCGAGGACTCGTTTGGCTAATGATGCGAAGGCTGCTAAGAAGGGTGGAGAGAGACAGTTTAATGGGTTGGTGGATGTTTACAAGAAGACTTTGGCTTCGGATGGAATTGCTGGGTTATATCGTGGGTTTAATATTTCGTGTGTTGGAATCATTGTTTATCGTGGGTTGTACTTCGGAATGTATGATTCCTTGAAACCGGTTCTTTTGACTGGAAATTTGCAGGATAGTTTCTTTGCTAGTTTTGGTCTCGGATGGCTGATCACTAATGGTGCTGGACTCGCATCATATCCAATTGACACAGTGAGAAGAAGAATGATGATGACGTCAGGTGAAGCTGTCAAGTACAAAAGCTCTCTGGACGCTTTCACTCAAATCCTGAAAAATGAAGGCGCCAAGTCACTCTTCAAGGGTGCTGGTGCCAACATTTTACGTGCGGTGGCTGGTGCTGGTGTTCTTGCTGGGTATGACAAACTTCAGGTTGTTGTGTTCGGAAAGAAGTATGGTTCCGGTGGTGCTTAATTTTTTTTTATTTTGAGTCAAATTTTGGGATTATATAAGTATAAAATGATGGCGAATCTTTTACTTGAGTCATGATAAATTGAGGATTTTGAAAAGGCGTTTTTGATAAATGCTAGCGAAGAATAAGTTTCGGATATAGAGGGATTTTGTTTTTCCCCCACAATATTTTTCAACTTTGAGGTTTTGTATTGTGAATTGTGGATGAATCGATTGTTTTTCGTTGTTTTCTGCATTTAAATCTTCAAACTTGTTATTTTCGTTATATTGTGTAGTATCATTTTTCTTGTCAAAACTAGGGCCATATTTTGTAAAAGCAATTACAATTTGAGATTTTTTTGTTTAGACAACTAAGGGAACTTTCCATGTATAAAATAAATGCCAATCTTCTTCATCGAGATTGAGTATTTTAAAAGAAAGAAACATCTTTGATGGCCCATTTATAGTAAATAAACTATGTTCTTGGGCCAAAAAATAAAAAAGACGATGTTCTTATTTAAAAGGGCTTCATTTAGGGGTGAGCATTTAGACCGGACCGGACCGGCGTTTGGACCAGACCGGTTATGGAGAATATTGTGGACCATGGACCGGACCGGATGAGTCGTGTCCGTGTCCGGGTCCGGGTCCAGGTCCGAGTTTTCCGGTTCTAGGACACGTTTGAACCGGTACAACTTTAATTGCATAGAGTACAAGTCGTTAAAATAAGTTTTTAGGTTTGATACGATACAACTTGTAAAAATGATTATGTTTCCGTTTCATGCATAACTAATCTACCTTGATGTTATAATATTATAAGTTGCAAAATTAATTTTCCAAATAAAATCAACTAACATATAAATCAAGTTCACCAAGATCAATTTCATATGATTTATCTATGAAAGATACATAAAATTCAGAATTATAGTATAAAATGATAGTTAAAAAGTTGAAATATTTCAGCTTTGATAGCTCAACTTTGAAAGATTGTAACTCACTGAATATAATATCAAAATCATAAAAATTATAATCTAAATTTTATCTACAAACTGTAAACTAAATGTTGGAAAAGACCTCCGGTCAATCCGACTTAAAACGAATGAGTTATGGTTGTTTAAAAAATTTCACATATTACAAAATTTTAAAAAACTTGCTGAAAAGCTGAAAATTTTCAGCTTTGATAGCTCAACTTTGAAAGACTATAACTCATTGAATATAATACCAAAATCAACAAAATTATAGTCTAATTTCATCTACAAACTGTAAATTAAACGTTGGAAAAAACCACGTGTCAATCCGACTTAAAATGAATGAGTTATGGTTGTTTAAAAATTTTCACAGATTACAAAATTTTAAAAATGTTGCTGAAAAGCTGAAATTTTTCAGCTTTGATAGCTCAACTTTGAAAGTCTATAACTCATTGAATACTATACCAAAATCAACAAAACTATAGTCTAAATTCATCTACAAACTGTAAGTTAAACGTTGGAAAAAACCGCGTGTCAATCCGATTTAAAATGAATGAGTTATGGTTGTTTAAAAATTTTCACAAATTACAAATTTTTTTTAAAATCATGTCCAACCGGTTCTAAACCCGATAAAAACCGGACCGGACCGGGATGGATTCCTAGAACCGAGAACCGGCCCGGGGGTCCAAAAAAACGGTCCGGTCCGGTCCACCGGTCCAAATGCTCACCCCTAGCTTCATTGACTCAATCATGGCTCAAATGAGATTTTGATGGAGTTGGAGATCATGGATTAGGGGATGTCTTAGCTTGCTCGTGCTTTTGTTCTTGTTAAAGGATCACCCACGAAGGAATTCCTAATTACCAAAGGCATACAACAAGATGACCCCCTCTCCCCCTTTGTTATTAATAATAGCCATAGTATGATTAAATGTTATGAAAACAGCATGCTCCAAGTCTTTGTTTCATGGCATTTAAGTCCCAAACAGTAGCCTTTAAATCTCTCATCTATTTTATGACGATAATGCAATATTTGTTAGTGAATGGTCACAAACCAATTTTAAAAACACCTGTCACATTCTTAGATGTTTTCAAACATCATCTAGTCTAAAAGTAAACTTTCACAAATCAAAAGTATTTGGCATTTGTGTTCAAGAAAAGGAAGTAAATGCATGAGCAAGATCTCTTGGATGAAGTTGAATCCCTTCCATTCAACTATCTAGGTGTATCGTTAGGAGCCAACATTGCTCTAAGAACATTGGAAAACCATTATGGATCGTTTTTCTATTCCAAACTATTTGTATGGAAAGCTAAATTACATTTTTTTTATGGGTTTTGAGTAAAAGAACATTCCTATATGCACATGCAAAACCCTAAAGCTTTGGATCTAGGTTTCTCTATTGTACATGCAAATCATCCAAAGCTTATGAACCCTAATCTAACATACTACAAAAATCGAAATCTACAACTACAACAAGTTTAGATGATTACCTTTTGATAGTAGCAAGAATCTTCAAGTTCAAGAGCTTAGTATCACAATTGTAATACCTCTAATGGCTCACAAACACCAAGGCAAGAAGGATGATCTTAGAGAGAGGAGATGGAGGCACAAAATCGGCTCTAAGGACTTCTTAGGGTTTCTGGTAGCCGATTTCTGTAGCCCTAGGGGTCCTTATATACTTGAGCTGCTAGGGTTTCAGTCAAAACCCTAATTGGTTAGCTTAGGCCTTAAGCAGTCCAATGGAACCTTCTGGAATAAGGCCTTGGACGATTTCAAGGTGGCCTTCCACCCTAATTTCGTCCCCCTTGATCCATAGGGATTCATAGCCCAAAACCAATTATCTTATAATTGCAATACCAGTCCCCTTTAGTTCAATTAATTTCTTTTGATCACAAAATTAATTTCTTAATTACTTCTTGACCTATGATTTCTCTTATAATATATTAATAAACCATAATAACCTCTTTCTCCATTAATCATCCAGTCAAGTTGCTTTGGTGAAGGCAACCCAAAAGGACCATGCTAAAACCGGGTCAAGTACATACCAAATATAATTATGGACTTAGCCACTAATCCAACAGTCTCCCACTTGGATAAGTTTAATAACTATAAATGCAAGTACGACTTCAAGATCCGATTAGCAATCGTAGCTCTCAAAAGCCGATGTCGAACTCTGATTGGTCCTTTAGATAAGGGATCGTATAGTCCGTTCTCAAGATATCGTGCGGACAATTACATGGAACATAGTCATACTTATTGTCCAACAGTTTGTTTCTCGATCTCTGATTTGTCTGACATAAGACTTAATTGAACACATCAACTCAGTCCTGACCGGGACCGACACATTAGTCAAACCAAAGCATCGAGGGGCCCAAATATCGCTTTTACCCTCTTAGGATAAAAGGAACAAATAAACTCGACTTATATGCATTTTACTATTCACTCATCAAATCATACACAACAATGCGTTTTATAACATCAAGTTACTGATGCGTTTACGCATTATCAATGCACAACCAACTTGCAAACAATAAACCATATATCTAGGTTTAAAGACTATATGATATTATCGTCTTACGTTCACTCGTGATAAATTCCATGAACTGATACTAGTAAGCGTGGGTTTAATCCAATGCTCAAATCTTATTTCATAAGCACTCATGAACGTTGCAGCAAACGTTTTCTATGTATAATACACTTTAGACAGTCTACAAACCAATTCACGACAATCTTCTTTCATATCTACTTCCAACATATGAACGACTGTGGACTGTTCGAATAGTCTTATTACTCAGGAAGTCAAAACATGCAAAGTGAAACAATAGGTAAATAATTAACACAAGACAGTAACTTTACTTATAAATAATACTACTTTATTTAATCATCAAATGTTAATTACAATTTATCTATTACACGTAGCAAAACTATCTAATCACTAAAACTTATATCGTCCTTCAGCCCAATGCTCCTAGCGTGCTGCAAGTGCTTAACCCTACTCAGTCCCTTTGTAAGGGGATCTGCTGGGTTATCCTATGACGATACCCTCTTCACTACGAGAAGTCCCTCTTCTACCCGATGTCTAATGAAGTGATATTTCCTGTCAATATGCCTGGATCTGCCATGATCCCTCGGTTCCTTGGTTAAGGCAACCGTACCTTCGTTATCACAAAAAATTTCCATGGGCTCCTTTATGGCTAGCACAACTCCAAGGTCTCCAATGAAGTTCTTCAACCATATTGCCTCCTTCGACGCTTCGCTAGCTGCTATGTACTCTGATTCACACGTTGAATCAGCTACGGTTTCCTGCTTGGAACTTTTCCAAGTCATTGCTCCTCCATTCAGGGTAAAGTCCTAGCCTGACTGAGATCGATAATTATCTCGGTCTGTCTGAAAACTGGCGTCACTATACCCTCGTACCCTTAAGTCATCACTCCCACCGAGGATAAGAAACCATTCCTTAGTCCTCCGAAGGTACTTAAGAATATTCTTGATTGCGGTCCAATGCACTCTACCAGGGTTCCCTTGATATCTGCTGACCATGCTCAAAGCGAAGGCCACATCAGGGCGAGTACAAGTCATAGCATACATGATCGAGCCAACTGCGGAAGCGTAAGGTACTCGACTCATATCTGCTATCTCAGCCTCGGTACTCGGACTTTGAGTCTTACTCAACTTGGTATTGCTTTGGATCGGTAACTCCCCTTTCTTGGAATTCTTCATACTAAAACATTTTAGTACCTTATCCAAGTAAGTATTTTGACTAAGTCCTATTAACCTTTTACTCCTGTTTCTCACTATCCTTATTCCTAGAATATAGGCAGTTTCTCCGAGGTCCTTCATAGCGAAGCACTTCCCAAGCCAGGACATAACCTCTTTCAAGGTTAGGATGTCGTTTCCTATAAGTACTATGTCATCGACATACAATACGAGGAAGCTTACTATACTCCCACTGGCTTTGACATATACACATGACTCATCTTCGCTTCGCAGGAAGCCAAACTCTTTGACTTTCTCATCGAAACAAAGATTCCATCTGCGAGATGCTTGTTTCAATCCATAAATGGATTTCTCAAGCTTACACACTCTATTTGGATGCTTTCATCGACAAAACCCTCTGGCTGACTCACGTAAACATCCTCAGCCAGCTTCCCGTTAAGGAAGGCAGTTTTGACATCCATATGCCTTATTTCATAGTCATGAAACGCAGCTATGGCTAGCATCACTCTAATAGACTTTATCTTCGCAACTGGTGAGAAGGTCTCATCATAGTCAAGTCCGGGAGTTTGAGTAAAGCCCTTCGCAACCAATCGCGCCTTATAAGTGTGTACCTTCCCATCCATGTCAGTCTTCTTCTTGAAGATCCACTTGCACCTGACCGTCTTACGACCTGGCACATTGTCAACCAAATTCCAAACTTGGTTGTCATACATGGACTGAATATCGTTGTCCATAGCCTCTTTCCACTTTGCAGACTCTGGGCCTGCCATGGATTCCTTGTAGCTGTTAGGTTCATCCAAATTTACTAGTGTACTATCACTAATAAACGTATCACCTTTGGTAGTAATATGAAAACCATAAAACTCCGGTAGAAAACTAACTCTACTGGAACGTCTAAGAGGTAGGGACTCGTCAACTGGTTCAACATGAGTTTCCTCCTCAGGTTGAGCGCCAGTGTTAGAGGTTCCTTCATCGTTCGATTCTTAAAGCTCTTCAAGATCGATTTGCCTCCCACTGTCCCCTTGGCTTATGAGTTCTCGCTCTCGGAAAACCCCTCTCCTCGCAACGAAGACAACATTGTCACTCGGTCTATAGAATAGATATCCAAAGGACTTCTGCAGATAGCCGATGAAAATACATCGCTCACTACGAGGTTCGAGCTTGTTGTGAGTCTCTCGTCTTACGAAAGCCTCACAACCCCAAACCTTGATATGTGCCAACGAGGGAGCTTTCCCTGTCCACATCTCATGAGGTGTTTTGGCAACCTTCTTTGTAGGGACTAGGTTAAGGATATTGGCGACAGTCTCTAAGGCATACCCCCATAATGAGATAGGTAACGAAGCATGACTCGTCATGGAACGAACCGTGTACAATAAGGTTCGATTACGCCTCTCAGCCACACCATTCAACTGCGGTGTCCTAGGAGGCGTCAATTGCGAAACAATTCCACATTCCTTGAGGTAATCGTGGAATTCAAGACTAAGGTACTCACCACCTCGATCGGATCGGAGCATCTTAATTTTCCTGCCCAGCTGATTCTCCGCTTCCTGCTTAAACTCTTTGAACTTTTCAAAGGTTTCAGACTTGTTCTTGATTAAGTAGATATACCCATATATGCTATAATCATCGGTGAAAGTCACATAGAAGTGGCTCACATCCCTTGTGGTGGATCTAAAGGGCCCACACACATCGGTGTGTATGAGATCCAATAAACCCTCACCCCTTTCACAAGTACCAGTGAAGGGTGACTTGGTCATCTTTCCAAGTAAACAAGACTCGCACACGTCATCGTCCCTAAGGTCTAATGACTCCAACACTCCATCCTTTTGGAGTTGGGCTATGCGTTTCTTGTTGACATGCCCAAGACGACAATGCCATAAGCATGCTTTGTCCAAACTGTTGGAAGAATCGATATGCAACACATCATTTCCTAAGTTGTCTACAACCATCACAATTTCATATATTCCATTACAAGGCAATGCTTCAAAATAGAAAACACCATTAAAGAAAGCATTAATAGAACCCTTTTCATTATCAAACGAAAATCTAAATCCTTGTTTATATAAACCATGAAAAGAAATGATGTTTCTTGCCATTTCTGGCAAATAGCAACAATTATTCAAATCTATCCCTAACCCACTACTAAGCAGTAAAGAGTAAACTCCAATCTTTGTGACAGGCGACGCTCTTCTGTTCCCCATGATCAAGTTTATCTTCCCATGCTCCACATCCCTACTTCTTCTTAGGCCCTGCAAATCAGAATAAATGTGAAAACCACATCCTGTACCGAGAACCCAAGAAATAGCATGTGATATTTAATAGAATAAATACCTGCGAAGGATGGTTTTATCTTTCCATCCTTGATGTCCTGCAGATACTTCGGGCAACTTCGTTTCCAATGCCCTTTCTCATGGCAGTAGTAGCACTCTGCATCCTTCGGGTTGGAGGAGGGTGCAACTGAACCATCTTTGGTCCCACTAGAAGAGGTGTCATCATGGGACTTTCCCTTATGGTGGCTCTTGGAAGGAGCCTTCCTCTTCTTACCCTTCCCCTGCCCAATAGCCAAGACGGGGGAAGCAGTAGTAGGAGTTGATGCAATAGATTTGTCCTTGAGGTTGCTCTCAGCAGTCCTCAACAGGCCTTGAAGCTTGCTCAACGTGGCCTCCTCCTTGTTCATGTGGTAGGTCATGCGGAACTGGTTGTAGCAAGGAGGTAAAGAGTGAAGAATGATATCAATCGCCAGCTCCTCAGTGAAGTCAACATTTAACTTCTGCAGGCGGTCGACATATCTCTGTATTTTCTGCAGATGGGCTGTGACAGACTCTCCGTCCTTCATCTTGGTAGTGATCATCGAAGTGATGATCTCATACCTCTCATGCCTCGCGCTTTAATAATATCTGTCCACGGTCATTTTAAAAATTTTATTTATGTTTATTTTAAAATCAGAGTATCCTTTTTAAAGAACAATGTTGCGGAATTTTGTTCCCACAAAACATGATAAAGGTTTTATCAAAGCATTTCCGAAGAAATGTATTTGTTTATATTAAAACATTAGGATGTCATCGTTAATACAGAAACATAAGCATAAATAGACCTTACATTCTTTTACACTAGTGATTTACATCTCCTTTAATCTTTCAGTGTAATGCAGCTTCGTATCGACACATGTGATACAAATAAACTGAGTGAGTCGGGTTGGGAAACCTGGTGAGTACATAGGGTTTTCAACCCACAATAATATAATTATTATGTTTAATCATCAAACAATTAACCCAATTACCCATCCCCATTATCATCGTTATTCTTAAGGGTCTACCCTAAGAATCATCTATCATGCATTCATTCATTTCGAAGTCCATCGCTTCCAGGGTTCATATGACAGGCACTAAGTCCATAGCTGCCAATGCTCGTTCATAAAGTACTAAATCCATAGCTGCTAATCTTCATTTATCGGGAACTAAGTCCATAGCTACCAGCATTTATCTAACAGGTACTAAGTCCATAGCTACCAGCGTTTCTCTAACAGGTACTAAGTCCATAGCTACCAGCGTTTCTCTAATAGGTACTAAGTCCATAGCTACCAGTGTTTATCTAATAGGCACTAAGTCCATAGTTGCCGATGTTATTTATTAGGCACTAAGTCTATAGCTGCCAATGTTTATGTAACATCCGGAAACCCAAGTATATTAATTATGTGTTTATTTTGAGATTTATTGGGTGACTCGATGAGTTATGAGTCCAACTCGTCGAGTAGAGTCGAGTTATCCGCGTGGGATTAATGAGCGGACTCGACGAGTCAGAGAGCGGACTCGCCGAGTTGGTGCTGTGCAATGAAACCCTAAATCCCCGGGTTTGGGACCTATATAAGGGAACTTATAGCCTCATTTGCGGCTCACCTTCACTGAGAGTAAACCCTAATCGGCCATTGGGCTTAGAGAGAGTGTTTTGAGCTAACTTTGAGTGTTTGGTGCATCTTGTGAAGAGAAAGGAAGAATTCCAAGCCAAGGGATGAGAAGGAGCTGCTAGATCCGTGGTTGTTTCACTCTAGAGCTTCTGGGAAAGGTATAAAGCTTGCACCTTTCTCATTTTCTTTAGTAGATCTCATGATTTTGGGAAGCTAGGGATTTTTCCATGTATTATGAGGACCTTGAGTGTTTTAAGTTCATATTGAGGTTTGAACTTCAGATCTGGACCATGTGAGGTCCCTGGAGTCCAAAAGTCCCTGCTTTATCCAGCCATGTTAATGCTCTTGAGTGAAAACCTTTGTTAAAGTATGTTTTTGGCATTTCAAGACCTAAGTGCCATGCATGGGCGTAAAGCTTGTGACTTTACGTGATAACGAGCCTTAATAGTGTAGATCTAAAGTTTGGAAAGGTTTTCTGCCTTGAGATCGTCTGAAAGTGAGGAGAGTCTGAATGGACTCACCGAGTCGAGGAGCCGAATCGACGAGTCGGTGAGGGTTTGTCCCGATGAGCTTGATCATGCGATAACTCAACGAGTTGGGGGTCAACTCGACGAGCTGAGCTGGAACTTTGCGAGACTTCTGAGGAAAACGAGTGGACTCGACGAGTCACATGGGTGCACTCGGCGAGTCGGGTCAAAAGGATTGTCGACTCGAGTTTAACTTTTGTTGACTTTAGGGTTGGGTCAATCATGAGTAATGGAGACCATGTAAGGGTAAAATGGTCTTTTACCCACTTCCAGAGTAGAGAGAGAAGTAGTAACCTTCAGATTACTTAGAGTTGAGAATCGAGTATTAATCAGAGATATTTACCGTATGTGTTAGGCGGTGGCTAGTTCGAGAATGATTGCTTGCTTGCTTATGAGGTGAGTCTTCTCATTATAATTACTATGAGTAGTGATCTATATGTGACCAGAGTATCTTATGTGCTTATTGTTGGATTAATGTCTAAGTCCATAACTATAATTGGTAAGACTTGACCCGACCCGGCATGGTCCATTTGGGTTGCATGGCATCATGCATTTGGATAGACTATAATGAGAGAAATAACACTTAAGGTTGGTTAATATATTATAAGTTCTAATATATTAATAAGGTTATTTAATTAGTATTGATCAAGAATTAATTTGGAATTAATTAAGTGATCAAAAGGAGACTAATTAAATATATGGGCTGATTGTGTAAATCATTCATTCTTATATATGTGGGCTTGTGATCCAAGATTCCTTATATTGGACTAAGTCCATGGGGTGACCCATGGATACTCCATGGAGGTTAAAATCCATGGAGCATAAGGAATGGGTAAAGTTATGAGTTACATGGTGTAACCCTAATAGCCACCATATAAAAGAATCCCATGGCTCAAGAAATCGTACACTAATGTGTGAGTGTGAGGGCTAGACGATTTTAAGGAGTGTTCAAGTTTCTCTCAAGTTATTCCAAGTGTATTTGGTGTTGTGTGAACCATTTGAGGTGTCACACTTAGGGCACTAGGCACTCAAGCTTCATGAAGACATTCTACATCAAATAGGTATGTATTCTATCTTGTTATATTTATTATTTTGTATGCTAGATTAGGATAATACCTTGGATGTTCATAATTGTATGTATAATAGAGAAACCATAGATCCAAGGTATTTAGGGTTGCATGTACACTTAGGAGTGTTAGAATGCTCATAACCCAACAGTGGTATCAGAGCCTAGGCTTGTTTTCTTGTTATACTTGCAAAAGTAGCTGAAAAATCGAGTTGGATGCATATATTCGATTGTTTTGGCTGGAATTGGACTAGGAACATTACCCTAAGATGTTTTTGGACTTATAAACTTGTTTTTGATGTGGTAATGTTCATGCTAATCCAATTTCTAAGATAATTGTCATAATTTCAAGATTTGTATTAGTTTGTATGTTCATGCTAATTTCTTGAAGATTGATGATTTGAATTATCTTGTTCTTATGAGGTTCTTAGATTAATAGAAAAGTTGTGTGAAATAGTTGTTTTCAATCCATTTTAATCTAAGAGTTGATTCCAAAGTGTGTTTTTGTAACTTGTCCTCAAGTTATATGAAAAGTCACATTTAAGAATCATAAAACTCATAAAAGTTGGCAAAGGTTACAAAATGAAGAGTCTCTTCATTAAATTAAAAAAAAAAAGTGTAACCTTAATTAGTTCCATAAGTTACAATAAAAAAAAGTTATTTTTTTTTATTAATTAGTTTAAAGTCTTCCATAACTTGTCCTCAAGTTATGGAACTTGAAGAGTTTTTTTTTTTTTTTTTTTTATTTTTATTTTTATTAAAACTACTTTAAACTCATAAGTTATGGAATTAATTAGTTTTGAATAGTTTCAAAACTTGCCCTCAAGTTTTGGAATTTGAAAAGTTTTCACTTATGAATACTTTAATTCCAAGTTAGCCCTTAGAATTTTAAAAGTTAAAATTCAACCCTTATACTTTATAATATTATAAGTTAATAATATTTATATATATGTATAAGAGTAAAGTCAGTCTTACCGTTAGTAGGCCTCATTCACGAAGCCGGTCTATAAGGGGGGTATAAGGTTACTGCCTATAAAATGGCAGTTTAATGGGTGTCCACTCTCACCCACCGCTTCCTTGACTGGTGGAGCGTCGTTAGCCGAACGGGTAGGACAAGGACTATAATTCTCCTTTCATTAAAAGTATTAATGATAAATACTAAGTAACTAAACTCTTATTAATACCCAATCTTAGTTACTTAGGAAAATGTGAATTTGGTGCTAACCCATGAAATTACACTTTGCACTTTGCTTAAGTCGTTAGTGGAGCGTGTGTGGTTAACCGGCACACTAACCTGGACTTAACAAGGTAGGCAAAGGGTAACTTAATATTTATCATAGTATCGGTGGAGCGTGTGTGGTTAACTGGCACACTGATTAAGGGGTAAATATTAAGGGTACCAAGTATATTTGCATGGTTATTCACACCTTGTTTTGTGATCCTCGGCATCCCAGTCACAAAACCTGAAGGGCACACTTGAGATTGAAACATGCCTTTGAACAGTTCAATGAATCTCAAAGATCTAGGACTTTCAAATCCAATTAAAACCTAATAAATTATTTCGTTTTTCATGGTGGAAATTGGTGAATCGTCATTCACCTACCTTCAAATATTTTATAACTTGGATTACGGCATCCCTCTTCTAAGTTATAAAATAGTTTGTTGGGTCCTAGCCTTAATATTTCATATTGGGTGTCATATTAAGGACTTTAAATCAACTATCTTGAATATCTCCCAAAAAGATGTCTGGTCTAGACATTTATGATCTTCCCAAATCTCTTGAAACAAGCTTTCCTAAATGAAGATGATGTCCCATGGATATCATACTTCTTTCACCTCCTCCAATTATTCTCCCTAACCCACAAGTTCCTAAAAAGTTTAAGGTCACTCAAGCCCTATTGGCAAGGCAAGGTCTAGGTGTGATCACATCTTGGAGATGTAGTCACATATTGACAAGCCGGGAGAGTTGGGTGTTAAAGTCTTGAGAAAGTTGGTGGCTCAACTACTTTCTAAGTCACATAGTGAGTTCTTTTGGGAATCCTATGAAACAGACTAAGACAAGACCCTTAATGATCTTATCTATTTGCTAAGATCAACTTCCTAAAACGCTATGGACATTGACAATGATGACATTGGATATCCAGTAAAGCTCTCTCTTCCCAATGGAAAGGGATCGGCCATAGTAAACTCGGTTGACCCAATGGTAAAGAGAGAGGCAAAGTCTGAGATAGTCCCATTATCAAGGGTCCATAGGTAACTATTGCCAAAGGAAGGGGCATTGGTTACGAAGCTGCCAAATTTACCTAAGGATGTTAAAGTCAATAAGTTTGGCTCTACTTCAGGTAAAGTCCATTGTCTAACTCTATTAAGTACATGCTGATTCTGATCGCGAAGATGGATTTCAATCGCATGGTTCGGTGATCAGAATTTTGGGCTATTACTTAAGAGTTATGATATTTATATTGCTTAGGAATAAATAACAACAAGGTTTTCATATGGATTGTAAGGATAAGTTTTTCCGCAAAGTTTTAAAATAAAAGAAAAAGGTTTTGATTTTATTTATTTTAAGTATCCTTACAATGGCATTTGTGAAAAGTTGTTGCTTATAAGATTCCATTGATAGCAATATTGGAAAAATGGATTTGATTCTTTCGGTTGTGGTAGTGTCTAATATTACCAAATAAGGAAAGATTCTCATCACCCAAGGTTCAATTGGACCGAAACTTGGAATCATGCAAGTTGTATAGTATGATGAATGAGAACTTTCAGCTTGGAAAATTAAGACTAATTCCTTATGTGAATAAGGAAAGGACTAAGGGATCGAGTACACATTCTTGTGCACTGGTCAAGTCCACCACAAAAGATCAAGAAGACTATTCGTCATGATTTACTTAAGTTCAGTAAATATGGTTATACTTATAAGTTTAAGTATAAGTCTATAGCATTGGAGAAGTTTCAATGTGAG
The DNA here is from genome assembly GCF_052849685.1 of Lactuca virosa. Classification (NCBI taxonomy): domain Eukaryota; kingdom Viridiplantae; phylum Streptophyta; class Magnoliopsida; order Asterales; family Asteraceae; genus Lactuca; species Lactuca virosa. The sequence continues at coordinate 94,308,015 of NC_136431.1, read as the reverse complement.
ACAGAACGAATAAGAAGAATAAAAGTATGGCAGAAAGATAAAAGTTTCTCAAATCTGAAAAGATGGGAGAGTACTTTAGTATCATGTTTATGATCATCTTAATGATTAAGATACCATATCACAATTGGTCCTCTAAAGTCATCTTAGTGCATTCTTATGACTAAGAAGAGGAGTCATGAATTGTTGAAATGGTTAAATCAAAAAGATGAGTCATACTTCGTTCCAAAACAATTCTTAGAGTCATACTCCAAGATTCTAACTTGAATGACATATCTTAAAGAGGGTTTGTTAACACTAGTCAAATATAAGAGTAAAAGGTTATCTACTCTTGTACATTTGAAATTGGTAAGTTGTGATGTTTTGGATAAAACAGAGACCAACTTAGGCCAATTGTGTAAAGTGTTAGTCTTGATAAAGAATCCGCACTATCTCTTGAATATTTGACAAGGGAGTCTTATATGTCAAGAGGTCAGTGGGAGTCTTAAAGCTCTTGAAAGTTTCAAGACTTAATCAAGAATAAAACCTAAAGTCCTTCACTAACACACGACTTGAGGTTTATAACCTATCGTGTTGAAATTTTTGTGCCTATTCAAGTTGGCTTTGCATAGGAGTTCTGAGAGTTCTCAATTGGTTGCACAACTACTTGGAAGCAATGGCAGGCACCTGAGCTGCCAAATGGCAAGAATTTAAGATTGCACAAGTTTAATCAATATGAGTTTGGATTTGTCACTAACCTTGTCTTGTGATTATGGTTTTGACAAAATCACATGGATAAGAACACATACACTATTAAATCTAAGTGTCATAAGGTTTCTCTCCGATTCATGAAAATGATGGTGAGGAAACACTTTCAGTAAGTAGATTTTAGCTAGATAGCAATTGTGATATTTGCATTCTCAAAGTCGTTAGTGGAGCGTGTGTGGTTTACCGGCACACTAACATGGACTTGTGAGAAGTGGCAAAGGTCTAAACAATTGAGACTATGATTACGACATCCCTTTTCATAGTTCTAAAATTGTTTAGACACACATGTGAGCTATCTAAGAGAGGTGTATGATTTTGATAAAGTTTTATCAAAACAATCTAGTATCAGAAATCTGAACTTTGGTAAGAAAGTCAGCTGATTTCTGAGTACATGTCAAAGCTAGTGGGAGCATAAGTGTTATGCTAATAATCATCATGTTAGTGGGAGCATGATAATTGTGACAAAGGTTGCAAGTTAGCAATGTTAATTATAGAAAACAAAAGTTTCAATTCGTGAGGTTGCAGGGGTTGAAAAAGTTGTTTTGCTATAATTAAGGGAGAGGAAATTATACTTCATTTCAATTCTAAAAGCTTAGATTGAGATTTTAATCGTATTTAATCAAGGATATATATATGAATTTCATGTTGGAATGGCTCAACATAAGGAAATTCTATATATGGGTCCATTATTTGCGTTCTAAAATTCGATTATGATTACGACATCCCTTTTCATAATCTGAATTTTGAGAACTTGGCAAATTGAAATGGAAATATTATAGCAAAAGACTGGTTTAGTCTTTATGTGAGACATCATGAATCGTGTCCCATATGCTTCGGATATAGGATCGATTACATGTGCTATATTCATCCTTTCTAAAATTTTTCAAATGCCTGGGGCATTATGAAGGGAAAAGGTCTAGAATTGGATATGACTAAAATGATTAAGCAATTGTCGAGGAAAATCTAAGGTTTACCAAAGATTGGTTGCTCAAGGACAGTTGGAAGTATAATGTTAATTCAGGAAGGACCATATTGACATAATCTGTAAGGAGGCAACTCTTGTTCAGAAGTGATAGTCAAAATGGAATATGGAAATGTTTCAAAGTTAGAAATTATTCAATCTGTGTAAGATTAGGAAACTTAATGAAAGAAGGATGTTTCCAAGGAGCTGATCTCCTTTGGAATGCTCTGTAATGATTGTTGTCAAGTCTTTCTGACTTTGTACATAATCATTAAGAGGATCAATGCATATAAGTTTAGAATCTAACAGATTTCAGTAATTGGCATGAATTTGGAATTCTTGCATTTGCAGTAAGGATTTGGGACTGTGAAAAGAGGATCATTGGAGTGATGTTCAATTGATCTATTTTACAAAGTAAAGATCATAGACAAACATAGTATGCATACTTGGTGTATGGCATGACTAGTGTTTAGAAAACATAGTGTACATGCTTGGAGCATGGGACAACTATTGTTTTAAATTCAAGTATAAAGTTGATAAATCCGAAACAATGAATAATGAGTAATCAGTATGGTGATAAATAAAAGTGTTTATTTATATTCATAGGGTTTGATACCATATTTGATTCATTTATTCTTGTGTTTCACTTTGCATGTTTTGACTTCCAGAATAACTAAGTCGCTCTTCCTAAATGATTAAGTTATTCAAACCATCCACAGTCGGTCATATGTTGGAAGTAGATATGAATCAAGACTGTCATGGGTTGGTTTGTAGAGGTCCAAGTTGGTGGACAAAGTGGTGCTACAACACTCATGAGTGCTCATAAGTTCTGAGTATTGGATTCAACCCGCGCTCATTTGAATCACTTCATGGATTTTATCACGAGTGATCATGAGACGATAATATCTTATATTCTTCAAACCTAGAGATATGAGTTGTTACTATGAGTTGGTTATACATTGATTGCACGAAAACGCATTGGTAACTCGATGTTATAAAACGTGCCTTTGTGTATGATTCAACAAGTAGTAGAACAAGCCATATGAGTCGAAGTTTATCCATTCCTTTTACCTTCGGGATAAAAGCGATATCTGTGGGCCCCTCGATGATTTAAAGATGATACATGTGAGTGCTTGGCCAAGCCAGGACTGATTTGATTTGTTCAATCAGTCAGTCATCATGAATCGGAAATCGGGAAACAACAAATGGACAGAGAGAATGATTGATAATCCATGTCTCAGTCCATATGATATCTAGAATGGAGGAATATATGATCCCTTATCTAATGGACAAGTCATTGACAAAGGTCAGAGTTCATCGACAAGGTCAGAGTTCGACAGAAGCTTTTGAGAGCTACGATTGCTGATCGGTTCCTGAAGTCATACGCAATAATAGTTTTAGACTTATCCAAGTGGGAGACTGTTGGATTAATGTCTAAGTCCATAACTATAATTGGTAAGACTTGACCCGACCCGACATGGTCCATTTGGGTTGCATGGCATCATGCATTTGGATAAACTATAATGAGAGAAATAACACTTAAGGTTGGTTAATATATTATAAGTTCTAATATATTAATAAGGTTATTTAATTAGTATTGATCAAGAATTAATTTGGAATTAATTAAGTGATCAAAAGGAGACTAATTAAATATATGGGTTGATTGTGTAAATCATTCATTCTTATATATGTGGGCTTGTGATCCAAGATTCCTTATATTGGACTAAGTCCATGGGGTGACCCATGGATACTCCATGGAGGTTAAAATGAGCATAAGGAATGGGTAAAGTTATGAGTTACATGGTGTAACCCTAATAGCCACCATATAAAAGAATCCCATGGCTCAAGAAATCGTACACTAATGTGTGAGTGTGAGGGCTAGACGATTTCAAGGAGTGTTCAAGTTTCTCTCAAGTTATTCCAAGTGTATTTGGTGTTGTGTGAACCATTTGAGGTGTCACACTTGGGGCACTAGGCACTCAAGCTTCATGAAGACATTCTACATCAAATAGGTATGTATTCTATCTTGTTATATTTATTATTTTGTATGCTAGATTAGGATAATACCTTGGATGTTCATAATTGTATGTATAATAGAGAAAACATAGATCCAAGGTATTTAGGGTTGCATGTACACTTAGGAGTGTTAGAATGCTCATAACCCAACACTTATATTGAGTGTTGTGATATCCTGCATTATGTCTTTGTTATTTATGTTGTATATTATGTTGAGCTTACAGGGTTAGGACTGGAGGGTCCACCCGAGTTATGGGACCGGAGGGTCCCACTGAGACACATTGACCGGAGGGTCTTATAGTGATATAGCCTCGAGTGGCTAATGAGCTGTATGTGTGGTATTTTGGGGAACTCACTAAGCTTCGTGCTTACCGTGTTATGCGTTATGTGTTTCAGGTACTTTACATGATATCGGGAAGGCACCGACTTGTTTGTACACACAAGAGAAAGAGTTATCTTTGGAGGATCCTGGTTTTGTGAATATACAATTTAAAATAAAATATGTTGTTAAATTGTTACTTATGATTTTGAGGAAACATGACATGTGTTTTAGTGTGTTTTGAAACGAAAATTTTACTTGAAAATTTACGATGTTACAAATTGGTATCAGAGCCTTGGTTTGAGGGATTCTTATACACCTTCGGGTATGTCTGGACTCAAACTGAGGATTTGAGAAAAGTTTTCAAAAGAAAACATTTTTCTAAAAATGAGTAAGAGTTTCTAAGAGAAAAAGGAGAAGGCGCAATGTGTACAATCAGCCAGAGCCCGAACGGTGATTTCCTGATATACCTAAATTGTTTACTTTATGAGATATTGATGAGATGTTAGGAGATATTATTTATGCATGCTAGAGGATAGGCTAGGTATTTCATATTTTAGGGCTAGAGTTGCCTGATTTGTGATGCCTTAGCCTAGGGGTTATTGCTATCTGTTATGTGCCTTGAGTATGTGCTGAGTAAGAGTATCTAGCAGGAATTACTTAGAGAGGGAGTTATGAGTCGAGAGATACCTAGATGAGCATTTTAGGAGTCAACTAAGAAGAGTAATTAGATATCATGAGATGTGAGATAGCCCGAGTTTAGTGATGCCTTTTTGAGTTGTGAATAGAGTAAGTGGAGTTGTGTGCTTGAGTGGTGTGTTAGTGCCAGTGGAGGTTATTCGATGCCCGAATGCTGCTTGCTTTGTGCTTTGTGGAACTCTTGATGATGGGAGTCAGTTACCAAGTGAATATGACGATATTCAGGAGGTAGATGGTTGGCATGATAAGGAGTTCTTCAGCAGCTGATGTCAGAAAAGTGTGAGAACATAGGGGAGCCTAGTGAGTAATTTGAGTCCTATGAGTACGCTGTTTGGGAAGGAGTATGCGCCGGAGGGCGAGCGTGTGTAATGAGATTTGTGATCGAGAAAGTCGAGTAGCTACTTAGAAAATCTGGGACGATCTGCATGGAAAATATGGGTAGATGTGGCAGGTAGTATGGGCCCGTACTACTGAAAACAGAGGACCCATACTTGAAACAGGGAGAATTCCAGAGTTTCTAAGTAGTAGATTGAGAGGAGATAACATGGTTCGGGTACCATGATTGTAGTAGATTGAGAGGAGATAACATGGTTCGGGTACCATGATTGTAGTAGATTGAGAGGAGATAACATGGTTCGGGTACCATGATTGTAGTAGATTGAGAGGAGATAACATGGTTTGGGTACCATGATTGTAGTAGATTGAAAGGAGATAACATGGTTCGGGTACCATGATTGTAGTAGATTGAGAGGAGATAACATGGTTCGGGTACCATGATTGTAGTAGATCGAGAGGATATAACATGGTTCGGGTACCATGATTGTAGTAGATTGATAGGAGATAACATGATGCGGGTACCGTGATTCGTGGCAGGTCGAGAGATGATCACATGGTTTGAGTACCATGATTTGTGGCGGTTAGTGCTTCTGGTTTTACCAGTTATCCAGTTGTGATTGATTAGACTGGGATCAGATGTGATAAGAGTGTGGGGCTTGAGGGCCATGATTGAGCGAGTCTCAATAGAGCGTACCTTGGAGAGGGAAACTGAGTTAGTTTCCGAGAGATTTTACTGGTAAGATTCCAGGTAGAGTCGCAAGACTCAGGGATGAGTAGAGATGGTGCCTTATGGAGGGTTGCGGTCTGAGTTGAGTAATCGACCGATAGTGGAGATGTCACTTTCTGTGACCAGAGTTGTCATTTCTTACGAGAAGTAGAAGATGATGGGTTTAGAGCAATTCTAACACTCCTAAGTGTACATGCAACCCTAGAAAACCTTGGATCTATGTTTGTCTAAAATATATGCAAAATACTTTTCCAAGGTTCATAAACCTATCTAGCATACATGGGGAACTTTAATCATAAAATATAGCTAGAATTACATACCTTGTAGTTGTTATGATTCCTTGAAAACCTTGAGAGCCTAGCACCCCAAGTGTGATGCCTCAAATGCTTCACACAACACCAAATGCTTTGGAATGACTTTAGAGAATATAAAACACTTGTAAAATTGGCTTGCCCTCACTTGTTCTTGTGTGTATATCCGATTTTGGTGAGCAACATGGTCTTTATATAGTGTGTCACATCTAGGGTTACACCATGTAAACCCTAATGTGACACGACTCTTCATTTCCATGACCCATGGGTTTGTAACTCCCATGGACCCTCCATGGAGCATCCAATGGGTTTAACCCAACTTGATAATCCATGGAGCCTTTTAGTCCACTATACAAGTTATGGATGATTTACATAATCAACCCATATATTTAATTAGTCATCTTTTGATCACTTAATTAATCCTAGATTAATTCTTGATCAATACTAATTAAATAATACTATCAATATATTAGAACTTATAATATATTAATAATCCACAAGTGTTATTTCTCTCATTTAGTCTATCCAAATGCATGATGCCATGCAACCCAAATGGACCATGCCGGGTCGGGTCAAGTACATACCAGAAATAGTTATGGACTTAGATACCTAATCCAACAGTCTCCCACTTGGATAAGTCTAATAACTATAGCTGCAAGTATGACTTCAGGAACCGATCAACAATCATAGCTCTTTTCAAGGTTTCTCGAAACTGAGAAGACGATGATACGCCATTTAAGATAAGTGATCATATAATCCTCTGTTCTAGATATCAGCTGGACAAATACATGGAACAATGTCTTACTTTTGTCCAGCAGTTTGTTTCCCGATTTCCTATTTGTTTGACATAGAACTTCATTGAACACATCAATTTAGTTCTGATCGGGCCCGGTACATAGGTCAAAACAAAATCATCGAGGGGCCCAGATATCGCTTCTAATCCAAGAAGGAATAGATAAACTTCGACTCATATGCTTGTTCTACTACTTGTTAAATCACACACAAATGCACATTTTATAACATCGATTTACCAATGCGTTTTCGCACGATCAATGTATAACCAACTCATAGGCAACAAGTCATATCTCTAGGTTTGAAGACTTATATGATATTACCGTCTCGCGATCACTCGAGATAAATTCCATGAAGTGATACCAACGAGCGTGGGTTGAATCCAATACTCAGAACTTATGAGCACTCATGAGTGTTGAGGCCATGTCCAACATCTTAGACCTCTACAACCAACTCATGACAGTCTTACTTCATATCTACTTCCAACATATGACCGACTGTGGATAATTTGAATAATATGTAAAACACAACATAAGTATTCTGGAAGTCAAAACATGCAAAAGAAATAATAGTAAACGATTGACAAAAGATAGCAACTCTTTACAAATGTCAATTACACTTTACAAATTTCAAAATATTATCTAACTACTAAAACTAATATCATCCTTCAGACCTATTCTCCTTGCATGCTAGAGATGCTTAACCCTACCCAGTCCCTTCGTAAGGGGATCTGATGGGTTCTCATCCGATGATACCCTCTTTGCCACGATGAGTCCTTCTTCTATACGATGTCTGATGAAATGGTATTTTCTATCAATATGTCTAGATCTCCCATGATCCCTTGGTTCCTTTGCTAAGGCAACTACACTTTCACTATCACAGAAAATCTCTATGGGCTCCTTTATAGCTGGTACAACTCCAAGGTCTCCAATGAAGTTCTTTAGCCATATAGCCTCCTTTGCTGCCTCGCTTGCCGCTATATACTCTGATTCGCAAGTTGAATCAGCCACTGTCTCCTGCTTGGAACTTTTCCAAGAGATTGCTCCTCCGTTTAAGGTAAAGACCCAGCCTGACTCAGAGCGGAAATTATCCCTATCAGTCTGGAAACTAGCATCACTATACCCTACAACTCTCAAGTCATCACTCCCACCGAGGATAAGGACCCAATCCTTAGTCCTCCGCAGGTACTTGAGGATATTCTTTACCGCTGTCCAGTGAGCCTTACCAGGATTCCCCTGATACCTGCTAACCATCCTCAAAGCAAAGGCTACATCAGGTCAAGTGCAGGTCATAGCATACATGATCGAGCCTACTGCAGATGCATAAGGTACTCGACTCATTTCTGCTATCTCAACCTCTGTACTCGGGCTCTGAGTCTTACTCAGTCTAGCGTTACTATGGATGGGTAACTCTCCTTTCTTGGAATCTTGCATGCTGAACCTCTTCAGCACCTTCTCCAAGTATGTACTTTGACTAAGTCCAATTAGTCTTTTACTCCGATCTCTCAGAATCCTTATACCTAGGATATAGGCAGCTTCTCCAAGGTCCTTCATAGCGAAACACTTCCCAAGCCAGGACTTTACTTCCTGCAAGGTTGGGATGTCATTTCCTATGAGTTGTATGTCATTCACATACAATACCAAGAAGCTAACTATACTCCCACTAGCCTTGAAATATACACAAGATTCATCTTCACTCCTCGAAAAGCCAAACTCTTTGACTTTCTCATCAAAGCAAAGATTCCATCTACGAGGTGCTTGCTTTAATCCATAGATGGATTTCTCAAGCTTACACACTCTATTAGGGTACTATGTGCTGACAAAACCCTCTGTCTGATTCATGTAAACATCCTCAGCCAACTTTCCATTGAGGAAAGCGGTTTTGACATCCATTTGCCATATTTCATGGTCATGAAATGCAACAATGGCTAACAATACTCTAATAGACTTAATCTTGGCTACTGGTGAAAAGGTCTCATCATAATCAACTCCCGGAGTTTGAGAAAAACCCTTTGCAACCAGTCGAGCCTTATAAGTGTGTACATTACCATCCATGTCGGTCTTCTTCTTGAAGATCTATTTGCACCCAACTGTCTTACGACCTGGTACATTGTCAACCAAGTCCCAGACTTGATTGTCATACATGGACCGTATCTCGCTGTCCATTGCCTCTTTCCATTTGGAAGACTCGGGGCCTGCCATGGCTTCCACATAGCTGTTAGGTTCATCTAGACTTACCAGTGTCCCATCACTGATAAGTGTCTCACCTTCCGCAGTAATATGGAAACCATAGTAGTGCTCAGGTGCATTCCTAACCCTTGTGGAACGCCTCAGAGGTACGGATTCGTCAATTGAATCAACAGGAGTTTCCTCCTCAGGTTGACTGCTAGGGTTTGAGGTTCTTTAACCACTTGACTCTTGAATTTCTTCAAGGTCAATTTGCCTCCCACTGTTTCCTTGGCTTATGAAATCTCTCTCTCGAAAGACACCCCTCCTTGCTACGAAGACCACATTCTCACTACGTCTGTAGAGAGGTAACCAAAGGATTTCTGTGGAGAGCCGATGAAAATACACCTCTCACTTCGAGGTTCAAGCTTGTCATGAGTCTCGCGTCTCACGAAAGCCTCGCAACCCCAAATCTTGATGTGGGCTAGACTAGGAACTTTTCCAGTCCACATCTCGTGACGTGTTTTGGCAACCTTCTTTGTAGGGACCAGATTAAGGATATGGGCGGCAGTCTCTAAGGCATACCCCCATAATGAGATTGGTAGCGAAGCTCGACTCATTATGGAACGAACCATGTCCAACAAGGTTCTATTACGCCTCTCAGCTACACCATTCAACAGTGGTGTCCTGGGAGGTGTCAATTGTGAGACAACCCCACATTCCCTCAGATAGTCGAGGGACTCAGTACTAAGATACTGACCACCGCGATCGGATTGAAGCATCTTAATGTTCCTGCCCAATTGATTCTCTACTTCCTGTTTAAACTCTTTAAACCTTTCGAAAGTTTCTGACTTATGCTTGACTAAGTAGACATATCCATATCTACTATAATCATCTGTAAAAGTTACATAATAACGATTAGCATCCCTTGTGGCAGTTTTGAGGGGTCCACACACATCCGTGTGTACCAGATCCAACAAACCTTCACCCCTAGCACAAGAACCTGTGAAGGGTGACTTTGTCATTTTTCCAAGTAAGCATGATTCACAACTATCATCTAACTTTAGGTCAAATGATTCCAAAACTCCATCCTTTTGGAGTTGGCCTATGCGTTTCTTGCTTACATGTCTAAGACGACAATGCCATAATGATGCCTTATCCAAGTTATTATCATTAGTAGAATCAATACATAACACATTATTCCCTAAATTATCTACAACAGAAACAACTTCATATACACCATCACAAGGTAATGCCTTAAAATAAAACACATTATTAAAGAAAGCATTTATTGCACCAATTTCATTATCAAAAGAAAAGGTAAACCCTTGTTTGTACAAAGCATGAAAGGAAATAACATTTCTTGCCATTTTAGGCGAATAACAACATTTATTCAAATCTAAAGTAAACCCACTACTTAGCAACAAAGTATAGACTCCAATCTTGGTGACAGGTGAAACTTTCCTATTCCCCATGATCAAGTTTATCTTTCCATGCTCCACATTCTCACTTCTTCTTAGTCCCTGCAAATCAGAACAAATATGAATACCGTAACCGGTATTAAGGACCCAAGAGTTAGAATAGGGTGAGTTATTAGATAGTATAGTGTAAATACCTGCATGGTTGGGTTTCACTTTCCCATCCTTCAAATCTTGCTGGTACTTTGGGCAGTTCCGCTTCCAGTGCGCCTTTTCATGGCAATAGAAGCATTCAGCCTCTTTGGGATCAGAAGAAGGAGTCACGAAACCTTTCTTGGTTCCGCTTGAAGAGGAGCCATCAAGGGTCTTACCCTTGGTACCCTTCGAAGGGTTCTTCCTCTTCTTCCATCTACCTTTCCCGGTTGCCAGGACAGGTGCAGAGTTTGGAGTAGTAGTAGGAGTGGTAACAACCGACTTACCTTTAAGACCTGACTCTGTGGTCTTTAGGAGTCCTTGAAGTTTGCTGAGGGTGACTTCTTCCTTGTTCATGTGGTATGTCATGCGGAATTGATCATAACACGATGGTAAGGAGTGCAAAATGATATCTATTGCTAACTCCTATGGGAAGTTCACATTCAGCTTCATCAAACGGTCCACATAGCTTTGCATTTTCTGCATGTGGCCCGTGATGGGTTCACTATCTTTCATTCGGGTTGTTATCATGGAGGAGATGATTTCATATCGCTCTTGACGAGCACTCTGATGGTAGCGGTCCATCAAATTCTGGTGCATCTCAAAAGGATAGTAGTCCTCATAGGGCTTCTGGAGTTCGGCTGTCATGGTGGCCATCATTATGCATGCCACTTTGGTAGCATCCCTTTCATGTGCCTCATATTCAGCAAACTCCTCAGGAGTAGCAGTTGGCTCGGGTACCTTAAGCTCCTTGTCGAGAACATATTCTTTGTTCTCGTATCGAGTGACCATCCTGATGTTTCTGATCCAATCAGTAAAGTTGGATCCATCAAAGATGACTCTCCCACAAAGGTTCATGAGAGAGAAGGAGCCAGTAGGGTTTGAGCCAGGAGTAGCATTGTTGGAAGACATCTGAAAAGAAGAACAAGACAAGTTTAGTTTAGATATAAAGATAGTCCTTAATAAAACACCCAAATGTAATATTAAGGCTAGGATCCAATCACAATATATTATAACTTAGAAGAGGGATGCCGTAATCTAAGCTATAACATATTTGAAAGGTAGGTGAATGACGATTCACTAATTTCCACCATGAAAAACGAAATATATAAGTTATTAGGTTTTAATTGGTTTTTAGAAACTCCTAGATTCTTTTGAGATTCATTGAACTTTTTCAATGGCATGTTTCAATCTCGAGTGTGCCCTTCATGTTTTGTGACTGGGATACCGAGGATCACAAAACAAGGTGTGAAGTAACCATGCAAATTACTTGGTACCCTTAAAGTTTTTCACTTAATCGATGTGCCGGTTAACCACAAGCGCTCCACCGACCTATGAAAAACCTTAAGTCACCCTTTGCCTACCTTGTTAAGTCCAAGTTAGTGTGCCGGTTAACCACACACGCTCCACCAACGACTTAATCAAAGTGCAAAGTGTAATTTCATGGGTTAGCACCTTATTCACATTTTCCTAAAGTAACTAAGATTGGGAATTTATAAAACATTTAGTTACTTTATAATAATCATTATACTTTTAATGAGAATTTTAAGTCATTGTCCTACCCGTTCGGCTAACGACCCTCCACCAGTCAAGGAAGCGGTGGGTGAGAATGGACACCCATTAAGCTACCATTTTATAGGCAACAACCTTATACCCCCCTTATAGACCGGCTTCGTGAATGAGGCCTACTAACGGTAAAACGACTTGATCTTATACCTATATATATATTATTAAACTTATAATATTATAAAGTATAAGGGTTGAATTTTAACTTGTAAAATTCTAGGGGTTGGAACTAAAGTTTATTAGATGACTTTACATGTTCCAAAACTTGAGGGCAAGTTTTGTAACTTTACAAAATCTTTCAATTCATAACTTATGAGTTATTAAAAATGAAGACTCTTAATTTTTGTAACTTATGTGTTCTTTTAATGGTTTTAAAACAAAAGGCTTTTGGTTATCCATAACTTGAGGAGAAGTTATGGACTCCATTAAAACACATAAAGATCATGAATCCAGCAACAAACAAGTAATTCCTATGATCTATCAAGAACTCATAAGAACATGAATAATCATATCAAAATTTCAAGAACATATGAACACATATAATCATGCAATTTTGATATTGGCCATTGTAAATGGATTAGAACAACCATTACACCATCTAAAACAAGTTTAATGACACCAAAACAGTTTAGGGTAATGTTTCTAGTCCATTTCCAGCAGCAAAAGTTGAAAATCTGCATTCTGAGGCTCCTACTCGTCGAGTGCAGGAACCTACTCGACGAGTAGGATGAGTTTAGTCATGGACTCGACGAGTCCCCCCATGGACTCGGTGAGTTCATCATGCAGACAGCAAGAAAATCGACTTTTTTTTTTCACTATTTTGCATCAAGTATCAACAAACAAGCCTAGGCTCTGATACCACTGATGGGTTTAGAGCAATTCTAACACTCCTAAGTGTACATGCAACCCTAGAAAACCTTGGATCTATGTTTGTCTAAAATACATGCAAAATACTTTTCCAAGGTTCATAAACCTATCTAGCATACATGGGGAACTTTAATCATAAAATATAGCTAGCATTACATACCTTGTAGTTGTTATGATTCCTTGAAAACCTTGAGAGCCTAGCACCCCAAGTGTGATGCCTCAAATGCTTCACACAACACCAAATGCTTTGGAATGACTTTAGAGAATATAAAACACTTGTAAAATTGGCTTGCCCTCACTTGTTCTTGTGTGTATATCTGATTTTGGTGAGCAACATGGTCTTTATATAGTGTGTCACATCTAGGGTTACACCATGTAAACCCTAATGTGACATGACTCTTCATTTCCATGACCCATGAGTTTGTAACTCCCATGGACCCTCCATGGAGCATCCAATGGGTTTAACCCAACTTGATAATCCATGGAGCCTTTTAGTCCACTATACAAGTTATGGATGATTTACATAATCAACCCATATATTTAATTAGTCATCTTTTGATCACTTAATTAATCCTAGATTAATTCTTGATCAATACTAATTAAATAATACTATTAATATATTAGAACTTATAATATATTAATAATTCACAAGTGTTATTTCTCTCATTTAGTCTATCCAAATGCATGATGCCATGCAACCCAAATGGACCATGCCGGGTCGGGTCAAGTACATACCATAAATAGTTATGGACTTAGACACCTTATCCAATAGAAGATACATTGAGCTTCCGATTTCTGAGCTTGGAGGTAGACCCTGTGGGGTAGCATCGGTTGTGATCTTTTAACCAGCGTATCGGGGCGGTATGTCTGCCACAAGGTAATATTGTTGCATGAGAGGGTCATCAGTGGGGACTGATATGAACAAGGATAAGGATATACCCTATTTGAGCATAGTAGGGCATATATTAGCAGCAGTGTCGGATGATCAAGAGGAGTGTATCGGGGCGGTGGCTCTCCTTGTCTATGATGGATATCGAGTGTGGGAGTGAGGTGTCTGCTCTCATGATAATTTTCACGAGGGGACGTTGGTTGGGGAGCCGAAGATGAGGAGTGTGATAGTCCATTATCTTCAGACTGAGAGTCATGACTGCTACGGGACAGTTGAGATGTTCGGTAGTGTGTCAAGTACGAGATTGTGAATGACAAGTTGGGAAGTTTTCGAGGATTTTATCTGAGATACGGGATATTTGGAGTTGCTTGGTCTCTATCGGGAAGATCATTGAGCGTTGCTCAACACTTTCCAAGAGTAAGCGGGATGTACTTGGTAAATCAGTCTGTGGAATGGATTGTTAGTGTGCCAAATGGTGATGGTTCGAACTCTGAGTGGGGAAGAATCGGGTATTTTATTGAGAAGACCTGGGATTTGCTCAAGAGCGGTTAGAGAACTAGATATAGGGACCTACGGTACGAGTACATGAGAACAGAGTTATTGGTGGTCGAGGTGAGGTACAGAGCGAGATAATGAATGTTCGGGAAAGGATGAGTGTCTCCACGGTAGGTGGCCGTTAGTCAGAGATCTTGTGGTGGTTAGGGATTCTTCAAGGTTGTAATGGTGAATTCGAGGTGGTTGACTCGTAAGGATAGTTTTGACGGTTGAGAATTTCTGGTTCAATGTATGGGTTGTTACGTGCACTTTGGGAAGGGTAGAAGTCGATTGGGCAACCATCTTCAGAGTCGGTACGAGTATTCTTGCAGGGTTTTGAGTAACGGAGGAGGGAGTTTCGGTTTGCCGTCAACGTGTTCTGAGTCATTGACGATTCCTCCGTGTTTCAAATTGAGAGTTGGAATGATACGTAGTTGCGAGATGTGCAAGAGGAAGATCAGTTGTAAGATTTTGGGAGGGTGCATTGCGGTATTTGAGTATGATGCCGTGAGTAGGAGATCAGTGGTTGGGGCAAGACATCGTGAACTTCTGTGATGGCGTGCCAAGGTATCCGAGTATGATGCCTTAAATTTTAGATTATTTTGAGACTCGAGTTATGAGATGGCAGGTGGAGTATCAAGCGACTATGGTTCCAAAGGGAGCCCTTCAGTTAAGTGTCATCAAGCGGGAGTATCCAAGAATGTGAATTGAAGCGAGAAAAGTGTTTGGTCACGACGGTTGTCGTCAGGAGTGGTAATGCTTAACCTGGGTGGGTGTGTGTACCTATCTACGTTGGACCGTGGAGTATTCAATAGTGAACTCGGTGGGGTAATAACTCGAGGATGAGATGATGGGGTGATACGAGAGTGAGTGGATCTGAGAGGGAATGTTATGACATTATGGGGAGTCCTATTATTCGCTAGTCAAAACATGACGCATAAGAGTTTTAGGCTTGGGTAGCCTTATTATTTGAGTTTTTTGGAACCTAGTGGTCGGGCCAGGGGCTAGACTGGGGTCTCCTTAATGATCAGAAATCGTTATACTCTGAGTTAAGGTGTGGTTATCACAATCGGAAGGAGTTGGAAAAGTGATGTACGCGTGGTTTACGGATCATGGGTCATGAGTTGAGAGCTTCATTGGGACGAGTGGTTCCAATTCTGGGTTGGATCAGTCTCTCGAGTTTGAGTTTGGCTCTAGTGGTGTATTGAGTAGGTGAAATGAGATTCCGGATTCAGAGGTGGGTTCCATTTTGAGGGGTATTGTTTGTCATCTGATGTCTTGGACCTGATTGGGTCAGTTCGTTGGTACGGGAAGTACCGCGAGACACATGGATCTAATGAGTAGTAGACGACAGAGGTCGAGGGTAAGACGATTTTAGTGGGGATTGTAGTATTCACTCGGGGTAAAGCGAACTTTGTGTCTTGTGTGTCACAAGGGGCCGAGATAGTTGATGTGAGAAGGAAGTCAGTGAGACGTTTTTGGGGTATGCAGTGGGTAACCTTTGGAGGTTCAACTGTGGGGTCGGGAGATGAACTGGTGCTCAGTGTTGAAAGGTTTATTTGAAAAGGAGCTGGGGTTTATAATTGTTAGACATCAGAGGATACTTTTGAGCAAGATTGATCTTTTTCTTGTGGCTGAAGACAGGGTGTTTAAAGTCCATTGTTCAGATGGGTTTTGATTGCAGTACAGTGGATGGGACCCTGGTGTGATGTGATCCTTTCATTCCTTGGAGTATGATCCGGATTGTTAATATGTCTGGTATGAGTGATCAGTAGCCAATTTTTTTGGGGGAATTGACTTGTTTCTATCAGTCGCAACAAGAGAATCAGAGGGCCAGTAAGTTATCTGGGTCTGTTATTCGAGGAGCGATTAGCATAGTGATATCTTGTAAAGGCGGTCCGACAGGGAGACAGACCACTAGAATTTTCAATTTCTGGAGAGCCAGAATGAGTATCGTAGCGGCAGAGGGGTCTGTCCTTTTTCGGGTTTGGGAGTTCCTGGTTGGGTACAGGTATCTTGGGAAGAATTTGTTGTATGATATGAGATTCTTTTGGTGGTGCTTCTCGGGACAATGAGTTTTGGTCTATGTGTTGTTAAGGAGCGATTTAGAGGTTGAAATCTAATTCAAGTGGGAGAGAATTGTAACATCCGGAAACCCAAGTATATTAATTATGTGTTTATTTTGAGATTTATTGGGTGAGTCGACGAGTAGTGAGTCACCCTCGTCGAGTAGAGTCGAGTTGTCCACATGGGATTAATGGGCGGACTCGCCGACTTGGTGCTGTCCAATGAAACTCTAAATCCTCGGGTTTGGGACGTATATAAGGGAACTTATAGCCTCATTTGCGGCTCACCTTCACTGAGAGTAAACCTTAATCACTCACTGGGCTTAGAGAGAGTGTTTTGAGCTAACTTTGAGTGTTTGGTGCATCTTGTGAAGAGAAAGGAAGAATTCCAAGCCAAGGGATGAGAAGGAGCTGCTAGATCCGTGGTTGTTTCACTATAGAGCTTCTGGGAAAGGTATAAAGCTTGCACTTTTCTCATTTTCTTTAGTAGATCATGGTTTTGGGAATCTAGGGCTTTTTCCATCTATTATGAGGACCTTGAGTGTTTTGAGTTCACATTGAGGTTTGAACTTCAGATCTGGACCATGTAAGGTCCCTAGAGTCTAAAAGTCCCTACTTTATTCAGCCATGTTAATGCTCTTGAGGTAAAACCTTTGTTAAAGTATGTTTTTGGCATTTCAAGCCTTAAGTGCCATGCATGGGCGTAAAGCTTGTGACTTTACGTGATAATTGAGCCTTAATAGTGTAAATCAAAAGTTTGGAAAGGTTTTATGCCTTGAGATTGTCTGAAAGTGAGGAGAGTCTAAATGGACTCGCCGAGTCGAGGATCCGACTCGATGAGTCGGTGAGGGTTTGTCCCAATGAGCTTTATCATGCGATAACTCGACGAGTTGGGGGTCAATTCGACTAGCTGAGCTGGACCTTTGCGAGACTTCTGAGGAAAACGAGTGGATCGACGAGTCACATGGGTGTACTCGGCGAGTCGGGTCAAAAGGATTGTTGACTCGAGTTTAACTTTTGTTGACTTTAGGGTTGGGTCAATCATGAGTAATGGAGACCATGGAGGGGTAAAATGGTCTTTTACCCACTTCCAGAGTAGAGAGAGAAAGAGTAACCTTCGGATTATTTATAGTCGAGAATCGAGTATTAATCAGAGATATTTACCCTATGTGTTAGGCGGTGGCTAGTTCGAGATTCAAGTTCGAGAATGATTCCTTGCTTGCTTACGAGGTGAGTCTTATCACTATACTTACTATGAGTAGTGATATATGTGTGACCAGAGTATCTTATGTGCTTATATTGAATGTTGTGATATCCTACATTATGTCTTTGTGATTTATGTTGTATATTATGTTGAGCTTACAGGGTTAGGACCGGAGGGTCCACCCGAGTTATGGGACCGGAGGGTCCGACTGAGACACATTGACCGGAGCGTCTTATATTGATATAGTCTCGAGTGGCTAATGAGCTGTGTGTGTGGTATTTTGGGGAACTCACTAAGCTTCGTGCTTACCGTGTTATGTGTTATGTGTTTCAGGCACTTTACATGATATTGGGAAGGCGCCGGCTCGATTGTGCACACAAGAGAAAGAGTTATCTTTGGAGGATCCTGGTTTTGTGAATAAACAATTTAAAATAAAATGTGTTGTTAAATTGTTACTTATGATTTTGAGGAAACATGACATGTGTTTTAGTGTGTTTTGAAATGAAAATTTTACTTGAAAATTTACGGTATTACAGTTTACTCATACCATATTTCATCTCTCATCGTTCATCTACCCATGTTTTATCCATCATATTCGTAGATATAAAATACATATACAGTTTAAATCATTTAAAACATGTATAAAATCGTTCATCCAACATAGAAAACAAGTATTCAAATAATATGCACACATAGCACGTAATTTATATAAAATACTTCATATCTATGTGTAAGATGAAAGTAACTATGCACTCACTTGTTAAAGTGATGATTCCAAACTCGGACAGCGCTTCGCTTCTTAACAATATAATTTCCTTCGACGAAACCTAGTATTATTACCACTAGATTTTAGTCTAATATTTACCGTGACTAATTATTAGTCTTAGCATTATTATTATTATATAAGCGTTTAAACAATATTTTCCAACCACTATGTACAGACAGGGGCCAGACATAAAACACCGGAGGGCAGGACCATTTTGGCATATAGCATTTCTGAAATCCAACAACCCTATGCGGCCCTTTAAACCAGATTCCCCGTACCGCGAGTAGTTAAAAAGGTATTATAACGACACTTATATAAGTCATAATAATAGCTCAAATATTTATTATAAGTTCATAATAACAATACTAATTTTAAATATAAACTACATTTAAAATAGGGTAAGCATAACTTATTTACAAGGGGGTTTTAGCTAGGAGTCGGGCTCTGCAGGGGCAGAACTTCATCGCTGAATCTTTCTGAGAAAGATTATTGCAGCGCTTCAGCGCTCACCTTACTATACTAAAACTACAGAAAGAGAAGTCGAATCACGAGGGACCGAAATGCTTGGTGGATAAGAAGAGAAAGACTCTTGAATCAAGAAAATGGTGCAAGAAATATGAGACCCTAGAGGTTCTTATTTATAGTAATTGAATTTTCAAAAACCACCATCTATATTTACTTAAATGACTAAACACCAACTTATTAATACTATTTTAAATAGATTTAATGATATTTGTACTAAACTAATGTCGAAAGTACTCAACACTAGTCTTATAACGACCGCATCGTCGATACCTTTCTAATGATACATACATACGTATATATATATGTATACGTATATACGATTTACACTTTATTTTAATACGTAAATGTGCTATTAAAAATTATAACTCGTTCATACGAACTCCGTTTTTGACGTTCTATATATCCACGCGTTGGTATTTACGAGTACTACAACTTTTATTTAGACACCGTCAGCTAATTCTCATTCTATCTTAGATTTACAAAACTGTATCGAATTTATCGTGCTCGAAGAGTAGGGACTAAGTTTCGTCCATATATTTAACATACGAGCTCTATTCTCGATGTTATTTATATCCATGTGTTGGTATTTATGAGTACTACAACTTTCATTTAGACTCCATCAGATAATTCTCATTATATCTCGGATTTACAAATCTGTATCGAATTCGCCGCGCTTGAAGAGTAGAAACTAAGTTTCGTCCATATCTTTCGCATACGATCTTCGTTTTCGACTGTCTTTTTATCATTGAGCTCCTATTAACGAGATCTTCAATTATCGTTTAGACTGTTTTGGTTAAAAATCGACCGATCTAAAATTCGAATTTCGGGCTGTGTACTGCTATGCTAAATCTTAGAAAAATCATGACTTCATCATATGAAGTCAGATTTGGACGTTCTTTTTATGCACACTCTCGGTTTAACATATACTACGACTTTATTTTAGATCGCTAAGGCTAGAAAGTATTTTATCGTAAATTCACTTTTTACGATTCCCGGTGTCGTGCCGGTTTTGCCGTAAAACTTCGATGGGTCATAACTTCTTCGTTATAACTCGGATTTCAGCGTTCTTTATATATACGAAACCCTTGTGACATATAATATAACTTGGTTAAGATTATTCATTCTAAATAATCTTCTATCAAAAAGTCATTTTTGATGCTTATTGTCTCTAAAGTGACTAGACTGAATCTGCGGGCGTTACAAGTTGATGCAACAGATTTGTCCAATAAGGTTGCTCTCAGCAGTCCTCAACAGGCCTTGAAGCTTGCTCAATGTGACTCCTCCTTGTTCATGTGGTAGGTCATGCAGAACTGGTTGTAGCAAGGAGGTAAGGAGTGAAGAATGATATCAATCACCAGCTCCTCATTGAAGTCAACATTTAACTTCTGCAGGCGGTCGACATATCTCTGCATTTTCTGCAGATGGGTTGTGACAGACTCTCCGTCCTTCATCTTGGTAGTGATCATCGAAGTGATTATCTCGTACCTCTCGTGCCTCGCGCTTTGATGGTATCTATCCATCAAATCTTGATGCATCTCGTAGGGGTAGTAGTCCTCGTAGGACTTTTGGAGTTCTGGGGTCATTGTCACGAGCATGATGCAATGAACTTTCGTAGCATCTCACTCGTGAACTTCAAAGGCAGCAATGTCTTCGGGAGTAGCAGTGTTGATGTTGACTTCTTTCAGCTCCTTGTTGAGGACATACTCCTTGTCCTCGTAGCGGGTAACCATTCGAATGTTGTCCAATCATTGAAATTGGAACCATCGAAAATCACCCTCCCACACAAATTCATGAATGAGATTGAGCCGGAAGAGTTCGAGCCAGAAGCGTTGTTGTTTGAGGTAGTCATATGAAAAAGAAAAGAGACAAAGTTTTATTAGATAAAAATCCCCAATTAAACAGCCAAATGAGAAATTAGGGCTAGGATCCAACAACATTATTCACAATTTAGAAGAGGGATGCCATAATCTAAATCGCAAATAATTTGAAGGTAAGTGAATGACGATTCACTAATTTCCACCATAAAAAATGAAAAAGATTAAGTTTTAAATGTATTGAAACTCCTAGATCTTTTGAGATTCATTGAACTTTTCAATGGCATGTTTAAATCTCGATATGCCCTTCAAGTTTGTGACTGGGATACCGAGGATCACAAACAAGGTGTGAATAACCATACAAATGTACTTGGTGCCCTCAATGTTACAGTCACCTAATCAATATGCCGGTTAGCCACAAACGCTCCATTCATCTATGACAAACATCGAGTCACCCTTTGCCACCTTTTCTAGACCCAAATTAGTGTGCCGATTAACCACACACACTCCACTAACGTCTTGGAAAGGGTACAAAGTGTAATGTCATGGAATAGCATCATTTTCACATTTTTTCGTAAAGTAACTAAGTTTGGGAATTTTATAAAAACATTTAGTTACTTTATTAATCATTATGCTTTTAATGAGGAATTAGTTGCCCTATCCTACCCGTTCGGCTAACGACCCTCCACCAATCAAGGAAGCGGTGGGTGAGAGTGGATACCCATTAAACTGCCATTTTATACGCAACAACCTTATACCCTCCTTATAGATCAACTTTGTGAATGAGGCCTACTAACGGTAAGACTAGCATTAATCTTATACATATATATAATATTAATCTTATAATATGATAATAGTATAAGGGTTGAGTTTTAAACTTGTAAAATTCTAGGGTTTAGAATTTAAATATTTCAAAATTAAACTTTTAATCAAAAATTTAAATTACAAAACTTGAGGGCAAGTTTTGAAACTTTTCAAAACTTTCTAGATCAAAATTCAAATAATATAATTAAACAATTAATTTGTGATTATCTAAATTTTGACCTAATCCAATTCCTTGCAAGATAATTCAATCAAATAATCAAGGTTTATCATATAAGGCAACAATTATTTAATTAATTGACAAATATCTTTTATTTTGACAAGACAATCACATCATATTAATAAAATTCGGATTTTATCAATCAAAAACAATTTTGGTAATTATCCCAAGTCAAAATAGGCCAAAATCCCGAAATTCCCTCTATCTAACGCTCCGAATCGCCGAGTCACCATCTGGACTCGTAGAGTTCATCAGACTTGTCGAGTTCATCAGGTGACTCGACGAGTCTGTCAGGCAGAAGGCATAATTTTTGATTTCAAGCAATGAACAATTATACAATGCATCAAATACAATAGAAACCAAGCAAGACTCTGATACCACTGATGAGTTTTGAGCAAAAAAACATTCCTATGTGCACATGCAAAACCCTAAAGCTTTGGATCTAGGTGTTGGATTAGATGTATAAGGCCATAAATATTATTGGTATGTACTCGACCCGAGAGTAGCATGGTCCATTTGAGTTGCATATCATCAGGACAATTTGTTAGGATGAAATTTTGAGAGAAGAGGTTATATATGATTTATTAATATATTATAAGTTATAATATATTAATATGAAATCATATGTTTTAATTAGTATTGATCAAGAATTAATTTGGAATTAATTTAGTGATCAAAGGAGACTAATTAAATCTATGGGGACTAATTATGGTAATTAGTTATATTTATATGTGTTGGGCTTATGATCCATGTTGGACCAAGTTTATGTATGGATACATAAAGAGTTGGGCCACATGAACCATGGATCATAATACCCATGGGTATGGATTTGGGTTATACCCATAACCCTTGGAATCCAACATATAAATATGTACTCCTTAGCCAAAAACGCCTACACACTTGTTCTTGGAGGGCATGGAGGTGGTTTTGGTGCATGGAGATTCTCTCTCAAGTTCCAACTTTGTCCATGATGTGTTGTGATTCCATTTGAGGCTTCCACACTATTGTGGCTATGCTCTTTAAGGCCAAATACATCAAGACTTCAAGTTACACCAAAAGGTATGTTATCCTAACTAGTATCTTATATGGTTTATGGCAAATGCATGCTAGTAATAGGTTTAATGCCTTGGAAACCATTTGCATGTATAATTAGTGAAAACATATATCCAAGGTATTTAGGGTTGTATGTGCACCATAGGATGTTGTAGTATACAAAACCCAACAGTGGTATCAGAGACATGGGTTGTTTTCAATTATACTTGCTGAAAATTGCTTGAAAAATCGATTTTTTTACTGCCTGGACAGTGGACTCGTCGAGTCCACTGGAAGACTCGTTGAGTAGCATGCAGTTTGCCTTGGACTCGTCGAGTCCAGTAATGGCCTCGACGAGTTGGCAGTCCAGATTGCAGATTTTCGAGTTTTTTGGCCTGCTTTGGATTAGAATCATTACCACAAAGTGTTTTTGTCCATAAAATTTGATTTTGATGTTATGGTAATGTTTATTCTCATCCAAATAAACAATAATTGTCAAAGTTTCAAGACTTGTTTTGGTTTATGTGATTAGCTAAGTTCTTGAAAATTGATGATGTGAATTATCTTCGCTTATGAGTTTGATCTTGTTCATAGAAAAATTATTTGATTATTGTGTTAATTGAATTAATTGATCTTAATGGTTTTTATGAACTCTATAACTTGTCCTCAAGATATGGAAAATGAAGAGTTTTTCATTTAAAAACACATTAAGTTTCATAGGTTATGATTGTTGGAAATATATAACAATCTGATTACCACGAATAAAATGCTCGGTTACCAGTTACTGGGTGACAGATATATATATTTAATGAGATTAGATGCGGAAAGATAAGAAGTGCGGAATAAATAAATACTGGAAAGCTATAAATGACTGAAAGCTATAAATGAAATAAATGACAATATTTAAATGACATAAAGCGTTAATAAAATATATAAATATATATATATAGTAGGTGGTGTTAGAACGGGACTTGTGGAACGACTGTTTTGTCAAGTTGTTAGTCAAATAAATGACTAACAGGCTTAGGGTTGGACTGGATCTTAATAGACTGTGTCTCTATTTGTTCAAAGTTCAATCCGGTAAGTAACAATAAGTTCTTTTTATGTAACAATGAATTGTTTACAAAACGATACAAAATACACGGGTAATGTTTTTTATATGTGGGTATGGGTTTTTTTAAGGTGATTTGATGAGGTTGAAGTGGGTATTTGGAGGGTGGTAGAAGGTGGAATAAGGTTGTAGTTTTGGTGGTATAAGGTAACAAAGAGGGTGATGTTGAAAGAGCTTTGGGTGCTTATGAATATAGATTTTCGTAGTAAATCTCTCTGGATAGCCAATTCTCTCTCGCGTCTCTCTGGGGTTTGCAGTGGTCAAAAAAATCGAGGAAAATTCCTGGATGTAGTTAAGGTCCTGAATAATTTGCGGTGAAAATCTCTCCCGTATTATCTTGTTGAGTTGTGCTCGGTGATTTTTTTCTTAACTTGCAAATTCTGATGTCGAAAAACAGCAAGGTGATGATGGTTGTGGTGATTTGAAAGGGTTTTTGGAGGAGGTTTAAGGAGGGTATTTGGAGGGTGTTTGGAGAGTATTTTGAGGTTGTTTGGAGGTTGATATAAGGTGGTGATGGTGGTGAAAGTTTATGAAGATGATGATGTTTGATGGGTTGAAGATGAACACCTTGAGTTTGAATGAAGAAGATGAAGATGGTTGATAATGTTCTTCATTTTTGGTTGTTGTTGATCTTGATGTTCTTGGTTATTGTTGTTTGGTGATTGAGAGAGTTTTATGTTGCAGGGAATTTACAAAGAAAAATGAACACTCACACTATAACATATGAATCTCTCTTACTCTCTTCTATCTCTCTCTCTCTCTCTCTCTCTCTCTCTTTATCACCTACACTATCACATGTGTATATATACTTGAAATGTCTTCAAGCACTTAGTCTTTTTTATTGAAAAGAATGGCTGGTGTATGCAAGTTGTAGAAGAAAAAACGTGGGGTGGGGTGGCTTATCATTTTCCTCCCTTTTCCTTTTGACCTTTCCACCTAATATATGAATATATAATACATATACACATATATAATACATACATATATATATATATATATATATATATATAATTCATATATATATATATATAAATATAATACATACATACATATATATATATATATATATATATATATATATATATATATATATATATATATATATATATATCGTTGAAACTGTTTAGTCATGCATATGTGTTTTCGTCATTCGCTGGTTTTTGTATTTTCCGTTTTGATCACGCATTCATGCAACCTGAAATAACTGATAATATTTGTTAGATAATACAAATACAGCTCGTCTTATTTCAGTGATGGTTACATACAATGTCACATACAAAGATATTTTTCAACAATTTCCCCCTATGTGATCATTGCTGAAATAAGGACAGGTATGATATAATCACATTGACAGTTTAACTTTTGATGATTCGAGATAAAAGATTTGTCAATAGATAACATATATATAAAACCATAGTAATTGATTTGAAAGTTTTTGACTTGGTTTAACATATCTTATGTAAAAGATTTTCAGAAATTTGTTTCCGAATCAAAGTCTCGGGTTCGGTTATCAAAGGGTAGTCATATATGTATCTAAAGAAATTTCTTAAGATTTTATAGCATTATTTCTGACGACAAGTGGTCTAACAGGTCGATTCAGATGAACGCTCATAGGTATAGCTCACACTTCACTTGGGTGTTTGGTTGTTCTGGCAGCAGAACAAGTTAATGATCACTAAAAATGAGTGATATCTCTCTCTGACGACTCACACTCATATTGGAGGTGTTCAGCTATGCTTTTCCTGTAAAGTCACTTAGTCTCATTATTAGATAATCAATCACATAAGACTGGTTTCGGCATTACTCAGCGGGTTTCTTCATTCATGCCATTAAAGTTCTCTCTCTCTCCGTCGGGAAATACATGTAGAGGGGTTTAGCAATTTTCATAGTGCAGTTTGCAACTAAGATTCTTCAGTGATGAAGGCTACAGTATCCCGGGAAATCCATTGTTGTTGCAGCTTCTTCTTTGATAGTATCCTGTTTGTTGATCAATATCGATTTATTGTAAAAAGATATTTTGTTTTAGCATTGAGAATTTGCTACATTTGAGACCTTTTTAAGAGTATTTGACTTGAGTGATTGAGATATCTTCTTTTGTGAAAAATGGTTAAAACAAATCGCGAGATTTTATGATTTTTGTTTTGAAATAACCATTTGGTTGAAAGTTTGTTTGAAAATACCAAATATAGAATATTTTTTTTGTTTTGTTTGGTATATCTTTATTGAATCCATTTGTTTTCTTGTTGATTTGTCTTTGAGGATTGGATGTTGATAGATATTTGTTTCTCCTTTGGTTTTCTTGTAAGGATATGTCGTTGTTTGCTTGATGGATCATGGGATCGCAAGTCTTCATTTTTGGTTGGCTTTTATCTAGGTAGGGATAGGTGGCATAAAAGACAGTTTGTCTAGTATGTAAGAAATGAATGTATCGTCCCTGGTCATTTTGATATCTAAGCAAAAATGAGACCGTGACAAGGTATAATTGGGTATACCTTATAAGCAATAGTGACACACCTAAGCTCACAAGAAATGATTTCCACAATGATTTAGATCGACGAGGCACAAATTCTCACATGGGTTTTTGTTTTCATCTGAACCTCCTAACCTTATGTCCCTTGATTGTTTAAAATCGTCAATAATGAAATAAAATCGAAGGAAATAAAGTTATATACATTATGAAAAGTAGGATATTTGAACCTTCACTCCAATTGAGAATCAATATGACTTAAAATATTCATCGAGCATAAGCATCTGAAAATTAAGTCAAGAGAAGATTAATCACAAGGTTCTATAAAAGCTTATTATGGCAAGTCTTTTATTAATTTTTTTTTTGAAGATTTGTTTTTTTTTGAATGTTTTTGGAAATATTGGTTATTTGAATGTTTTTGGTATTTTTGAAAGGAAAGCAATTTTCGATTGTTTTTGAATTTTCCTTTTGAATGAAAATAAACACACTTTTGTACAAACAAAAAGTAAAAGTTTAAGGATGGATGTTATCTGGATTTAACATTCCTAGACGGCCTAGGAAGTATTGAAACTTTGTTTCATCGAGAGCCTTAGTGAAGACATCGGCAATTTGATCTTCGGTGTTGATGAAGTGCAATTCGATATGACCCTTTTGAATGTTGTCTTTGATGAAATGATATCGAATGTCGATGTGCTTTGTCATGGAATGGTGAACGGGATTGTGAGAAATGGCAATTGCACTGGTTGAGTCACAAAATATGGGAATTTGTGAAATTTTGAAGCCATAGTCTCGCAGTTGAGTTTGCATCCATATGACTTGCGAACAACAGCTGGCGGCAGCGACGTATTCAGCTTCTGCTATTGATGTGGATACACAAGTCTGTTTCTTTGAAGTCCAACTCACTAGTCTACCTCCTAGGAATTGACAGCTACCAGATGTACTCTTTCTATCTAACTTGCATCCTCCATAGTCTGAGTCGGTGAAAGCGTTCAGCTGAAAATCGGATTTAGCTGGATACCAAAGGCCAAGTTTGGGAGTGCCTTTTAGGTATTTGAAGATGCGTTTCACAGCAACTACATGGGATTCCATAGGATTTGCTTGGTATCTGGCACAGACACATGTAGAAAACATGATGTCAGGTCTGCTGGCAGTGAGGTATAAGAGTGATCCGATCATTCCACGATATCTTTTCTGATCAACAGGTTTGCCATTTAAGTCTGCATCGATTTTGTATCCAAAAGCCATTGGGGTTTTTGCGGTATTGGATTTGTCCATTGAAAAGCGAGTGAGTAGGTTTTTGACATAATTCTCTTGGTTGATGAAAATGCCATCAGTTGACTGTTTGATTTGAAGTCCGAGAAAAGTAGTCATCTCCCCAATAATGCTCATTTCAAATTTGCTCTTCATTAGATCTGCAAACTTAATACTCAAAGATTCATCAGTAGAACCGAAAATAATGTCATCAACATATATTTGTACAATTAAAAGATGTTTATTATAGATTTTACGAAAGAGGGTTTGATCGATTAAACCTCTTTTAAAACCTGATTCTTCGAGAAAGGTTGTCAATGTGGCATACCAGGCTCGGGGTGCTTGTTTCAAGCCATAGACAGCTTTCTGCAATTTGAAGCTGTGATCAGGAAATTTGGGATCTTTGAAACCTGGTGGTTGTTGGATGTATACATCGCGATCTAACTCTCCATGTAGGAATGCACATTTAACATCCATTTGGAATACTTTGAAGTTCCTATGTGCAGCATATGCAAGAAAGATGCGAATTGCTTCAATTCTGGCAACTGGAGCATATGTTTCATCGTAGTCAATTCCTTCTTGTTGTGAATATCCTTTGACTACGAGACGTGCCTTGTTTCGACAAACGATTCCTTGATCATCAGTTTTGTTTCTGAATACCCATCTTGAACCTATAACAGAAACATCGGGTGGGGTAGGGACAAGATTCCATACGTCATTTCTTTCAAATTCTTCTAGCTCTTCTTGCATAGCTTTTACCCAGTCTGGATCTTTGAGAGCAGAATGTATGGTTTTGGGTTCAGTCATGGATAAGAAGGCTCCAAATAAACAATCATTGGAAGTTGCGGCTCTAGTTTGGATGCCTGAGTTTGGATCTCCGATGATTTGGTCAGTTGGGTGGTTTCTGGTCCATTTTATTAAGCGATTCTATTCCGCTATAATAATTGGAATTTCAGTATCCCATTGTTCTTCTCCGGGAGTTTCATCTTGGAATAGGTTTGAAGGTTTCCTCATAAATGATGCATCGGGATTGTTTTGGATATTTGGGGATGGGGTATTTAAAGGAGGATTTGGTGTTTGTTCCAATGAAGAAGTATGTGTAGGTGGTTCCCCCTCGAATTGATCTGCATCATTTCGGTTTGTTTGTGGAGTTCCTTCAGTGGTTGTTCCTGTAGAATCAATAGAAGTAGTTAGAAGTTCAGAATTGTAAGCGGTTTTGGGTTGTTCAAAAAGTAAATCAAGATCGATTTCAATATCTCTGTCAGGAGAAGGTGTTTGTTGAATTGGATTTTGAAAAATATTATCGATCATTTTTGAACCAAAATGTTCACGATCCAATTTCCTGACATAAAATTCATCGAAATGAACATCGGTACTTTCTTCAATTACTCTGGTACGTTTGTTCAGTACTCGATAAGCAGCTGAAGAAAATGAGTAACCAAGGAAAATTCCTTCGTCCGACCTTGATTCAAATTTTGAGAGGTGGTCTTTATTGTTCTTTATGAAGCATCGACAACCAAAAATATGGAAAAATTTGATGTTTGGTTTTCGGTTGTTAATGACTTCATATGGTGTTTTATGAAGATGTTTATGGATTAAGGAACGATTTTGAGTGTAGCAAGCTGTGGCTATTGCTTCTGCCCAGAAGTATTGTGGCAGATCAGCGAAGATAAGCATTGATCTTGCAGCTTCACATAGAGTTCTGTTCCTTCTTTCGACAACTCCATTCTGTTGTGGAGTGTATGGGGCTGAGAAGTTATGTTCAATTCCTTTGTCTTTGAGAAATGAATCTAGAGTCTTGTTTTTGAACTCTAAACCATTATCACTTCGGATTCTTCGAACAAGTTGTTTGAGCTTCAGTTCGATTTGTTTTATGAAGTTGATCATCTCTTCAGGTGCTTCTGATTTTAGTCTTAAGAAGAAGACCCAAGTAAAGCGCGAGAAGCCATCAACGACAACAAGAATGTACTTCTTCCCTTGTATGGTTTGGGTTTTGGCAGGGCCACAAAGGTCTATGTGCAGCAATTCTAGTGGTTCGGATACACTAGATTCTGAGATGCTTTTGTGAGTGGATTTGGAAAGTTTTCCCTTTTCACATGCAGCACACAGAGTTTCATTATCAAGCTTCAGAAGTGGCAGTCCTCTAACAAGATCATCGCCGATCAGTTTGTTGATGTACCCAAAGTTTAGATGGGAAAGGCGGCGGTGCCATAACCAAATGATATCTGCTGGGGCTTTTGATAGCAGACATATATCGGGTTTACCATAGATAAGATCCATGTCAAGTGGATACATATTTCCGGCACGGTAAGAATCAACAATGATTTCTTTGGTTTTGGCGTCCATGATCAAGCTTCTTTGTTTGGTGAATAGGACTTCAAGATTGTTATCACACAGTTGAGAAACACTGATGAGGTTGTGTTTCAGGTCATCGACATAGGCAACTTTCTTTATGGTGAAGTTACCATTTGTTATGTTTCCATAACCCTTGATTTTTGCCGTCATGTTGTTGCCGAAGGTAACGTCTTGATTGGTTTGGGTGGGTTTGAAGTCACGAAGGTAGTTTCGGTTTCCTGTCATATGCTTGGAGCAGCCACTATCAATATACCATGTATCATCCTTGGGTTCTCCAGCATTAGATACCTGCAATTTAGACAGAAGATTTAGGTACCCAAATCTGAATGGGTCCTGGTTTGTTAGTTGTTTTTATTTTGGGTTTTTTGTTTACCGAACTTCTTGTAGCATTTGACTTCATATTGCTATAAGAGTTTGGTTTATAAGGATGGAATGGTTGAGGTTTGATTTTATTTATCAAATTTTCCCAAAAAGTGATTTGTTTCTGAAAATTCGTTGGTTGATAAAATCTGTGATTTGGTGAATGATATCCTAGATGTGAAATTTTTTTTGAAAAGTTCTCTTCATATCTGGGATGTGATTGGCGGTTATGAAAGGCTTTTTGAAGATGATGTTTTGAAACTTTCTGATTTGGTCGTTTTTGAAAGTTCATTGAATTTTTAAAGGTGATCTCCTGAAAGCGGTTTTCAAAAGGTTTTTGAAAAGGTTTTGGTTTTTGTTTGGAAACCTGTTTTTGAGGTATGACGTATGGTTTAACAGGTTTCTTTGGTTTGTTTTCAAAAGCCTTTGGTTTGTTAAGTGGGGTTATGGTTGCTTCATTGGTATGTTTGATTTGGTTTGTTGAAGAACTAGCAGAGTTTGTTTCAGATTTTACAACTCTTTTGATAGACTTTTTGGAAACAGTGAAAGCAGTGTCATCTGGGCTACAGTTGATAACTGTTTCGTCATCTGAATCTTCATCATTAGCAGATGTGAAAAGATCTGGAAGAGTGGATTCAGAGTTTTCACAAATTGTCATGTTTTCTTGTTTAGCTAGTTCATTTTCAAAGGATTCTCTTCCAATTCCTGGTCTGTAATTCGTATCAATTTTGCCAGTTCCTAAGGTGTTTGCTTTGGTGAAAACATCATCACTTAGTTTTCTAGCAATTTTGATAGAATTCATATTCCATATCAATCTTTTGTTTTCAGATTCAAGAAAATTGGTTTGGTTTAAAGAATCAGTCAGTTTTTCATTTAAAGTTTTGTATTTTTCAGTTGATTCTTGAAAGTTTTGTTTCAACTGAAGGATTTCCTTTTCTAAAACATCTTTTGTTTCAGAGGAAATGACTGACTGATTTTTTTGTTCCAAATCCTTTTTCTGAATTAGGGTTTGATTTAATTGTTCCAAGACGTGATTATAATCTTCTGATTTTCTTTCAACGTCTCTTTCCAATTTGTTCTTTATCCTTGTTGATTCTCCAAATTTGAGTTGCAAGGTTTGTAACTCAGATTTGCAGATATCGGAATTGATCATTGTGTCATGATATTTTTTGAGATCAGCTTCTAGACTTTTCTCAATCTTGGTTATATGGGACTCAAAAATTGATTTCGAAAGACCAAGTTCAGAGATCATAGACCATACCTGTTCTATGACGTTTGGAGCTCTTGAAGGTCTATCAACACCAACTACGAAACAGAAGTTTGATTGTGTTGGTTCATTGTCAGCTTCGTCTTCAGAAGTTGGCCAGTATTCCACGTTTGGTTCATGGATTGCCATCAATGCTCTTTGCTTATCTTGATTTTCCTGTTTCTTTAATTCATCGGCTTTTTGAGCGTAGTATGCTGAGTCTTTGACTTTGGTTTTGTTTTTGGCTCGGCATTCTCTAGCATAGTGATTAGTTCCTTTGCAGTTGTGACAAATGATCACTTCTTCATCACTGTCATCCTTTTGACTTTTAATCGGAAGTCTTTCAGGAGCTTGAGTTTGGATTTGTTGGGAAGATTGGGAAGGGTTCTGTTGGAATCCAAAATTTTGGTTGTTTTGAAAGCCATTGTTTTGATTAGTGTAACCTTGATTTTGGAATCCTCTGTTTTGGTTTTGAAAACTGTTGTTTTGGTTATTGTTATGATGACTTGAGTTGGGATTGTTTTGAAATCCCTGGTTTTGAAAACCTTGGTTTGAATTGTTTTGGAAGGAAGGTCTTTGAAAATTTTGTCCAAAAGAAGGTCTTGGTTGAAAACCTGAGTTGTTTTGAACAGGTTGAGGTCTTGGTTGAAATCCAGAATTATTTTGTCCAAATGATGGTCGGTTTTGAAAATTTGGTTTAAAATTCGATTGACCGTGATTTGGAATAAATCTCTGGAGTTTTGTGTTTGCTACCAAAGCACACAGTTGTTGGTAGTCTGCTTCATCATTTAAATCAGAATGATCAAAAGAATTGTTCAAAAAGGGTTGGTTTTGAAAAGATGTCTGATTAAAATGATTGAATTTTTGTTCATTAAAAGGTGTTTGGTTTTGAGAAGATGTGGAAACGAGAGCAAGTGGTCCTCCAAAAGCTGTAGTGGTTGGTGGGTCAATCGAGGATTCATACGATTGAAGTTCTCCATACAAATTGTATAAAGTTTCAGTATGAATGGCTGGATTTCCCTGAATGATGAGTTTAACCATCTTCCAGCTTTCGTAAAGATTGTTTAGAAACTTGAGATTTATCTCGTGTTGTGTCTTTTTGATGCCCAAATTGTTCATTTTTACCATGATAAAATTGAACCTATCATGAGCATCATGGATGGTTTCTGATGAAAGCATCTTGAAATTATCGAATTCATTTAAAACAGATGTTCTTTTGTTTCCAATAATTCTTTGATTTCCACAAAAACGATTTTTTAAATTTTCCCAGATTTGATTTGCAGTCAACAGTATTATGTCATCCATTTGACTTAGAATACTGTGGGGAATTCCAGACACAAGTTCCTTTTTGGCTTGGAGTTGCAGCCTTTTTTCGGTTTCAGCAAGAGTGGCTTGATTTGTAGCAAGAGTAGCCATATTTTCTGGAGTAACATATGTTCCTTCTACACAATTCCAGACATCTTCACTTATGGTGTTAAGATGAAGATTCATACGGCCAACCCACGAATTATACTCTTCAGGAATAAGTATGGGTGCCCGTGAACCAGATCCCAAGCTGTTAGCAATGGAAACAGAGTTCATGTTGGAATAATTAGCAGAAGACATAATAAAATTTTTGTTTTTGAAAGGATTTTGAACAATTGATATTAAAATGAAATTTTTAAAGAAAATCTTATGGAAGGTTTATAAACGCTAACCAAAAGTTTTCGACAAAAATTTCAAAGTAAATCACACAAGCTCTGAATTTTTTTGTTTAAGATTTTTTTTTTAAAATTTTTTTTTTAATTTTTTTTTTAATTTTTTTTTAAGGATTTTGAACAAGTGATATTAAAATGAAATTTTTAAAGAAAAGCTTATGGAAGGTTTATAAACGCTAACCAAAAGTTTTCGACAAAAATTTCAAGGTAAATCACACAAGCTCTGATACCAATTGTTGGAAATATATAACAATCTGATTACCACGAATAAAATGCTCGGTTACCAGTTACTGGGTGACAGATATATATATTTAATGAGATTAGATGCGGAAAGATAAGAAGTGCGGAATAAATAAATACTGGAAATCTATAAATGACTGAAAGCTATAAATGAAATAAATGACAATATTTAAATGACATAAAGCGTTAATAAAATATATAAATATATATATAGTAGGTGGTGTTAGAACGGGACTTGTGGAACGACTGTTTTGTCAAGTTGTTAGTCAAATAAATGACTAACAGGCTTAGGGTTGGACTGGATCTTAATAGACTGTGTCTCTATTTGTTCAAAGTTCAATCCGGTAAGTAACAATAAGTTCTTTTTATGTAACAATGAATTGTTTACAAAACGATACAAAATACACGGGTAATGTTTTTTGTATGTGGGTATGGGTTTTTTTAAGGTGATTTGATGAGGTTGAAGTGGGTATTTGGAGGGTGGTAGAAGGTGGAATAAGGTTGTAGTTTTGGTGGTATAAGGTAACAAAGAGGGTGATGTTGAAAGAGCTTTGGGTGGTTATGAATATAGATTTTCGTAGTAAATCTCTCTGGATAGCCAATTCTCTCTCGCGTCTCTCTGGGGTTTGCAGTGGTCAAAAAAATCGAGGAAAATTCCTGGATGTAGGTAAGGTCCTGAATAATTTGCGGTGAAAATCTCTCCCGTATTATCTTGTTGAGTTGTGTTCGGTGATTTTTTTCTTAACTTGCAAATTCTGATGTCGAAAAACAGCAAGGTGATGATGGTTGTGGTGATTTGAAAGGGTTTTTGGAGGAGGTTTAAGGAGGGTATTTGGAGGGTGTTTGGAGAGTATTTTGAGGTTGTTTGGAGGTTGATATAAGGTGGTGATGGTGGTGAAAGTTTATGAAGATGATGATGTTTGATGGGTTGAAGATGAACACCTTGAGTTTGAATGAAGAAGATGAAGATGGTTGATAATGTTCTTCATTTTTGGTTGTTGTTGATCTTGATGTTCTTGGTTATTGTTGTTTGGTGATTGAGAGAGTTTTATGTTCCAGGGAATTTACAAAGAAAAATGAACACTCACACTATAACATATGAATCTCTCTTACTCTCTTCTATCTCTCTCTCTCTCTCTCTCTCTCTCTCTCTCTCTCTCTCTCTTTATCACCTACACTATCACATGTGCATATATACTTGAAATGTCTTCAAGCACTTAGTCTTTTTTATTGAAAAGAATGGTTGGTGTATGCAAGTTGTAGAAGAAAAAACGTGGGGTGGGGTGGCTTATCATTTCCCTCCCTTTTCCTTTTGACCTTTCCACCTAATATATGAATATATAATACATATACACATATATAATACATATATATATATATATATATATATATATATATATATATGTATATATATATATATGTATGTATGTATTATATATATATATATATATGTGTATGTATGTATGTATGTATTATATATATATATATATATATATATATATATATATATATATATATATATATGAATTATATATATATATATATATATATATATATATATATATATCGTTGAAACTGTTTAGTCATGCATATGTGTTTTCGTCATTCGCTGGTTTTTGTATTTTCCGTTTTGATCACGCATTCATGCAACCTGAAATAACTGATAATATTTGTTAGATAATACAAATACAGCTCGTCTTATTTCAGTGATGGTTACATACAATGTCACATACAAAGTCATTTTTCAACAATGATAATGGAAGAGTCACTATTTTTAATGTCATCATAAAATGTTTTTTATGTCTTCCATAACTGGTCCTCAAGTTATGGAACTTGAAAAGTCTTCCATAAAAACCATATTAAACTCATAAGTTATGGAAACTAAAAGTTTTTGAATTGTTCAAAACTTTCCCTCAAGTTTTGGAATTTGTAAAGTTCCCCCCATAAATACTTTAATTCCAAATTAAACCCTAGAATTTTAAAAGTTAAAATTCAACCCTTATACTATTATACTATTATAGGTTTTATATATATGTATAAGAACAAAGTCAGTCTTACCGTTAGTAGGCCTCATTCACGAAGCCGGTCTATAAAGGGGGTATAAGGTTACTGCCTATAAAATGGCAGTTTAATGGGTGTCCACTCTCACCCACCGCTTCCTTGACTGGTGGAGGGTCATTAGCCGAATGGGTAGGACATGACATTAATTCTCCCTTCATTAAAAGTATAATGATAAATATAAAGTAACTAAAAACTTATAAATTCCCAATCTTAGTTACTTTAGGAAAATGTGAATATGGTGCTAACCCATGAAATTCCACTTTGCACCCTGTTAAGTTGTTAGTGGAGCATGTGTGGTTAACCGGCACACTAATCTGGGACTGACAGTGCATGGCAAAGGGTAGCTTGATGTTAGTCATAGATCAATGGAGCGTGTGTGGTTAACCGGCACATTGATTAGGTGGTTGTAACATTAGGTGTACCAAGTTAATTTGCATGGTTATTCACTCCTTGTTTGTGATCCTCGACATCCCAGTCACAAACTTGAAGGGCACAATCGAGATTTAAACATGCCATTGAATAGTTCAATGAATCTCAAAGGATCTAGGAGTTTCAATCCAATTAAAACTTAATGAAAAATTTCGTTTTTCATGGTGGAAATTGGTAAATCATCATTTACCTACCTTCAAATATTTTGTAGCTTGGATTACGACATCCCTCTTCCAATTTATAAAATATTGTGTTGGGTCCGAGCCTTAATATTTCATATTGGGTGTTATATTAAGGACTTAGATCAACTAAACTTGAAATTTTCTCCCTCATAGATGTCTAGTTATGACAACTATGATCTTCCTCATCTTTTTGAAAAAGCCTTCCTAATGAAGATGATGTCCCACATGGAAATTAAGGTGAAATATTAATCCCTTTATTGTGCATTAATGGGACTGGAAATCATGCTTAACTACCTCTACCTTCTCCAATAATTCTCCCTGTCCCACAAGTTCAAGAATTGAAAAGTTCAAGGTCACTCAATCCCTATTGGCAAGGTCTATATGCACCCACATCATGGAGATGAATTCATAGCCTGGAGAGTTGGGTGTTAAAGTCTCAAGGAAGTTGGCTATTGACTGGGTTTTTCAATCACTTCCTAAGTTACATAGTGGGTTCTTTAAGGACTACTATATGACGGACCATGACATGACCCTTAATGATCTTACCTATATGCTTGATGCTGTTGAATCAACAATGATTTGGAGCACTGGTAAAGCAAATTTGATTGGAAGATCTACTTCCGAAACTTACATGGACATTGACATTGGTAACATTGTGATGGGTTTTGAGCATTCTAACACTCCTATGGTGTACATGCAACCCTAGAAACCTTGGATCTATGTTTGACTACGATACATGCAAATAATTTTGTTTCCAAGGTTCTTATCCTAACTAGCATGACAAGGGGTACTTGAATCAAATAAAGCTAGTAGAATTACTTACCTTGTAGTAGTAGTTGATTGCTTGGAGTTTGAGAGCCTAGCACCAATAATGTGGATGCCTCAAATGGAAGTCACAAATCACCACAAACTTGGAAACTTGGGAGAGTAGTATAATACTTCTAAAAATCGGCCCTCTTAGTTCTTACACAACCACTAGTCACTTTTCATGAACCAAAGCCTCCTTTATATGGTGTGGTGGATTAGGGTTACATCCATGTAAACCCTAATACCCATGTCTTTTCATTTCCATGAGATCCATGGGTTAATGCTCCATGGACTATCCATGGACTTTCCTTGCAAGCCTAGCCCATTCCAAATAAGCATTAGCCCACACTATATAAATACAAGAGCCCATATTTAATGAGTCATACTTTTGATCTCTAAATTAATTCTAAATCAATTATAGATCAATACTAATTAAATAATATGATTTTATATTAATATATTAGAACTTATAATATATTAATAAATCATAACTTATACTATTCTCAAAGATTATCCATAAATTGTTCGGGTCAAGTGCAACCCAAATGGACCATGCCGGGTCGGGTCAAGTACATACCAAATATAGTTATGGACTTAGACACTATATCCAACAGTCTCCCACTTGGATAAGTCTAATAACTATAGTTGCAAGTATGACTTCAGGAACCGATCAACAATCGTAGCTCTTAAAACTCTGTTGAACTATGAAGTTCCATTTTAGATAAGTGATCATATAATCCTCTGTTCTAGATATCAGCCGGACAAATACATGGAACATGGTCTTACTTATTATCCAGCATTTGTTTCCCGATTTCCGATTTGTTTGACATAGAACTTAACTGAACACGTCAATTTAGTTCTGACCGGGCCCGATACATAGGTCAAAACAGAATCATCGAGGGGCCCAGATATCGCTTCTAATCCTAGAAGGAACAGATAAACTTCGACTCATATGTTTGCTCTACTACTTGTTGAATTACACACAAAAGTACGTTTATAACATCGAGTTACCAATGCGTTTACATACAATCAATGCATAACCAACTCATAGGTAACAAATCATATCTCTAGGTTTGAAGACTTATATGATATTACCGTCTCATGATCACTCGAGATAAATTCCATGAAGTGATACTAGTGAGCGTGGGTTGAATCCAATGCTCAGAACTTATGAGCACTCTTGAGTGTTGTAGCCCCACTTTGTCTAACATCTTAGACCTCTACAAGCCAACCTATGACAGTCTTGATTCATATCTACTTCCAACATATGACCGACTGTGGAGTGTTTGAATAATATGATATATACCATAACATAATTATTCTGGAAGTCAAAACATGAAAAAAGAAATAATAGTAAACGATTGACAAGAGATAGCAACACTTTACTCATAAATAACAACTTTTATTTATCATCAAATGTCAATTACACTTTACAAATTTCAAAATTATCTAACTTCTAAAAACTACTATCATCCTTTAGCCCTATGCTCCTTGCATGATGAAGATGCTTAGCCCTACTCAGTCCCTTCATGAGGGGATCTGCCGGGTTCTCATCCGATGATACCCTCTTTGCCACGAGGATTCCTTCTTCTATTCGATGTCTGATGAAGTGATATTTTCTGTCAATATGTCTGGATCTACCATGATCTCTTGGTTCCTTGGCTAAGGCAACCGCACTATTGCTGTCACAGAAAATATCCATTGGCTCCTTTATAGCTGGTACAACTCCAAGGTCTCTGATGAAGTTCTTTAGCCATATAGCCTCCTTTGCTGCCTCGCTTGCTGCTATATACTCTGATTCGCAAGTTGAATCAGCCACTATATCTTGCTTGGGACTTTTCCAAGTAATTGCCCCTCCGTTTAGGGTAAAGACCCAGCCCGACTGAGAGCGGAAGTTATCCCTGTAAGTTTGAAAGCTAGCATCACTATACCCTGCTACTTTCAAGTAATCACTCCCACCAAGGGTAAGGACCCAGTCCTTAGTCCTTCGCAGGTACTTGAGAATATTCTTTACCGCTGTCCAATGAGCCTTTCCAGGGTTCCCCTGATATCTGCTGACCATGCTCAAAGCAAAGGCAACATCAGGACGAGTACATGTCATAGCATACATGATTGAGCCTACAACGGAAGCATATGGTACTCGACTCATCTCAGCTATTTCAGCCTCTGTACTCGGACTCTGAGTTTTACTCAGTCTGGCATTACACTGGATAGGTAACTCCTCTTTTTTGGAGTTATGCATGTTGAACCTTTTCAACACTTTGTCCACATATGTGCTTTGACTAAGTCCAATTAGTCTTTTACTCCTGTTTCTCAAAATCCTTATCCCTAGGATATAGGCAGCTTCTCCAAGGTCCTTCATAGCGAAACACTTCCCAAGCCAGGACTTTACTTCCTACAAGGTTGGGATGTCATTTCCTATGAGTAGTATGTCATCCACATACAATACCAAAAAGCTAACTATACTCCCACTAGCCTTGACATATACACAAGATTCATCTTCGCATCTCGAAAAGCCAAACTCTTTGACTTTCTCATTGAAACAAAGATTCCATCTGCGAGGTGCTTGTTTCAATCCATAGATAGATTTCTCAAGCGTACACACTTTATTAGGGTACTCTGTACTGACCAAACCCTCTGGCTGAACCATGTAAACATCCTCAGCCAACTTCCCATTAAGGAAAGCGGTTTTGACATCCATTTGCCATATTTCGTAGTCATGAAATGCAGCAATGGCTAACATAACCCTAATAGACTTAATCTTGGCCACTGGTGAAAAGGTCTCATCATAATCAACTCCCGAAATTTGAGAATAACCCTTTGCAACCAGTTGTGCCTTATAAGTGTGTACATTACCATACATGTCGGTCTTCTTCTTGAAGATCCATTTGCACCCGACTGTCTTACGATCAGGTACATTGTCAACCAAGTTCCAAACTTGATTGTCATACATAGATTGTATCTCGCTGTCCATAGCCTCTTTCCATTTAGCAGCCTCAGGGCCTACCATGGCTTCCGTGTAGCTGTTAGGCTCATCCAGATTTATCAGTGTGTTATCACTGATAAGTGTATCACCTTCTGCAGTAATATGGAAACCATAGTAATGCTCAGGTGCATTCCTAACTCTGGTGGAACGCCTCAGAGGTACAGAGTCTTCAGTCGGCTCAACAGGAGTTTCCTCCTCAGGTTGAGGGCTAGGGTTTGAGGTTCCTTCACCACTTGACTCTTGAATTTCTTCAAGGTCAATTTGCCTCCCATTGTCTCCTTGGCTTATGAATTATCTCTCACGAAAGACTCCTCTTCTTGCTACAAAGACCACATTATCACTGAGTCTGTAGAAGATGTAACCAAAGGATTTCTGTAGGTAGCCGTTGAAAATACACCTTTCACTTCGAGGTTCGAGCTTATTGTGAGTCTCACATCTCATGAAAGCCTCGCAACCCCAAATCTTGATGTGGTCTAGATTAGGAACTTTTCCAGTCCACATCTCGTGAGGTATTTTGGCAACCTTCTTTGTAGGGACTAGATTAAGGATATGGGCGACAGTCTCTAAGGCATACCCCCAAAATGAGATTGGTAGCGAAGCTCGACTCATCATGGAACGAACCATGTCCAACAAGGTCCGATTGCGCCTCTCAGCTACACCATTCAAATGAGGTGTCCTGGGAGGTGTCAATTGTGAGACAATCCCACATTCCTTAAGATAGTCAAGGAACTCAGTATTAAGATACTCACCACCTCGATCGGATCGAAGCATCTTAATGTTCCTACCCAATTGATTCTCCACTTCTTGCTTAAACTCTTTGAACTTTTCAAAGGTTTCCGACTTATGCTTGATTAAGTAGACATATCCATATCTACTAACATCATCAGTAAAAGTCACATAGAAGCGATTAGCATCTCTTGTGGCGGTTCTGAATGGTCCACACACATCAGTGTGTATGAGGTCTAACAAACCTTCACCCCTAGCACAAGTGCCAGTAAAAGGTGACTTTGTCATTTTACCAAGTAAACAAGATTCATAACTATCATCTGAATTTAGGTCAAATAACTCCAAGACTCCATCCTTTTGGAGTTGGCCTATGCGTTTCTTGCTTACATGTCCAAGACGACAATGCCATAAAGATGCTTTATCTAAGCTAGTGGAAGAATCAATACACAATACATTATTTCCTAGGTTATCTAAAACAGATACAGTTTCATACACACCATCACAAGGTAATGCTTTAAAATAAAGAACATTATTAAAGAAAGCATTAATACCACCATTTTTATTATCAAAATAACAGGTAAAACCTTGTTTGTACAATGCATGAAAGGAAATAACATTTCTTTCCATTTCTGGCGAGTAACAACATTTATTCAAATCTAAAGTAAACCTACTACTTAGCAATAAGGAATAAACTCCTATCTTGGTGACAGGTGAAGCTTTCCTGTTCCCTATGATCAAGTTTATCTTTCCATGCTCCACATTCTCACTTCTTCTTAGTCCCTGCAAATCAGAACATATGTGAATTCCACAACCTGTATCAAGGACCCAAGACTTAGAATGAGGTGAGTTATTAGACAATATAGTGTATATACCTGCATGGTTGGGTTTTACTTTCCCATCCTTAACATCTTGCTAGTACTTTGGGCAGTTTCGCTTCCAATGCGACTTTTCATGGCAATAGAAGCATGCAACCTCATTAGGGTTAGCAGAAGGAGTGACAAAACCTTTCTTGGTTTTGCTTGAAGAGGAGCCTTCAAGGGTCTTACCCTTGGTACCCTTAGAAGGGTTCTTTCTCTCCTTTCCTTTGCCTTGCCCGATTGCCAAGACATGAGCCGCAGTAGGAGTAGGAGTAGTAACACCCGACTTGCTTTTAAGACTACTTTCTGCAGTCTTTAAGAGCCCTTGAGGGTTACTAAGTGTAACTTCTTCCTTGTTCATGTGGTATGTCATTCGAAATTGATCATAACATGAAGGTAAGGAGTGAAAAATGATGTCTATTGCCATCTCCTCAGGAAAGTCAACATTTAGTTTCTTCAAACAATCCACAAACCTTTCCATTTTCTGCATGTGGGCCGTGATGGTCTCACCATCCTTCATTTGGGTAGTTATCATGGAGGAGATAATTTCATACCTTTCTTGACAAGCACTTTGATGGTAGCGTCCATCAAATCCATGTACATCTCGAAAGGGTAATGGTCCTCATAGGACTTTTGGAGCTCAGCTGTCATAGTAGCCATCATGATGCATGCTACCTTGGTAGCATCCCTTTCATGTGCTTGAAATGCAGCAATCTCCTCTGGAGTAGCAGTAGACTCATCAATCTCCTTTAGCTCCTTATCAAGGACATATTCTTTGTCCTCATAACGAGTGACCATCCTGATGTTTCTGATCCAATCCATAAAGTTGCATCCATCAAAGATGACTCTCCCACAAAGATTCATGAGAAAGAAGGAGCCGGTAGGGTTTGAGCCAAAAGCATTGTTTGAAGACATCTGAAAAGAAGAAAGACAAGTTTAGATTAGATATCAAGATAGTCCTTAATAGAACACCCAAATGTAATATTAAGGCTAGGACCCAACACAATATTTTATAACCTAGAAGAGGGATGCCGTAATCCAAGCTATAAAATATTTGAAGGTAGGTGAATGACGATTCACCAATTTCCACCATGAAAACGAAATATTTAATTAGGTTTTAATTTGTTTAGAAACTCCTAGATTCTTTGAGATTCATTGAACTTTTCAATGGCATGTTTCAATCTCGAGTGTGCCCTTCAGGTTTTGTGACTACCCCTCAATCGAAGTAACCATGCAAATTACTTGGTACCCTTAATGTACTACCCCTCAATCGATGTGCCGGTTAACCACACACGCTCCATCGATACTATGATAAACATTAAGTCACCCTTTGCCTACCTTGTTAAGTCCAGGTTAGTGTGCCGGTTAACCACACACGCTCCACTAACGACTTAATCAAAGTGCAAAGTGTAATTTCATGGATTAGCACCTTATTCACATTTTCCTAAAGTAACTAAGATTGGGAATTTATAAAAGGTTTAGTTACTTTAGTATATTCATCATACTTAAATGAGAATTATAGTCCTTGTCCTACCTTTTCGGCTAACGACCCTCCACCGATCAAGGAAGCGGTGGGTGAGAATAGACACCCATTAAGCTGCCATTTTATAGGCAACAACCTTATACCCCCCTTATAGACCGGCTTCGTGAATGAGGCCTACTAATGGTAAGACAAATTTTTGTTCTTATACATATATATATATATATATATATATATATATATATATATATATTATTAACTTATAATATTATAAAGTATAAGGGTTGAATTTTAATTTTTTAAAATTATAAGGGTTGGAACTAAAGTTTTAATATGACTTTACTTGTTCCAAAACTTGAGGGCAAGTTTTGTAAACTTTCAAAACTTTTCATTTCTCATAACTTATGAATTAATTGAGTATTAAAATGAAGACTCTTCATTTTTTATAACTCATTGTGTTCTTTTAATGGTATTAATAAAATGTGACTTTTGGTTATCCATAACTTGAGGACAAGTTATGGACTCCATTAAAACACATAATGATCAGGAATTAAACTACCAAGGAGGTTACACATAATTCCTATGATCATCTAATTCAGAAGTTCAAGAACATGATTATTCCAATTTCAAGAATCATAAATTACATATATAAAACTTGTAATTTTGATAATAGCCATTGAAAATGGGTTAGCATAAACATTACACCAACTAAAACAAGTTTTATAACACCAAAACAGTTTAGGGTAATGTTTCTAGTCCATTTCCAGCAGCAAAATTCAAAAATCTGAACATTGCAGCCTCTACTCGTCGAGTGCATGAACAGACTCGACGAGTAGCATGCATTTCTTCATGGACTCGTCGAGTCCCCCCATGGACTCGGTGAGTTCATACGAGCAGTGAACAAAAACTTCGATTTTCAAGTAATTTGCATCAAGTATCAAGTAAACAAGCCTAGGCTCTGATACCACTAATGAGTTTTGAGGATTCTAACACTCCTATGGTGTACATGCAACCCTAGAAACCTTGGATCTATGTTTGACTAAGATACATGCAAATAACTTTTTTTTTCAAGGTTCTTATCCTAACTAGCATGTCAAAGGGTACTTGAATCAAATAAAGCTAGTAGAATTACTTACCTTGTAGTAGTAGTTGATTGATTGGAGTTTGAGAGCCTAGCACCAATAATGTGGATGCCTCAAATGGAAATTGCAAATCACCACAAACTTGGAAACTTGAGAGAGTAGTATAATACTTCTAGAAATCGGCCCTCTTAGTTCTTACACAACCACTAGTCACTTTTCAAGAACCAAAGCCTCCTTTATATAGTGTGGTGGATTAGGGTTACATCCATGTAAACCCTAATACCCATGTCTTTTCATTTCCATGAGATCCATGGGT
Source organism: Lactuca virosa (assembly GCF_052849685.1). Classification (NCBI taxonomy): domain Eukaryota; kingdom Viridiplantae; phylum Streptophyta; class Magnoliopsida; order Asterales; family Asteraceae; genus Lactuca; species Lactuca virosa. Next base: position 94,263,377 of record NC_136431.1, on the reverse strand, counting down.
TAATGCTCCATGGACTATCCATGGACTTTCCTTGCAAGCCTAGCCCATTCCAAATAAGCATTAGCCCACACTATATAAATACAAGAGCCCATATTTAATTAGTCATACTTTTGATCTCTAAATTAATTCAAAATCAATTATAGATCAATACTAATTAAATAATATGATTTTATATTAATATATTAGAACTTATAATATATTAATAAATCATAACTTATACTATCTCAAAGATTATCTATAAATTGTTCGGGTGAAGTGCAACCCAAATGGACCATGTCGGGTCGGGTCAAGTACATACCAAATATAGTTATGGACTTAGACACTATATCCAACACATTGGAAGTCCATAAAAACTTTCTCTTCCCAATAGAAATGGATCGCCCATAGTCAACCCGGTTGACCTAATGGTAGAGAGAAAGGCTAAGTCTAAGATAGTTCTGTGTACCATTCCCAAAGAGTCCATATGTTTCTTTTGCCAAAAGAAGGGGCATTGGTTGCAAAGCTGCCTAAATTTACCTGATAGTCTGTAAGGATGGTAAAGTCAAAAAGTTTTGACTCTACTTCGGGTAAAGTCCACTATCTAACTCTATTAAGTTCCTATTTGGAGATTCTTAATACACGATGTAATGTAACTACATTTTGATGTTTTGATGAATCAAAGGAAGCTTAAAGAAAGAGTAAGCTGATTCTAATCGCGAAGATGGATTTCGATCGCATGGTTCAGAGATCGGAATTTTGAGCTGTTACTTAAAGAGTTGTGACAGATTGTTTAGGAATAGATAACAACATAGTATTCATTTGTAAGTGCATTGTAAGGAAAAGTTTTTCCGCAAATATTTATAAATAAAGAAAAGTTTTTTTTAAATATCCTTACAATGGCATTTGTGAAAATTGTTGTTTATATAATTACATTGATAGCAATGTTGGAAAATGGATTTGATTCTGTCGTTAGTGGTAGTGTCATAATTTACCAAATAAGGAAAGATTCTCATCACCCAAGTTTCAGTCGGATAGAAACTTGGAATCATGCAACTTGTATTGTGTGATGAATGAAAATTTTCATCTTTGGCAAATTAAGACTAATTCCTTGTTCACATGTATATGTGAGTCAAGTGAAGGACTAAAGGATCGGGTACACATGGTTGTGCGCTGATCAGGTCTACCACAAAGAACGATAAGATTATTCGTCATGATTTACTAAAGTTCAGTAAATATGGTTATGCTTACAAGTTTAAGTGTAATTCTGAAACATTGGAAAAGTTTCAATGTGTCACACCCCCAAACCAGACGGCGGAAACGTCCGGGGGTGGAGGACTTCATTTGTAGTATCACAACACATGAATCATAGTAATCAAAGTACAAACAACCATTGTATTTAAAAAGTATAAGTATTTACATGTGTTCAATCATTGTATATTAAAACCAAAATAGTTATACAAAAGAAGAAGATATGACTCAAAGTAGCTCCATCTTCTTAAAAAGCTCGGGGAGTACCTGTTTATTGTTTCCCTGAGAATACAAGTAATTTGAAAAAGGAGTATCAACATAAAGTTGAGTGAGTGCATAAGTGTTTATGTTTAAAAGGGTGTCTCTGTATCTTGCATATGTAAACTGTTCCAGAAAATCCTATATTTTCTGTTGTATATGAAAAGTAGTTTTATTCCCATAAAACCGTTCTATTTGTAAACCAATGTTCTCTATTTGTAAAACTTGTAACTGAGAGTGTACCTGGCTTCACCAGCTGTTATTGAAAACCGTATTGAACCATTGTAGTTTGTATTCTGTAAACTGGTACTTTGAAGGTGTACTTACGTTTAGTTGATTATACACTAACGTATTGTTAATACCTTTTTAATGAGTTATTATAACCATACTGAGACATGATGTACTGAAACAAACGCTTTGTGGGCGTTTAAACTGTTGATAACAATTGCCACTCATTGGCGTGTATGCCTGACTGTAGCTGCAGCCTGAGTGTGGGGTTGTCAATCCCAATATAGATCTACACATAACTTGTTTCGATCCCCTGGCTGGAGATTCTGGTTATAATGTCAGGACTTTACCTTGGTTGTCTAAATGAATTAAACAACCTGAATTGAATGACTCATAAAAAGCATATAAACGTTACATGTATATTAATCATGAAAACCCAATCATTCTGAAATAAATGATTGACATTACGTTCTTGAATTAGTATTCCGAACATGTATTTGACAATTATAAACCCTTGATTAGTTTTGAATCAAAACCCTTGTTTCTTGTAAAACAGTGTATTATAGTATACTTGAATCATGAATTATTGTTCTATGTATCATAAATTATACCTATTATAATTTATATGTAATTTCTGAATCGGTATTTAACTATTTTTGCATGTAACCCCTTGCTCAACATGTTACAAAGGTATTTGAACTAATGAAATAACTTTTATATTTATATACATCCACAATTCTACATATAAGTAAAATTTAAACGACACTCGGACAAATAACCGGTACAATAAGCCCACATCCAAACAAGGAAAAGGACCCAGAATGAGTTATCAGTCCCAAGCCTTTTAAATCTTATTTATATACATATATATACATATATATATATATATATATATATATATATATATATATATATATATATATATATATATATACACACACACACACACACACACAAATATGGATTTTGGGAAAAAATATAAGTTTATAAAAGAGTTTAATGTTTTGAGTATTTTTGATGATTTAATGTCGTTTTATCATGGTTTGAAATCATGATTTTATAACACAAAGCTCTTGTGTTATACTTGTATTCCCCCCCCCCCCCATCCCCTTAAAACAGTAGAAATTATGAAAATACGGGGGTATGAACTCACTTGATAGGTGGTGATTTGGACAGCGTTTCGTTTCCTGGAAAGGAGTTTATTTGACGAAAAATCGGCTTAAATCGAGCAGAGTTTCGACTGGAGAAAGTTGTTTTTCTCGGGAATCTCGGGGCTTCGAGGTTTGCTTTGGGTTTTAGACTTGCTACCGGGGCTTTAGGGGTTGTATGTGAGTTTGTGGAAGTGAAAGGAGTGAAAAGATATGGAAAATGGGGTGAAAAGTGTAAAAAATCTGGAAGGTCTCGCATGCCTTATATAGGCCGAAGCCTTGGATCCAAAGCTGGGGGAGGCTTCCGCGTGTTCGGACAGGTAGCGAAGCGAAGAGGCTCACTTCGGACAGCTGGCTCGGTGTGTCGGACCAGGAGTGGACTGAACTTCGGTCCAATCGGAAGAAGGCGCGTGTCCGAGGGGTGTGGTCCTGCGATGGTGTCGGCTGGCTACTGGACCTCGGCCTCGGTCCAATCAGAAGGTGACACGCACAACTTCAGTCCAATCAGAAGGTGCCACGAAGCAGACACGGGGAAGCGTCGCATGCGAGGTGACGTGGCCGAAGGTACACCATGCGAAATTGCCCGGTTTTCAATATTTCTCGATTTTTGTGCAAAAAACTTGCGAAAATCATAACTTTCGCATACGAGTTCCGTTTCCGACGTTCTTTATATGCACACGTAGGTAAAATTATACTCTACGAATTTCGTTTAGACTTCATCGGCTAATTTTGATTTTATTTTTAATATTATTATTTTTAACAGACCGGGACAGGAAATCCGTTAAAAATTCATAACTTCTTCATCCGACGTCCGTTTTTGTCTGTCTTTGTACCGTTGTACTACTATTGACGAGACTTTCAATTCTCGTTTAGGTTGTGTCGGATAAAAATCACTCGATCTTTATTTTGAGTTTTTAGCTGTACACTGCTATACTGAAACTAAGAAAAATCGTAACTTCCTCATACGAAGTCAGATTTTGCCGTTCTTTTTATGAAACTTCTCGGTTTAACATAAACTACAACTTTCATTTAGATTGTTATGGCTAAAAAGCCTTTTATTGAAAATTCAGTTTTTACACTGAATAGTGTTTTGCCGGTTTTGTCGCAGATCTTCGATTGGTCATAACTTCTTCGTTATAACTCGGATTTTAGTGTTCTTTATGTTTTTGGAAACCTTGTTACAATCTCTACCACTTGGTTCATCCCAATCGAGATTGTTTAATAATTTATTTTTGAGGGTCAATTATGTAAATATACACAGTATGCTAAAATTTCTCTTTATTATTTAAAAAGAACTACAAATTGACCTACATTATTACATAGGTTTGAAATAACGGTTTGTTACACAATGTAAGGTAGAACGGATGAGAAGAATCAAATTAGGCAGAAAGATAAAAGTTTCTCTAATCTGAAAAGACGGGAGAGTACTTTAGTATCATGTTTATGATTATCTTAGTGATTATGAAACCATATCACAATTGATCTTCTATGGACATCTTAGTGCATTTGTATGACAAAGAAGAGGAATCGTGAATTGCTGAAATGGTTGAATCAAAAGATGAATCATACTTCGTTCCAAAACCAAGTCTTTGAGTCATACTCCAAGATTGTAACTTGAGTGACATAATCTTTACAAGGTTTATAACACTTCAAATGTAGAGTAAAATGTTTTCTACTCTTGTACATTTGAAATTGGTAAGTTGTGATGTCTTGGGTAAGACAAAGACCCATTTATCTTGATAAGAAACCACACTAACTCTTGAATATTTGTTTGTCAAGGAATGGTTCTTGACAAGAGAAACATATATGTCAAGAGGTCAGTGGGAGTCTTAAGATCTTGAAAAGGTTTCAAGAACTAATCAAGAATAAAACATGCTATTTATCACTAGCACACGACTTGAGGTTTATAACCTATCGTGTTGACATATTATTATTTCTGTGCTCATTCCAGTTAAAAGTTGACTATGCATGTGAGTTCTATGAGTTCTCAATTGATTGCATAACAACTTGGAAGACATGGTAGGACCTTGTGCTGCCAGGTGACAAGAAATTAAGATTGAACAAGTTCAGTCCATATGAGTTTGGATTTGTCACTAACCTTGTCTTGTGATTATGGTTTTGACAAATTCACATGGATAGGAACACATACACCATAAAAATTTAAGTGTCATAAGGTTTCTCTCCGATTCATGAAAATGATGGTGAGGAAACGCTTTCAGTAAGTAGATTTTTAATAGATAGCAATTGTGTTATTTGCATTCTCAAATTTAATTATGATTACGGAATCCCTTTTCATAATTCGAATTGTGAGCAATGGAAAAGGTCTAAACATTATGATTACGGCATCGCTCTTCATAATTGTTTAGAAACACATGTGAGCTATCTAAGGAAAGGCGTATGATTTTGGGAAGCTTAGATAAAGTCTTATCGAAGTATCTCGTATCAGAAATCTGAACTTTGGTAAGAAAGTCAATAAAGTATTGATTTCTAGAAGTCTAGCTGATTTCTGGATACATGTCAAAGCTAGTGGGAGCATAAGTGTTATGCGGATAATTATCATGTTAGTGGGAGCATGATTATTATATTAAATATTGCAAGTTAGCAATGTCAATTATAGAAAAACAAAAGTTTCAATTCGTGAAGTTGCAGGGGTTGGAAAAGTTGTTTTGCTATAATTAAGGGAGAGGATATTATACTTCATTTCAATTCTAAAAGCTTAGTTTGTTAGATTTTACTCAAATTTAGTCATGATTACATTATTTGCGTTCTAAAATTCGATTATGATTACGGCATCCATTTTCATAATCTGAATTATGAGAACATGGCAAATAGAAATAAAAATATTATAGCAAGAGACTGGTCCAATATCATGTCTTTATGTGAGGTATCATGAATTGTGTCCCGTATTCTTCGGATATAGGATCGATTACATGTGCTGTAATATTCATCCGTTCTAAATTTTTCCAAATGCCTAGGGCATTAAGAGGGAAAAGGACTAGAACTGGATATGACTAAAATGATTAAGCAATTGTCGAGGACAATCTGAGGTTTACCAAAGATTGGTTGCTCATGGACGGTTGGAAGTATATTGTTAATTTTTGGAAGGACCATATTGACATATTCTGAAAAGAGGCAACTCTTGTTCAGAAGTGATAGTAAAAAAAATGGGAATATGGAAATGTTTCCATAGGTGGAAGTTATTCTTCAAATCTGTGTAAGATTAGAAAAACTTGATGCAAGAAGGATGTTCAAAGGAATGTACTTTGAATGTGAGACTTTGCTTCCATGGAACTGCTCTCCATTGGAATACTTTGTAATGTCTGTTGCCAAGTCTCTGTGACTTTTGTGCATAGTCACTACAAGAGGACCATTGCATATAAGTTTAGAATTTAACAGATTTCGGTAAATGGAAAAGAATCTTGTATTCTTACATTTATCATAAGGATTTGGAATTGTGAAATGAGCATCATTGAAATGTTGTTAATTGATCTATTTCACAAAGTTAGGACCATAGACAAACAAAGTGTGCATGCTTGGAGCATGGCATAGCAGTTGTTTCAATTCAAGTATTAAGTTGATAAACCGAAACATATACAATGAATAATGAGTAATCAATATGACTCAAAGGTGTTTGGGCCATATAGGATTAGTATTATTATTGTGTTTCACTTTGCATGTTTTAACTTCCCGAATAACTAGGTTATTCTTCCCGAATGACTAAGTTGTTCAAATCATTCACAATCGATAATACATTGGAAGTAGGTATTAAGGCAAGACTGTCATGAATGGGTCTGTAGTTTGTCTGGGACAAAGTGGCTGCAGTATTCATGAGTACTCCTGGAATGAGATTCGAGTATTGGATTAAACCCACGCTCATTTGACTCACTTCATGGATTTTATCACGAGTGATCATGAGACGATAATATCTTATATTCTTCAAACCAAGAGATATGAGTTGCAGTCTACAAGTCGGTTCCACATTGATTATGTGAAAACGCACCAGTAACTTGGTGTTATAAAACGTATTTTTGTGTGTGATTTGGTAAGTAAATAGAACAAACATATGAGTCGAAGTTCATCCATTCCTTTTACCCTTGGAGGGATAAAAGCGATATCTGGGGGCCCCTCGATGATTTAGCGATGACAAACGTAAGTGCCCGGCCGGGCCTGGACTGATGTGATTTGTTCAATTAGTCGGTCGTCATAAATCGGAAATCGGGAAACAACAGATGGACAGAGAGTATGATTATAATCCATGTCTCAGTCCATATGATATCTAGAATGGAGGAATATATGATCCCTTATCTAATGGACATGTCATTCACTAGGTCAGAGTTCGACAACGGCTTTTAAGAGCTACGATTGCTAGTCTGGTTTTGGAGTCATACTTGCAATAATAGTTTTAGACTTATCCAAGTGGGAGACTGTTGGATTAGATGTCCATTTGGGTTGCATATCATCAGGACAATTTGTTAGGATTGACTTTTGAGAGAAGAGGTTATATATGATTTATTAATATATTATAAGTTATAATATATTAATATGAAATCATATGTTTTAATTGATCAAGAATTAATTTGGAATTAATTTAGTGAACAAAGGAGACTAATTAAATCTATGGGGACTAATTATGGTAATTAGTTATATTTATATGTGTTGGGCTTATGATCCATGTTGGACCAAGTTTATGTATGGATACATAAAGAGTTGGGCCACATGAACCATGGATCATAATACCCATGGGTATGGATTTGGGTTATACCCATAACCCTTGGAATCCAACATATAAATATGTACTCCTTAGCCAAAAGCGCCTACACACTTGTTCTTGGAGGTCATGGAGGTGGTTCTGGTGCATGGAGATTCTCTCTCAAGTTCCACCTTTTTCCATGATGTGTTGTGATTCCATTTGAGGCTTCCACACTATTGGGGCTATGCTCTTTAAGGCCAAATACATCAAGACTTCAAGTTACACCAAAAGGTATGTTATCCTAACTAGTATCTTATATGGTTTATGTCAAATGCATGTTAGTAATAGGTTTAATGCCTTGGAAACCATTTGCATGTATAATTAGTGAAAACATAGATCCAAGGTATTTAGGGTTGTATGTGCACCATAAGATGTTGTAGTATACAAAACACAACACTAGGTTTCTCTATTGTACATGCAAATCATCCAAAGCTTATGAACCCGAATCTAGCATACTAAAAAAATAGAAATCTACAACTACAACAAGTTTAGATAATTACCTTTTGATAGTAGCAAGAATCTTCAACTTCAAGAGCTTAGTATCATAATTGTAATACCTCTAATGGCTCACAAACACCAAGGCAAGAAGGATGATCTTAGAGAGAGGAGATGGAGGCAAAAAATCGGCTCTAAGGACTTCTTAGGGTTTCTGGTAGCCGATTTCTGTAGCCCTAGTGGTCCTTATATACTTGAGCTGCTAAGGTTTCAGCCAAAACCCTAATTGGTTAGCTTAGGCCTTAAGCAGTCCAATGGAACCTTCTGGAATAAGGCCTTGGACGATTTCAAGGTGGCCTTCCACCCTAATTTCGTCTACCCCTTGATCCATAGGGATTCATAGCCCAAAACCAATTATCTTATAATTGCAATACTAGTCCCCTTCAGTTCAATTAATCTCTTTTGATCACAAAATTAATATCTTAATTAATTGACCAATATTAATTAAGTAATATGATTTCTCTTTTAATATATTATTCTTATAATATATTAAGAAACCATAATAACCTCTTTCTCCATTAATCATCCAGTCAAGTTGCTTTGTTGAAGGCAACCCAAAAGGACCATGCTAAAACCGAGTCAAATACATACCAAATATAGTTATGGACTTAGACACTAATCCAACATTTTTATGGTCGGTGACATTGTTAAAGGCAGTTCTTGGTAGTCTCTCCACATATTATTTTTTTTGTTCAACGCCCTATCTTGTATCATTGAAGATTCAGAGGAAATTGGAAGAAGATTTCAATGGGGCGGATCCGAAGGTACATATAAGATTAATTGAGTATCTTGGGCCAATGGTTTTACACCTAAATATGAATTGTGGTTTTGGGTGAAGTCTCTTAAGGCTCAAAACGTTGCAATATTTATCAAATGGATATGGCAGTTCAAAAAAGAAAAACTTTCACTATGGCCCAAAGTCATTCTGTTTGTAATATGTCGAAGTCTGTGTATAGATGCTTTCGTTAGTTTCATTATGTATTTGCTAAGGCACCTTTTAGTCGAAGTCGAATGTTTGCCTTAGTATTTTTTGTATGCTTTATTGTTCTCCTATAAATAGGGGAGTTACTTAGAGTTAGATAAGAGTTTTTGGGAGTCTGTCTTGTCTATTTCTCTCATTGTAATCGTGAAGCATAATTGAGCTGAAACAAGATCTTATTTACTCTCGGTGTTCTTAATTCTCGTTACTCTGATTCTACGTTTATTACTCATTTCAATACTTCATCAATTGGTATCAGAGCAGGAATCATGTCTCTGCGATCTGATTTTCATTCTGAATCAAAAGGTTTTTGAATCAATTTTTGATTCAAAAGTTTACGCACCTTTTGTTGTGAAAATTGTTCTTGATCTATGGTTATGATTCAATTATGCAACTGATTTGTTGAATCGAGTGTTCTACTTGAAATCTCTGACCATTTCAGCAATTTGCTTTCAAAATCTCTTAAGTTTTACTGAAAAATTCATCCATACGTTCATGGCTAATTTCAATCTGAATTCAATGACATCCTATTCTCATCTGCTAGGATCTTCAACTAAGATTCCTATGCTCATCCCTGAATACTATGATTAGTGGGCTGATCGCATGCAATACTACTTGAACGGGCTGGATGAGGAGCTCTGGTTATGTATTACTAGAAATGGTACTCCTCCACCATATGTTCAAGCTATTGGATCTTCATCTGGAACTTCAAGTGTTACTGATCAAATTGATAGAATGAAGAAGCTTGAGAAAATATGTATGAGAGAATTGCGTGGTGCATTGCCTCCTGTTGCTTATAACTATGTCAGAAGTTGTACAACTGCAAAAGACATCTGGAACAATCTCAAAGAAAAGTTTCAAGGAAGTGAGAAGACGAAGATCAATTTTGTGAAACACTGTTTGATTGAATTAAAAGAATTCAAACAAAAGGATGGTGAATCGATTGAAGGCTACTATGATCGACTGAATGAATTAATCTACAAGTGTCATCGTCATGGAATTACATGAACAACCATGGAATTCAATCTGAAATTCATCATGGGTTTGCATAAAGAATGGAGGAATGTAACACTGATGGTAAAAACTCAGCAAAGGTTTGACACATCAACACTAAATGATCTGTACAATCTTCTAAAAACTCACGAAGGAGAGGTTAATGAGATGGCTGAAGAGTCGAAACTAAGTTTGGGAGGTCCATTGGCATTAGTTTCGAAAGTTGCTGAGAAGGAGCAGATTGAAAATGAGAGTTCTGATGAAGAAGGACTTCTTATGAATTCAGATGATGAGGCGATTGCTTTTTACTCAAACAATCGAGTAAAGAAGGTTTTCAAGAAACCGTTCAATCCAAAGATGAAACAAGGTGATGCTAAAGGAAGTTTCGTTAAAAAGTCAGCTGGTGAGGAACAGAAAAAGTTTGAGAAAAATGAAGCAAAAACTGATGAATCCAAAGATGAGAAGAAACTTAAAGGAGATTCGAGAATTGATTGCCACTACTGTCACGGAGCTAATCCTATGGCGAGTGATTGTATGCTTCGTAAGAAAGATGAAAAGAAGAATAAAGTCAAGGACGAAGCATACTATGTGGAGCGTTTAGAAGAAGTTCGGGCAAAAGCGAAAGGAATTTCTCTGGTGGCGAAGGGTGAGGATGATGATGAAGGAACTTACCAGATTTGGTCCTCAGGTTCTGATGACGAGGAAATGCGTAATCGTACGCATGGTGCCATGTATGCAAAGTATGAGGAAGAAAGTAACGAAGCGGTGACTGGTCGTTGTTTTATGACCAAAAGAGGAGATAAATCACCCATGACAACAAATGTACGTACTATTCTTCACTCTTTTAATATTCCTTTGAGTGCTTATGATTCTGAATTAATTGCTTTTGATGATACTGTTGCTTATTTCAATACTTTGGTTATCTCTGCTAGTAACGAGGCTAAGAAATCAACTTCTCAGTTACTAGAGGTTCAGAAGCAGTTAGATTTCAAGAAAATAAAAGTAGGAAGTCTAGAGTTACAAATTACAAATATCATATGTGATAGGGATTCATTAAGTAGTGAAGTCAAATTTTTGTTAGCACAAAGAAACATATATTGTAATTCTGCTAAAAGACTTTACACGAAATTAACTGCTTTGCATCATTCATCTGATATAATCAAGGAACAACATAGGAAGTTATTACCTTTTCTAGCTTACGAGAGAGAAAAGGTTGATAACATTTCTTATGATTGTGAGAAAACATTTGCAGAATTTGATAAAATTCCTGATGATAGATATGCTTATGGAATTGTGAAAATTGAGGAATATCTTGATGCGGATGAATTAGTTGATATTGTGAATGATACCTTGACCAAAACTGAACAAATTAAAATTTTGAAACGAACTGAGAATTCGACATCTGATTCTCAATCTAATTTTGCTGATATTGAAGATAATTTCGATAATATTTGTGAAATTAGTGATATTGAAGATGTTGATTGTTCTCAGTTGTCTATCGTTAATGTTGCATCTAAGTCTAAAGGAAAAGAAAAGTGTAATGATTCGATGGTTAAGATTGACACAGACAAACCCTCAACTTCGAAAGTCTTTGATTTCGATCATGTGAGTCTCAAAGATAGCCAAACTGATAGTAGTGATGATGAAAATGATGATGAAAATGATGATGAAGTTTTGAACAAAACACCATCAACAAATAACGAATCGAAAGAAACAGCAATTCCATGAATTGTTGTTGATCAGGTGTATGGTGACACTGAAAAATTCGATAAGGTAATGACTGAAAAGGGTGCTCATTATATCGAAACTAATCAAGTGGTGTATCTGAACTTCAAATACACAGATGATGTTGTTTTTCCAAATCAAGTGTTTGTGACAGAAGGAAATGTCGAAAGCATTAAACCAGAATTTAACAAATTGGTTGAGAAAGATAACAAACAAACATCTGATGAAGGATTTTTTTCAAATCAGAGTGTTATCGAAAATAATCTCACAAAGAATACATACACTTTTCAAAGACAGAAACCTCAAAGAAAATGGATTGAGAAACAAAAAGTTTCAAAAGAAATTCCAAAACAAAATGAGGAGAAAACTGAACAATTTTTCAAAATCAATTTAAAAGAATTTAAAGATCAAATTGACAAATTTTCGAAAAATAATGGCATTTCCAAAAAGACAAGCTCGAAAGAAAATTTTCTGGCAAACTGTTGAGTCTCAAAAGAAACAAACCGGATTGACAAAGAAAACATCTGAAAAGACAGAATTCAAATCTGTTAAAACTAAGTCTTTGTCGAATTTAGGCAATCAGAAAAATCCCGCTCAATTTAAGAAATCATTGTCTGAATCCATTTCACAAACTACATTTTCGAAAGTTAAAATTCAAGCCACTACATCATTTTCGAAAAATTTCAATCATTCATCACAGAAAAGTTCAAAATCAAAATTTCACAAATCGATTTCCTCCTCATGCACAACAAAGATTTTCTCAAAATACAAATTTAAAACATACTCATCCATCAACTCAATCAAAGAATTTTCAAAATCGATTTTCTCGAAACACAAATGTCGAAAACATTGTTAAAAATCGACAATTTGAAAATTTTCGTCCTAAATCAAATGTTGATTTCACTCCACAAAAACCAAATTTTCCAAATCTTTCTGGGAATCAGAATTCAAAAGTTTCATACACTATGGGTTCGTCAAATGTGAAGAATACCGATCATTGGCTTGAAGGAAAAGGAAAGATGTTTCAATCTCGAAATTTTTCCCAACAAAAAATTCGAGAAGCTTATGAGAAATATGTGAATGATTCTTCAAACAAAAGTTCATCTTCAAAAGAATCAAATATTTCTGTAAAAACATGGAAACCAGTTTTGAAAGATAAACATGTTGAGAAACAAGCTGCGAACAAAAAGGAGAATGTCAGTGACAATCCTAAACCTTCGAAAACTTATGCTTCTGTTGCTTTACCTACTGATGTCAACTTAATTGATTCTTTCAAATCAAAAGTTCGTAATTGGGTTTTAGGTTCTTCATTTCACTTTGTTTTAAAAGCTAATAACCAAGGACCCAAACAGCCTGGGGTACCTAAATTCTTTCATTAATTGCAGATTTTGTGTGACGAGAAATATGATGATAAATGGTATATTGATAGTGGTTGCTCTCGTCACATGACCGGAAAGAAGGAGAATTTGCGAGATTATCGAAGTTTGGACAATGCAGGAGTAGTTAAATTTGGAAATAATCACAAGTGTCAGGTGAAAGGATATGGCAAAGTCACGAATGGAAAGTTTACTATTAAGAGAGTTGCATATGTTGAAGGTCTTCAACATAACTTGATAAGTGTTTCACAACTTGTTGTGGGCACTGGCAATGAAGTGGTGTTTAACGAAGGAGGAAGCATCATTTCAAATGTTAACACTAAAGAAGTTTTTCTCACATCCAAACGACATGGAGATATGTTTACTCTCGATATCAAACCAATCGTAGGAAAACCCTCAGTGTGTTTACTTTCAAAAGCTTTGGCTAATGTTAGCTGACTTTCTCCCTTGAATTTTTGAAATATCAACAAATTGGTAGTTGATGATCTTGTCCTTGTAGTGACATAAGAACATGGTTTGGAATGCGGAATTAAAGATTGCACAATGAACATGGTGATTTGGGTGTTCAAGAGATGTATTGATTGTATATGGTGTTACACAAAAAGGATCTAGATCTAGACTACATAAATAACACACACTTACACACTCACTTTTACATCTCTCAAGCACACCTCTACAAGTGGTATGAACCCACTATTTATAGAGGTGTTTACATGTCTCTCTCTCACTCTCTATCTCTCATGTGTCACAAGGCTAATACTCCACATAAAAAGTGGGTTTTACAAAAGTCAAACATTACAAAGTCATTCAAGGAAAACTTTGTACCCCAACATTCTCCCCCTCAAAGTTAGGAATGAATGACCCACTTCAAATCTTCCAAAATCGAGCAACTACGCGATCCGAGCCTCAAAGGTGACACATGTCGAAACGAACTTCAATCTTCAATTCTTCCATGAGTTCTTCAATTTGGGCTCTAGGATGTGAGACCATACAATCCGAGCATCAACGAATGATCACGAGCTTCTCAAACTCCAAATCGATCACCCTAAAGTTGAGCATAAAAATACACCCCAAAAATCTTCATTAATTCCAAACCTATTTCGAAAATAAATCATTTCCGAACTTCCAATTGCATCATTTCATAAGCTTTAAAACTTCAAGATCACTTCGCTCTGATACCAATTATAGTGACATAAGAACATGGTTTGGCATGCGGAATTAAAGATTGCACAATGAACATGGTGATTTGGGTGTTCAAGAGATGTATTGATTGTATATGGTGTTACACAAAAAGGATCTAGATCTAGACTACATAAATAACACACACTTACATACTCACTTTTACATCTCTCAAGCACACCTCTACAAGTGGTATGAACCCACCTTATATAGAGGTGTTTACATGTCTCTCTCTCACTCTCTATCTCTCATGTGTCACAAGGCTAATACTCCACATAAAAAGTGGGTTTTACAAAAGTCAAACATTACAAAGTCATTCAAGGAAAACTTTGTACCCCAACAATCCGAGGTTTGCCTATGTTAAAATTTGAGAATGATACGTTATGTGCAGCTTGTGAACAAGGAAAACAACATTGCAAAAGTCATCCTTTGGTAATTGATTCAAAGATTGTTGAATCGTTGGAATTACTTCACATAGACTTATGTGGACCATCGACTGTTAAGACACTCAACAAGAAACGATACATTTTAGTTATTGTTGATGATTTTTCACGGTTTACTTGGGTTTATTTTCTCAAGATAAAATTTGAGGTTGCTCAAGTAATGATTGACTTTATCAAGAGGATTGAGCTCAACTTAAAGAAGAAAGTTCGAAAAATCAAAAGTGACAATGGTTCTAAATTTAATAATAACTTTCTTGATTCGTTTTTAGTTGATCAAGGGATTTCGCATAATTTATCTTCACCATACACACATCAACAAAATGGTGTGGTTAAGAGAAGAAATCGTTCTCTCTGTGAAGCAGCACGAACAATGCTTACATATGCGAATCTTCCTCAATATCTTTGCGCTGAAGCTGTTTCCACTGCATGTTTTACTCAAAACAGATCGTTTATTCATCATCGTTTCAACATTACTCCTTATGAAATACTAAATAACCGAAAACCTAATGTCAAATTCTTTCATGTTTTTGGTTGGAGGTGTTTTATCATTAATCTCAAAGATAATCTTTCGAAATTTCAGTCTAAATCTGACGAAGGAATTTTCTTGGGATATTCTCATAATTCGGTTGCATACAGAGTGTTGAACAAACGAACACGAAAAATGGAAGAAACTTTTAATCTTAGCTTTGATGATTATCATGTTAAACAAGTTGAAAAGTGTTTTGATCATAAACCAATTATTAATGAGTCAAATGTTGCATCTGAAATTAAAAATTCGACAGATTTTGATTTTGATTTAATCTTTGGTATTCCAGATAAAGCTGTTGATGCTGAAATTAATGCTACTGATAATCAAATACCTGAATCTTTGAAGCATTTTGATGATTCGACATTCACACAAGATATTTCAGACTTGAATTCAACATCGAATTCTCCAAGAAATGACGAAAGCATGCTTAATGATCAAGTGGAGGGGGAGCACTTGATTTCGACTACTCAGGTTGAGGGGGATCATCCCTTCGAGGGGGAGAATAGGAGATTGGATAATGATGTTGAGAGGGAGCATCCTATTGAGGGGGAGCATCCTATTGAGAGGGAGCAAAATGATCCACTTATGTCGAATAGTGATAATAATGAAAATTTTCATGATTCAAATGACAATGTTTCTGTTGCAGGATCTCCAATGACGAATTTTTTGAAGATGCACCATTGGATTTTGATCCAGCATATCCACCATTAGATAAATGGACAAGAAATCATCCAAAGGAACAAGTTCTTGGAAATCCACAAGACGGCGTGTTAACGAGGGCTCAACTCCGTGCAAAGAATGAGGTACTTAATGAACATCAAGAATTTTGCATGTTTAACGTTTTCATTTCGAAAATTGAACCAAAAACAGTTAAAGTTGCACTGGAAAACTCAGATTGGGTTGTTGCAATGCAATCTGAATTGGCTGAATTCGAAAGAAACAAGGTTTGGAGATTAATTCCTAAGCCAAAAGACGTTTCGATAGTTGGGTTAAAATGGATTTTCAAAAATAAAATAGACAAAGATGGTAATATTGTTCGAAATAAAGCTAGGCTTGTAGTAAAAGGTTATTCACAACAAGAAGGAATAGACTATGAAGAAACCTTCGCCCCTGTCGCAAGACTCAAGGCAGTTCGAATATTTTTGGCCTATGCAGCTCATAAAGATTTTGATGTTTATCAAATGGATGTGAAATCCGCATTTTTGAATGGAGAGCTCGAAGAGACTGTGTATGTTGAACAACCTCCAGGTTTTATAAATGAAGAGTATCCTGATCATTGTTATATTTTAGATAAGGCTGTTTATGGGTTAAAACAAGCACCAAGAGCATGGTATGGCACTTTAACTTCTTTCTTAAAACAATCGAAATTTAAACAAGGATCAGTTGATCCAACTCTATTTCGAAAGAAAGTAGGGGATCATCTAATGCTTGTTCAAATTTATGTTGATGATATTATTTTTGGCTCTACTGACCCTGCTTGGTCTAATGAATTTGAAAATTTGATGAAAAGCAAATTTGAGATGAGTATGATGGGAAAAATCAACAATTTTCATGGTTTAAATATTCATCAAAACAGAGAAGGAATTTTTATCAATCAAGAAAAATATACCAAGAATCTGCTTGAAAAAATTGGATTGATGAATAGCACGAAATTACGAGTACCAATGGCAACTGGAACAAGGCTTACACCTTCGTTAGATAAACCTGCTGTTGATTTGACTCTTTACAGAAGCATGATAGGTTCGTTACTTTACCTTACGGAAAGTCGACCTGATATTATGTTTTCTGTTTGTAATTGTGCTAGGTATCAGTCAAATCCTCGAGAACCACATCTCACTACAGTCAAGAATATTTTTCGTTATCTCAAAGGCTCAATTTCGTTAGGATTGTGGTATCCTTTGAAAACATGATTCTTCATACAAGCCTTTTCAGATGCTGATTTAGGAGGTTTCAATCTTGATCGAAAAAGCACAAGTGGCGGATGTCAGCTTTTGGATGGGAAGTTAGTAAGATGGCAGTTGAAAAGGCAAACATGTGTTTCGATTTCCACAACAGAAGCTGAATATGTTGCTGCTGCAGCTTGCACTTCACAAATCATATGGATTCAAAGCTAACTGTGTGATTATGCAATCAACATGAAGAAAATTCCGTTTTATTGTGATTCACAAAGTGCAATACGCATTTGTCACAACCCTGTGCAACATTCGAAAACCAAGCACATTGCTCTTCGTTATCATTTTATAAAAGATCATGTAGAAGATGGTAACATTGAAGTTCACTTTGTGAAAACAACTGATCAATTGGCTGATATTTTCACAAAACCACTAGATGAAAAAGCATTTGTGAGAATTTTAGAAGGACTCGGAATGATAGATGGAAATTCAATTCCTGGAACAATTTCGAAAGAATGAAAAGAGTCAAATTGCAATAATGTTGAATCAGAGGTGTTGAATGATTCTCAAAAGAATCTTGTTAAGTATTCAGAGGTTACTGTTCATGTTCAACGCTTCGACACGCTTCGATTTCGACAAGATGTGCAATTCGTTTTGTAGAAAAACTTTTCGTTGGTCTTTCAAATTTTTCGTTAATTTCACACATAATATTTTTGATAGACTGTTACAAAATTTTCGTTAGTGTGAACTAAAACTTTTCGATAGTTTATCTTAAATTTTTTTTTTTCCAAAATATTTTTCGTTAATCTGTGTCATAGTTTTCGTTAAGTTGTCCATAAAATTTTTTGACAGATTGTCATGCAAATTTTCATTAATATGAAACAATTTTTTTTTTCTTTTCGAAAAATCAAAAACCCCAAAAATATTTTTGCTTTGTTTTCTTCTATTGAAAATTTCAAAAATTCCAAAAAGATTTTTTTTTTATTTTTGTTATTTTCTTATCTTTAAAAACAAAAATCCACAAAATATTTTCTTTTTGTTTTCTTTGATTTGTAGATTTGCATGGATTATGAACAAGAGGGTGATCAAGTTTTATGCGATTACATGTTTGTTGTTTCAAGGGAAGGTATCTTTTCGACATTTAATGTACTAGTTAGGTTGTCCCTAGAAGCATGCTGCAGCATGTCGACCCAAGCCTCTTTTGACTCAATGTGTGTTTTGAAGCCTTAATGAAGTTTTCATCAAGAAATTTTTTTCCCAATCAGGCTGTATTCACATTAGTCCATGAGCTACCATTCTCTACTCAGATGAGTTTAGAGTAGTCTGCTTGGTCCAACACATAGAAGTGGTACTTTCGGAATTCTTTAACCAATCTTTTTCATCACAAAGTTCTCACACTTTCACACACAATGACATATGTCCAAGAGATCTCTGGTCAAACCAATCAGGATTTAGACATATCAAACTTCTGTGTTAATGATCTAACATCATGAGACTGTGATTAAAGTGAAACTCACAATATCGAACTCATTTAAGGAATTGACGGGGAACAATGTTCCAGATCTAACGAAACAATCGTTTCTGTACCAACTTTCGAAACTCCAAATCATATTCATTTCTTTTGAGTGATCTTTATCAAATATTCGAATCCCACGATGTTTGTTACCCAACAGGATCCAGAAAACATTTTTTTCTTGAATATGATTTCCGGGTGAGTTTCATTTGAATTCTATGTCACTTCATATATTTTTCCAAAACATACTTGTCCCTGACTACACCGGTCATACAAGTAATTTCTGTTACAATTACTCACATTTATGTTAAGTGTTGATATGTAACGAAATCTTCAACCACCCAAGAAGCTTGTTAAAAAGAGGCCCTTCGATACTTCTCTACAAGTACTCGATTGTAATTCACGGGAAACCACACAAGCAGTTGATAATCTCTTTTGATGATTAATGAAGCAACCTTTGCCTGGGATTTAATTGCTTTTATGTCGAAAATTTATGTTTCGACATCACAGATCCAATTTTTTTTGTTTGCTTCTCATCTTACTCTTTGACACACTGCACTCACGAAATCCTTGAGGTTCTGAGTATTACCAACTCAGGCTGATGATTTCGACAGTCTGGCATATGACTTCGCTTTTCATCCTAAAAGCGAAAGAGCCTAACTTCCATACCGAAGGTTTATGGAGGTTACCATTCCATTGGGGTGTTCAAACAGGCTGTTTGACAAGACATTTTGTCTTCTTTCCGGGTTTCAAGGAGATGTGACGGTTACTTTATCACGTATGGCTAGTTTATTGGCGTGAGGGTGCGATTTTCAAGGTGCCACGTCGGATTTCATTTAATGCTGATCCCGCTTCACATTCAAATTCAAGGGTCACTTATAAAAGGGGTTTCAAGGGTTCTTTATTCAGTTATGATTTCTAAAGAAAATTCCCAAATTACCAAAGAACTCTTTACTCGTTCTTCAAGATTCAAACCCTAATCATGGCTAATCCTGCTCATGCTGATGTTCCATCTCAAACTACTGAAGAAGTTTCCTGTCAACCCATTATGAAAATCCAAAGCACCAATTATCAAGTAGAGGGTGATGTTTCTGTGTACCCTGAGGCACTGCAAATGTTGATCGTAGTTTTGAAACAATCTGTTTTATCTACTGCGATGTTCAACTCTTTCGATGTTCCATTATCCTGGCTATCTCTAGTAGAATCCACTGCAACCTACAGCAAAGCTCTAGATGTGATTACATTCAACTTGGTGTATGATAAGAAAGGAAAGCATCACCAAAACTTTAACTAATCTTGGTGATTTTGGAATCTGTTTAAGCGATAACTTCCAATATAAAATTAATTCTAAACTTAATTATGGGTGTGATACGTTACTATGGAAGGATTAATTCTAAGATTAATTCTTATTTATAATAGCTATGGAAGGATCAAATGTTGATATGAAAACCACATGCTCCAAGTCCTTGTTTAATGGCATTAAAGTACCAAACGATGGCCCTATTATCGTTCATCTATTTTACGCCGATGATGCAATATTTGTTGGTGATAGTTCCCAAACCAATATTAAAAACACTGCTTGCATTCTTATATGCTTTCAAATCGCATATGGTCCTAAAATAAATGTAACATTCAATTCCAAGTATGAAATTTAATTCCAATTGTGCATAATTTCCCTTTGGAACACGGCGTGGTGAAGCCTCTCCACGGCATGTCGATAAGCCTTTGAGCCGCATAATTTAATTAACCAACACGGCGTGCTGGTGTTGCTCCACGACGTGTTGATGGCCGGTTGAGAAAACCCTAATATTTAGGGTTTTGACCTAATATGGGTTCAAGACATGTATTGGACATGCATGTCTAAAAAGCACCAACCTTTGGGATGTTTTAGGTGCTAGAATCACTTCTGGAAAGGATGGACTTCAAACTTTAAGTATTAAGTGATTATTGGTTAATCCCTTGCATATTCAAGCTTTATGGTTTGGGTTTTCGACCTTTTTGGTAGTCCCAATGGATAAAGTTGGAAACTTTATCCTTCTTAATAACATTTTGGTCTAGATCTGAGCTTTGGAGCTCTTGGAGTCGAAGAAAGCAGCTAAATGTATTAAGCTATTGAGACTCAGGCAAACACGACTTTTTGGGTCAACATGGACTTTTAACCTTGACTTTTGACTTTTGTCTTTGACCAAGTTTGACCTAGCGCGCGGGGGGGGGGGGGGGGGGTATTTGAGGCATTTGAGTTGTATATGAGGATTGGTCACTATTTTTCGAATATGTGATAGGTAGAGTTGATATTCGGAGCCGGGACCTATTCAGTTATCGTTCAAATTTTGAGGTGCGTTTCCTCACCATGTGTAGCGGGTTGAAGGCGCCAATGCCAACCTATAATTTGTTATGTTAGAATACTCGTTAACTGTGTGACACTAGTATGAATATGTACTTATATGCTTACTAGGCGGGGCCCGATGATCGTTCTGTATGTAATTACTTGTTATGTAGTATGATTGTATGTGGGTGAGGCCCATTATGCGAGTTAGGGCGGGGCCAGTTACGCTCATTGGGCAGGGCACATTATACGAGTTAGGGCGGGGCCCGTTACACTCATTGGATGGGGCCCGTTATGTGAGTTAGGACGGCGCCCGTTATACTCTTTGTGTAACACTCGGTTTCGAAGTGCTTCATTATTCAGGGATGTGGCCTGATCATCAGTTATCATAAGGCTTAGGGCCTATGGGAAGAAAGGTTTAGACCCATTGGGAGGTGGGTAATTTTGGTTATGTGATGAAAGGGTTCGGTTTGTGCTTTAGAGCCCAAGGGTATTGGTAAAGGCGTTGGTTCAGGCCTTTTATAAATTTTGGATTTATTTTCGGTTGGTTTTCAGGCTATATAAAGTGGATAGAAGTGTAGGGCTTCTCGTTACCTTTCCGTGGATATAAAGAACGTCAAAATCGGAGTTATAACGAAGAAGTTATGGCCATTTGAAGTTAGAAGGGTTTGAGCCGAACCGGGTACGCGGGGCGTACAAGATATGTACGCATGGCGTATTTGGGTAATATGGTCGTGGGATCATTTATGAACGTGGGGCATTCCTCAGGGCAGATTAAACCCTAATTTTTGGGTCTTGGACCATATTTAAAGACCTTAACTCCCCTCCAACCCTCATTTCCTTCAGCCTCCATCCTCTCTAACCCTAAGAACGAAACCCTAGCCTCCATTTGAGTATTTCTTGAGCTTCATGGTAACATTCGGTTCTACAGATACAAATCTAACAGAACACTACAACATAGCAGCATACTCGATACCAAGATATAGATCTAACATATCACTACAGCATAACAGCATACTAAATACCAAGATACATCTCTAACATATCACTACAACATAACGACATAATAATACCAATATACAGATCTAACAGATCACTACAGTATAACAACATACTAAATACCAACAATGTAAGGAATGCATAACTGTATGTACTCAGGGGTGAGATAGACACCCGGACAGATAATCATACTCTCAAGACACATCCAAACAAGGAAAATGCAAGAAAGCCTAGAGCAAGAGTCATCAGTCTATCCTACATGATTACGTACGGTCCCTAAGGCATCCCTCTACTAACAGATAACCAAAACTAGTAGGCCGACATTGGTGCCTTCGACCCATGGTATAGTGAGGCAAAACTCACCTCAATATACACATAGGTAACCACAGTAGTAACGAAGAACTCTACCAACTTCAACTCACTTCCAATGACCTACAGGAAGATACTTGAGTCAATACCCGATCATAGGTCAACAGTAACTACCTCACATGAAATTACGATTTCGGTTATGTTGGATTAGATGTCCTAGCCCATAACTATTATTGGTATGTATTCGACCCGAGTATGGACTTGGGTTATACCCATGACCCTTGAAATCCAACATATAAATACATTCTCCATTGCCTAAAAATGCCACTTGAATGTATTCTTGGAATCATTGGAGGTGTTTTTGGTGCATGGAATTCTCTCTCAAGAGTCACCTTTGTCCTAGGTGAGTGGTGATTCCATTTGAGGTGCAACACTTGGGGCACTAAGTTCTTAAAGTCCAAAGTCTTTCAAGCAACACCAAATACATCAAGACTTCAAGCCACATAAAAGGTATGTTACTCTAAACTAGTATCTTGTATGGTATATGACAATTGCATGCTAGTTATAGGCTTAATACCTTGGAAACACCTTTGCATGTATAATTAGTGAAAACATAGATCCAAGGTATTTAGGGTTGTATGTGCACCATAGGATTTGTAGTATACTAAAACCCAACAGTGGTATCAGAGACATGGGTTGTTTTCAATTATACTTGATGCAAATTAATGAAAAAAGGCTGAAAAATCGAATTTTTTTGCTGTCTGGACAGTTGACTCGCCGAGTCCATAGGGTGACTCGATGATTCCATGTGTAAATTCATCCAACTCGTCGAGTTGGTTCATGCACTCGACGAGTTGGACCCCTGACAGCATATTTTCGAGTTTTTTGGCTGGAATTGGACTAGTAACATCACTCTAAGCTGTTTTTGAACTTATAAACCTATTTTTGATGTGGTAATGTTCATGCTAATCCAATTTCAAAGATAATTGTCATAATTTCAAGATTTGTATTAGTTTATATGTTCATACTAATTTCTTGAAGATTGATGATTTGAATTATCTTGTTCTTATGAGTTGATTTAGATTAATAGAAAAATTATGTGATAATTTGTTTTCGATCCAAATTGATCTAAAAGTTGTTCATAAAATGTGTTTTTGTTACTTGTCCTCAAGTTATATGAAAAGTCTCATTTATGAATTTTAAAAATCATAAAAATTTCCATAAGTTATGAAAATGAAGAGTCTCATTTAATTTTAAATGTTTTAAAGTCTTCCATAACTTGTCCTCAAGTTATGGAACTTGAAGAGTTTTTTCATTAAAACTAATTTAAACACATAAGTTATGAAAACTAAAAGTTTTTGAATTGGTCAAAACTTGTCCTCATGTTTTGGAATTCGTAAAGTTTCCCCCCATGAATACTTTAGTTCCAAGTTAACCCTTAGAGTTTTAAAGGTTAAAATTCAACCCTTATACTATTATAGTATTAATAGTTAATAGTTATATATATATATATATATATATATATATATATATATATATATATATATATATATGTATAAGAACATAGTCAGTCTTACCGTTAGTAGGCCTCATTCACGAAACCGGTCTATAAGGGGGGTATAAGGTTACTGCCTATAAAATGGCAGTTAAATGGGTGTCCACTCTCACCCACCGCTTCCTTGACTGGTGTAGGGTCGTTAGCCGAACGGGTTTGACAGGACTATAATTATCCCTTCATTAAAAGTATAATGATAAATACTAAGTAACTAAACACTTATAAATTCCCAATATTAGTTACTTAGGAAAATGTGAATTTGGTGCTAACCCATGAAATTACACTTTGTACCTTACCAAGTCGTTGGTGGAGCGTGTGTGGGTAACCGACACACTGACATGGACTAGTAAGAGTGGCAAAGGGTGACTCACTGTTTATCATAGATCGGTGGAGCGCATGTGGGTAACCGATACATCGATTAGGTGATAAAAATGAAGGGTACCAAGTCAATTTGCATGGTTATTCACACCTTGTTTGTGATCCTCAGCATCCCAGTCACAAACTTGAGAGGGCACAATCGAGATTTAAACATGCCATTGAATAGTTCAATGAATCTCAAAAGATCTAAGAGTTTCAAACCAATTAAAACCTAATACCTATTTCGTTTTTCATGGTGGAAATTGGTGAATCGTCATTCGTCTACCTTCAAATATTTTATATCTTGGATTACGACATCCCTCTTCCAAGTTATAAAATATTGTATTGGGTCCTAGCCTTAATATTTCATATTGGGTGTTATATTAAGGACTTAAATCAACTAAACTTGAATTTCTCCCTCATATATGTCTAGTTATGACAACTATGGTCTTCCTTGTCCTTTTGGATAAAGCTTTCCTAATGAAGATGATATCCCACATGGCGATCAAGGTGAAAGATTAATCCCTTTGTTGCGCATTAATGGGACTAGAAATTATACTTCACTTCCTTTACCTCCTCCAATTATTCTCCCTAACCCACACGTTCAAAGACTTGAAAAATTCAAGGTCATTCAACCCCAGTTGGCAAGATGGAAAGTCTATGTGTGCTCACATCTTGGAGATGAAGTCACATATTGACAAGTCGGAAGAGTTGGTCTCAAAGTCTTGAGGAAGTTGGTTGTTGACTAGGTTCTTCAATCACTTCCTAAGTCACATAGTGAGTTCCTTAGAGACTACTATATGGCAGACCACGACATGACCCATAATGATCTTACCTATTTGCTTGATGCTTCTGAATTAGCAATGATTTGGAGCACTGGTAAAGCAAACTTGATTGGAAGATCAATGTAACATCCGGATTCCTAGGTATGTCATTTTAAGTATTTATTCTTTAGGATCATTGACCTACTCAACGAGTTGGCGCTATAACTCGCCGAGTAGAGTCGGGATAGCCACGTGGGTTTAATGATCTACTCGACTAGTCCGGATGTAGACTCGCCGAGTAGGCGCTGTGAGTTGAAACCCTAAATCCCCGGGTTTGGGGCCTATATAAGGATAAGTATAGCCTCATTTGCGGCTCTCCATCTATTTCCTTTCACTGAGAGAAACCCTAATCGCTCCCTTGAGCTTTAGAGAGATTTTTGAGCCATTGTTTGAGATCTTTGGTGCATTTTGGTAGAGAGAAAGAGGATTCCAAGCAAGGATTGTGCAGAAGTTGCTAGATCTGCTGCTTAGACATCCAGGAGCTTCTATTCAAGGTATAAAGTTCGTACCTTTCTCTTTTGTATGGATAGAGCTCATGGTTTTAGAGTTAGGGCTCCATTTCCATCTTATTTTGGGGACCTTGAAGGTTTTGAGCACCTTCATAGAAATAGACATCAGATCTGGACCTTGTGAGGTCCCTAGAGTCGAAAGTCCCCTGCTTTATTCAGCCATGATAGCCCTTTTAACGAGAGACTTCTTCTCAAGCTTGTTCTTGGCATTTTTAGCCCTTAGTGCTATGCATGAACGTAAAGCTCGAGGCTTTACGTGATATTCAGGCCATGAGAGCTTAGATCTAGGGTGTGAGAGAGTTTTTTGCCTGGAAATCACCTGAATACAAGTTGAGACCGAACGGACTCACCGAGTTGATGAGCCGACTCGACGAGCCGGTTAGGGTTTTCTCCCGATGAACTGAGTCAGATGGTGACCCATCGAGTAGGGGTTAGCTCGTCGATTTGGAGCTTGTCGGGGTTGCTATGAATCGACTGGACTCGACGAGTCTCCCGAGTGCACTCGATGAGTCTGGTCAAAGTTGGACCGTTGACTGGAGTTGACTTCTGTTGACTTTAGGACTTGGTCAAAATGAGTGAAAGAGGTCAGGGAAGGGTAGAATGGTCTTCTACCCACTTTTCAGAGATAAGAGTAGAATATTAATTAGAAATATTAATTGTGATAGGCGGAGGTTAGACCGAGGATTTCGGGCACGAGACTTTTACTAGCTATCTTACGAGGTGAGTCTTCTCACTATACTTTACCTAGAGTGATAATTATGTGTGACCAGAGGGTATTATGTGCTTGCTTGAGTTATGCATGATTGTGTGATACGTATTGTATGCTACATTGTTTGTTGCTTAGACCGGACCGAAGGGTCCAACGAACTATGAGGCCAGAAGGTTCTCAATCAGACCGGACCGGAGGGTCCAACGAGCTAGACCGGACCAGAGGGTCCAACGAGCTACGGGACTGGGGGGTCCCGCTGAGACACATAGACTGGAGGGTCTTACAGAGTATAGCCTCGAGTGGCGAATTGTTGTATGTGGTATTTTGGGGAACTCACTAAGCATTCGTGCTTACCGTGTTATGTGTTATGTGTTTCAGGTACTTCCGAGGATCGCGGGAAGGCACTGGCGTGATTGTACACACACTCTTGATATGGAACTTTGATTGTGGATCCTGGATTTGAATAATTATATTGAAAACTTGTTAGTTGTTTTTGAGAATTAATGATGAGACATATGTTTTATGAGTTTAAAATTGAAAATTTTGTTTTGAAAAATCATGTCGTGACAATCAACTTCCCAAACTTCCATGGACATTGACAATGGTAACATTAGAAGTCCAGAAAAGCTTTATCTTCCCAATGGAAAATGATCGACCATGGTCAAGTCGTTTGACCCAATGGTAAAGAGAAAGGATAAGTCTGATATAGTCTCGTGTACCATTCCCAAAGATTCCATATGTTTCATTTTGCCAAGAGAAGGGGCACTGGTTGCGAAGCTGCCCAATTTACCTGAAAGGTCATAAGGATGGTAAAGTCAAAAGTTTGACTCTACTTCAGGCAAAGTCCACTATCTAACTCAATTAAATTCCTTTTGGAGATTCTTAATACATGATGTAATGTAATTACATTTTAATGTTTTTGAGAATCAAAGGAAGCTTAAAAGAAGAATAAGCTAATTCTGATCGTGAAGATCAGAATTTAGAGCTGCTACTTAAGAGTTATGATAGATTGCTTAGGAATAGATAACAACATATTTTTCATTTGTAATTGCATTGTAAGGAAAAGTTTTTATGCAAATTTTATAAATAAAGGAAAAGTTTTTTTATTTTTATCTTATTTTAAGTTTCCTTACAATTGCATTTGTGAAACATTGTTGTTTATATGATTCCATTGATAGCAATATTGGAAAATGGATTTGATTCTTTCGTATGTGGTAGTGTCATAACTTACCAAATAAGGAAAGATTCTCATCACCCAAGTTTCAGTTGGATAGAAACTTGGAATCATGCAACTTGTATTGTGTGGTGAATGAGAATTTTCATCTTTGGGAAATTAAGATTAATTCCTTTTTCAGATGTATATGTGAGTCAGGTGAAGGACTAGGAGATCAGGTACACTTGGTTGTGTGCTGATCAGGTCCACCACAAAGAACGAATCAAATTAGGCAGAACAAATGAGAAGGATCAAATTAGGCAGAAAGATAAAAGTTTCTGCAAACTGAAATATGGGAGACTACTTGAGTATATTGTTTTATGATTATCTTAGTCATTATGAAATCATATCACAATTGATTTTCTAAGGTGTAACACTAGTCAAAATAGGTCAATAGACAATCACATGTGATTATACCAATCATGTAATGTGATTTTGTTAAACTAGTAATGTGATAAACTTACTATGTAATTCATGATAAAGTATGAACTTTCATACATAATTTATAATACAACTCAAAGTATACGTCCATATGATTCCAAAAATATAGAGAACGTCTGAATTCTGACTTCGCATGAAGAAGTTATGATAAACCAAACACTATAAATCTTTATAATAATAGGAATTTAAAATAGACTTAGAATTAGCTATTGGAGTCTAAGAGAGAGCTGTATTACTTGTAAATACCTACACGTGCATATAAAGAACATCAAAAACGGAGTTCGTATGTGAAAGTTATGACCTTCCGAAGATTCAGCTGTCAGAAACCCTAATCTGACTGAGCTCACGACGTGAGCACAGAAACTCACCACGACGTGAGGAGTCATTTTGCCACATCTCGGAATCTAAAAGGTGTGTGACGAGGCTACGAGGGGATAAGATCCAAACTCACGACGTGAGCAAGGATATCTCACGACGTGAGGAATCACATGCCCACCTTCCGAAGCTAGGGACGCAAATGGCAAGTCTACGGGGATAAGATCCAAACTCACGACGTGAGACTATATGGCTCACGACGTGAGGGTCCAAAATCCTTCCTATAAATTACAGGTCTGACTTCAGCTATTCCTACACCTGAACTTCTTTCCTTTCTCTCATGTACTGAAGCTCTCTTGCATCCCGAGCCCCGACGACCTCGTACGCTGACCGTTTCTGCTTAGATTACATAAAATCACGCTACTAGGGTGAGTTTCACGGCCCCACTTTCTAATATTTCGGGGGAAAATGCATGCTAAATATTATATATACGTTATTATTATCTTTATATGATAGTATATTAGTATCAACGTAGATAGTTATAATAATCGGGATATAGTTATTTCGTATCTGAAAGTATACAACTATCGTAAAGTTGTTAGCATGTTATTGTTATAGTAGTATACTAATGTAGATCTAGAGTTATACTTAGGATTCTATATATATTTTGTGTGCGATATAGTTCCAGAGTTATACTCGGAAGTTCTATATGTAATTGATAAGTATGTTGTTATTGTTGGTTTTATGTCAAGATAAAACCAGGTATGTTATATGTTGTTGTTATTGGTTTTATGTCAAGATAAAACCAGGTATGTTATATGCTGTTGTTATTGGTTTTATGTCAAGATAAAACCTGGTTTTACCTCAAGTTATAGGTGTTATACTGCCTAAATGTTATGAAGTTAGGAGTAATGTTTGAAAGCATAGTCTAATAACTTAGGGTTTTAGACACGAAAATGCTTATGCTGTTAGGACTATAGAATGTCGTCAAAGTCTACATGAGCTACCTCATTCATCAACTAAGATTGGGGATCTTAGTGGAAGTCCTCTGACCTGTAACCATTAATCCTGTGTGAGCGAGCAAGTTGTGTATGAATAAGATAAGGTTGACGACCTCACTCGTGGTTGTTAATTACAACCCAAGACAAGCGAGTGACGATCCGTTCCTTTTATTTGTTATTGTTCCGACATCGATGAAGTGCACTGTATTCCTTCTCATGGTAAATCATGAGTGTATTGTTTCTCATGGTAAATCATGAGTGTGTTTTGTCAGAGGTTTTGTTGTCAAGCATCGGTTACAGACTCATGGTAGCAACTTATTAGAAACATTATACTTTGTCGTATACAAGTATTAATGTTAAGTATAAGTTTCCCCATACTCATACCTTAGGTTCAAGGAATGTTTAGGTATAACACTTAATTGATAAGTAAACTATTATACCTAATATACATACTAAATGTTGGAGAGTCAAAATGATACTTTCGAAACTATACTTTTGAATTTGGAAAATGTATTATTTTTATATGGAGTCAAAACCTGTGAACTCACCAACTTTATGTTGACGTATTTTTAAATGCATGTGTTTTCAGAAAGTTGATAACTATGATACGAGAAATGATGTTACACCGCCCGGTGTTTCCGCTGACGGTCGGGGTGTGACAGATTGGTATCAGAGCTATTAACTATAGTTAATTAGTACTTTCTTTGGAAAGCACGACTATAGTTTAGGTCTTACTCTGTTAGGTTTAGGTATATCGCTTAGCCTACAATATAAAGTATTATTAAATATTCTACTGAATGACTACTTACGGGAGCGGTGACAGGATAGAGATGTCGATTTGGGTTGCTGGATTTCAGAACGGCTATATGCTAAAATGATCCTGCCCACCGACTGTCCTGACTGGCCGGTGCCTTATCAGCTAGACCTGAAGTAACAACCAATAATTAATAATACTCGTGAATACAACAAACACAAAGATATAGAGTTATGTATGAACTCAGTCCCGCGATGAGAACACATGTATATATCCTAAAAATATAGAAAACCTAAACCCTCGATAACAATACAACGCAATGTTTTAGGTCAACTCCATAGTCGAGTTTTATTGTACATGGGCCGAACCACAACTAAACGTAGACTGATCACCTATCTTTAATTATGGTCAGACCGATGCACAACTAAACTAGGATACGGTGTTTGATAGACTAAACCACCTGAAGATTCTAGAAGATTAAAGATAGATCTCAGATCAGGATACCATCAACTCGGAGTACAAGAAGACGATGTTATGAAAACAACATTTAGGACTCGGTATGGTCAATCTAAGTTCCTAGCTAAGCCTTTGGATTGACCAGCGCCCAAAAAATGTTCATGGACCTCATGAATAGTGTTTACAAACCGTACTTGGATAAATTCGTGATAGTATTTATCGATGATATATTGATATATTCACGAACCAAGGAAGAACACGGTCAACACTTGCAAATAATCTTGGAACTACTAAGAAAAGAAAAGTTGTACGCCAAATTCTCCGAATGTGAATTTTGGATTAGAGAAGTACAAATTATTAGAACATGTAGTTAGTAACGAAGGGATTCATGTCGAACCCTCCAAGATTGAAGCAATCAGGGATTGGGAAGCACCAAAGACGCCAACAGAAGTGCGTCAATTCTTAGGACTTGCTGGCTATTACCGTAGATTCATAGAGAATTTCTCCAAAATATTAAAGCCACTTACAACACTAACCCAGAAAGATATGAAGTTTAACTGGGAAGACAAACAAGAAACTGCTTTTCAGAAACCAAAGCAAATGTTGTGTAGTGCACCAATCCTATCCCTTCCAGATTGGGACAGAAAATTTCGTCGTATACTGCGACGCATCAAATCAAGGATTGGGATGTGTGTTGATGCAAAGAGGAAAGGTTATCGCCTACGCATCACGATAACTTAAGGTGCATGGGAATGATTACACTACCTGTGACCTTGAATTGGGAGGTGTAGTTTTTGCACTAAGAAGTTGGAGACACACAATTGGCCAGAGAACATATAGGTGATACCTTATGTGCTGAGCCAGAAATAATCCACGAGACAAACTCAAAAGATCATGAAAATTAAGGATCGATTAAAGGCAACACGTGATCGTCAGAAGAGCTATGTTGACGTAAGAAGTAAGCCTTTAGAATTCCAAGTTGGAGATAAAGTAATGTTGAAGGTCTCTCCTTGGAAAGACGTAATTCGATTAAGGAAACGAGGCAAACTAAACCCATGGTATATAGGACCTTTTTCTAGCAAGAATTGGTTATGTCGCATACCAACTCAAGTTACCTCAAGAGCTAAGCAGTGTACACGATGTTTTTCACGTGTCAAAAGATGTCTATCTGATGACACTCTTGTTGTACCTCTCAACGAGATACAAGTCAATACCAAACTCAAGTTTGTAGAAGAACCTGTCGAAATCATGGATCGATACGCCAAACGATTAAAACAAAGTCGTATTCCCATAGTGAAAGTTCGATGGAACTCTTTACGAGGACCTGAATTTACTTGGGAATGTGAATATCAGATGAAACAAAAATACCCCCAACTATTTAACAAAACCCCATCCATAAGATAAATTTCGGGACGAAATTGTTCTAACGAGGGGAGAATGTAACACTAGTCAAAATAGGTCAATAGACAATCACATGTGATTATACCAATCATGTAATGTGATTTTGTTAAACTAGTAATATGATAAACTTACTATGTAATTCATGATAAAGTATGACCTTTCATACATAATTTATGATGCAACTCAAAGTATACGTCCATACGATTCCAAAAGTATAGAGAACGTCTGAATCTGACTTCGCATGAAGAAGTTATGATAAACCAAACACTATAAATATCTATAATAAGAGGAATTTAAAATAGACTTAGAATTAGCTATTGGAGTCTAAAAGAGAGTTGTAGTACTTGTAAATACCTACGCGTGCATATAAAGAACGTCAAAAACGGAGTTCGTATGTGAAAGTTACGACCTTCCGAAGATTCAGCTGTCAGAAACCCTAATCTGACTGAGCTCACGACGTGAGCACAGAAACTCACGACGTGAGGAGTCATTTTGCCACATCTCGGAATCTAGAAGGTGTGTGATGAGGCTACGAGGGGATAAGATCCAAACTCACGACGTGGGCAAGGATATCTCACGACGTGAGGAGTCACATGCCCACCTTCCGAAGCTAGGGACGCAAATGGCAAGTCTACGGGGATAAGATCCAAACTCACGACGTGAGACTATATGGCTCACGACGTGAGGGTCCAAAATCCTTCCTATAAATTGCAGGTCTGACTTCAGCTATTCCTACACCTGAACTTCTTTCCTTTCTCTCATTTGCTGAAGCTCTCTTGCATCCCGAGCCCCGACGACCTCGTACGCTGACCGTTTCTGCTTAGATTACATAAAATCACGCTACTAGGGTGAGTTTCACGGCCCCACTTTCTAATATTTCAGGGGAAAACGCATGCTAAATATTATATATACGTTATTATTATGTCTATATGATATTATATTAGTATCAACGTAGATAGTTATAATAACCGGAATATAGTTATTTCGTATCTGAAAGTATACAGCTATAGTAAAGTTGTTAGCATGTTATTGTTATAGTAGTATACTAATGTAGATCTTGAGTTATGCTTAGGATTCTATATATATTTTGTGTGCGATATAGTTCCAGAGTTATACTCGGAAGTTCTATATGTAATTGATAAGTATGTTGTTATTGTTGGTTTTATGTCAAGATAAAACCAGGTATGTTATATGTTGTTGTTATTGGTTTTATGTCAAGATAAAACCTGGTTTTACCTCAAGTTATAGCTGTTATACTGCCTAAATGTTATGAAGTTAGGAGTAATGTTTAAAAGCATAGTCTAATAACTTAGGGTTTTAGATACGAAAATGCTTTGGTTGTTAGGACTATAGAACGCCGTCAAAGTCTACATGAGCTACCTCATTCATCAACTAAGATTGGGGATCTTAGTGGAAGTCCTCTGACCTGTAACCGTTAATCCCGTGTGAGTGAGCAAGTCGTTTATGAATAAGATATGGGTTGACGACCCCACTCGTGGTTGTTAATTACAACCCAAGACAAGCGAGTGACGATCCGTTCCTTTTATTTGTTATTGTTCCGGCGTCGATGAAGCGCGCGGTATTGTTTCTCATGGTAAATCATGAGTGTATTGTTTCTCATGGTAAATCATGAGTGTGTTTTGTCAGAGGTTTTGTTGTCAAGCAGCGGTTACAGACTCATGGTAGCAACTTGTTAGAAACATTATACTTTGTCGTATACAAGTAATAGTGTTAAGTATAAGTTTCCCCCTACTTATACCTTAGGTTCAAGGAATGTTTAGGTATAACACTTAATTGATAAGTAAACTATTATACCTAATATACATACTAAATGTTGGAGAGTCAAAATGATTCTTTCGAAACTATACTTTTGAATTTGGAAAATGTATTATTTTTATATGGAGTCAAAACCTGTGAACTCACCAACTTTATGTTGACGTATTTTTAAATGCATGTGTTTTCAAAAAGTTGATAACTATGATACAAGAAATGACATTATACCGCCCGGTGTTTCCGCCGACGGCCGGGGTGTGACATAAGGACATCTCAGTGCATTTGTTTGACTAAAAAGAGGAATCGTGAATTGTTGAAATGGTTAAATCAAAAGATAAATCATACTTCGTTCCAAAATTGAATCTTAGAGTAATACTCCAAGATTGTAACTTGAGTGACATAATCTTGAGAAGGTTTAAAACAGTTGTCAAATGTAGAATGAGATGTTTCTTATTATTGTACATTTGAAATTGGCAATTTGTGATGTCTTGGATAAGACAGAGACCAACTGTGACCAACTGTGTGAAGTGTTTGTCTTGATAAGAATCCGCACTAACTCTTGAATATCTGTTTTGTCAAGGAATGGTTCTTGACAAGAGAACCTTATATGTCAAGAGGTCAGTTGGAGTCTTAAAGATCTTGAAAATGTTTCAAGAACTAATCAAAAATAAAACCTTATGTTTATCTAGCACACGACTTGAGGTTTGTAACCTATCGTGTTGACATATTCTTTTTCATGTGACCATTCCAGTTAGAGTTGACTATGCATGTGATTTCTATGAGTTCTCAGTTGTTTGCATAACTACTTGGAAGAAATGGTAGGTCCTTGTGCTGCCAAGTGGCAAGAAGTTAAGATTGCACAAGTTTGGTTCATATGAGTTTGGATTTGTCACTAACCTCCCCTTATTGTTATGACAAATTCATATGGATAGGAACACATACACCATAAAATCTAAGTGTCATAAGGTTTCTCTTCGATTCATGAAAATGATGGTGAGGAAACGCTTTCACTAAGTAGATTTTAAGTAGCTAGCAATTGTGATATTTGCATTCTCAAAGTCGTTAGTGGAGCGTGTGTGGTTAACCGGCACACTAACATGGACTTGTGAGAAATGGCAAAGGTCTAAACAATCAAGACTATGATTACGGCATCCCTTTTCATAGTTCTAAAAATTGTTTAGACACTCATATGAGCTGTCTAAGGAAAAGTGTATGATTTTGATAAAGTCTTATCAAAGCATCTAGTATCAGAAATCTGAACTTTGGTAAGAAAGTAAATAAAGTATTGATTTCTAGAAGTCCAGCTGATTTCTGGATACATGTCAAAGCTAATGAGAGCATAAGTGTTATGCTAATAATTATCATGTTAGTGGGAGCATGATTATTATGTTACGTGATAATTATAGAAAACAAAAGTCTCAATTCGTGACTTTGCAGGGTTTAGAAAGTTCTTTTGCTATAATTAAGGGAGAGGAAATTATACTTCATTTCAATTCTAAAAGCTTAGATTGAGATTTTGATCATCTTTAGTCAAGGATATATATATATATATATATATATATATATATATATATATATATATATATATATATATATATATATATATATATATATGAACTTTATGTTGGAATGGTTCAACATAAGGAAATTCTATATATATTGCGTTCTCAAAATTCGATTATGATTACGGCATCCCTCTTCATAGTCGAATTATGAAAACATGGCAAATAAAAAATATTGTAACAAAAGACTGGTCTAGGATCATGTCTTTATGTGAGACATCATGAATCGTATCCCATATGCTCCGGATATAGGATCGATTGCATGTGCTATAACATTTATCCTTTCTAATTTTTCTGAATGCCTAGGGCATTAAGAGGGGAAAAGGTCTGGAATTGGATATCACTAAGATGATTAAGCAATTGTCGAGGACAATTTGAGGTTTACCAAAGATTGGTTGCTCATGGACAGTTGGAAGTATATTGTTAATTTTGGAAGGACCATATTGACATATTCTGAAAAGAGGCAACTCTTGTTCAGAAGTGATAGTCAAAATGGGAATCTGGAAATGTTTCCATAGGTGGAAGTTGTTCTTCAAATCTGTGTAAGATTAGAAAACTTAATGCAAGAAGGATGTTCAAAGGAATGTACTTTGAATGTGAGACTTCGTTTCCATGGAATTGCTCTCCATTGGAATACTTTGTAATGTCTGTTGCCGAGTCTTTTGTGACTTTTGTGCATAGTCATTACAAGAGGATCAATGCATATAAGTTTAGAATCTAACAGACTTCTGTAAATGCTGAGAGTCTTGTATTCTTACATTTACAATAAGGATTTGGGATTGTGAAATAAGCATCATTGGAATCATGTTCAATTGATCTATTCCATAAAGTAAGGATCATAGACAAACATAGTGCATACTTGGAGTATGGCATAACTATTGTTTGGACAAACATAGTGTGCATGCTTGGAGCATGGCATGACTATTGTTTTGATTCAAGTATAAAGTTGATTATTCGAAACATTGTACAATGAATAATGAGTAATCAATATGGTGTTTAAATAAATGGTGTTTTATTTACTCTCAAAGGTTCTTAGGACCATATAGGATTAGTATTATTATTGTGTTTCACTTTGCAAGTTTTGACTTCCCGAATAACTAGGTTATTCAAACCATCCACAGTCAATCATACTTTAGGAGTAGGTATGAATCAAGACTGTCATGAATTGGGTATGCAGATGTCTAAAGTGTTTACAAATATCAAAAGTTGTTGCAACATTCATGAGTGCTCCTGGAATGAGATTCGAGTATTGGATTAAACCCACGCTCATTTGACTCACTTAATGGATTTTATCACGAGTGATGATGAGACGATAATATCTTATATTCTTCAAACCAAGAGATATGAGTTGCAGTCTACAAGTCGGTTGCACATTGATAATGTGAAAACGCACCAGTAACTTGGTGTTATAAAACGTACTGTAGTGTGTGATTTGGTGCGTAAATAGAGCAAGCATATGAGTCGAAGTTTATCCATTCCTTTTACGCTTGGAGGGATAAAAGCGATATCTGTGGGCCCCTAGATGATTTGGTGATGACAAACGTAAGTGCTCGGTCGGGCCTGGACTGATTTGATTTGTTCAATTAGTCAGTCATCATAAATCGGAAATCGGGAAACAACAAATGGACAGAGAGAATGATTATAATCCATGTCTCAGTCCATATGATATCTAGAATGGAGGAATATATGATCCCTTATCTGATGGACACGTCATTGACTATGTCAAAGTTTGACAGCGGCTTTTAAGAGGTACGATTGCTAGTCGGGATCTTGGAGTCATACGCAATAATAGTTTTAGACTTATCCAAGTGGGAGACTGTTGGATTAGATGTCTAAGCCCATTACTATTATTGGTATGTATTCGACCCGAGAGTAGCATGGTCAATTTGGGTTGCAGAACAGCAGGACAATTTGTTAGGATGGACTCTTGAGAGAAGGTTATATATGATTTGTTAATATATTATAAGTTATAATATATTAATATGAAATCATATGTTTTAATTAGTATTGATCAAGAATTAATTTAGAATTAATTTAGTGATCAAAAGAGACTAATTAAATCTATGGGGACTTATTATGGCAATTAGTTATATTTATATGTGTTGGACTTATGATCCATGTTGGACCAAGTTTATGTATGGATACATAAAGAGTTGGGCCACATGAACAATGGATCATAACACCCATGGGTATGGATTTGGGTTATACCCATGACCCTTGAAATCCAACATATAAATACATTCTCCATTGCCTAAAAACACCACTTGAATGTATTCTTGGAATCATTGGAGGTGTTTTTGGTGCATGAAATTCTCTCTCAAGAGTCACCTTTGTCCTAGGTGAGTTGTGATTCCATTTGAGGTGCAACACTTGGGGTCAAAGTCTTTTAAGCAACACCAAATACATCAAGACTTCAAGTCACATTAAAGGTATGTTACTCTAAACTAGTATCTTGTATGGTATATGACAATTGCATGCTAGTTATAGGCTTAATATCTTGCAAACACCTTTGCATGTATAATTAGTGAAAACATAGGTCCAAGGTATTTAGGGTTGTATATGCACCATAGGATGTTGTAGTATACTAAAACCCAACAGGTTCCACATAAAATGACGATTAGGGTTAAGTAAGAACACTTAACCCATTAAGAACCTAATTACCTAAGGGTAGGAATGATTAAGGTTTGACTTAGTCATTCTCGGATATAATAATAATCCAATCAATAGCCCAAATATGCGTCTGTTCATTGTGCAAAATAGAATTCCCCGATTCTAGGGTTTTCCACATAAAACCATAACTAGGGTTAGTGTTCCACACTTAAGCCCTTAAGGACTTAATTCATTAAGTCCAATATTGCATTAAGCTAATTGTAGGGCATTATTAAGCATTAATTAAAGTTCAATTAACAGTTTTAATGCGGGTCCCGACAAAACTCCCAAAACTAGGATTTTCTTGACATTAGGGTTTTCTAAACCCTAATTAGGGTTTCCAACCTCAAACTCGTGCCACTCGGACTAAAGTTAGATATTTAGGTAATTTAATGTTTAATAAGTCGCGCACCACCCAATGCCACCTTAGGCAATGGTGGTCGGTGGCGGTCTCAGGCGGCAGCCAACCACACACACGGCAGCGGCGGCGGCGGTTTCAATTGATAAATCCAACAACCAAGCACATATAAAAGTTCCTACATCATACACACACACTAGCACCAAAAAGAATAAGAAAAATTCCCAATACAGCTACCAAAAGGGGTGGCAGACAGCGGCAGGAGGTGGCAGCCACCACCTCACGGTAGTGGGGGTGGGTTTTCTTCGGTTTTTACGTCCAAGAAATGCTCATACGACATCACATACACCGTATTACACACACAGCCACCTCACACGGTGGCTGGTGGTGGCAGAAAAAGGCAGCAAGGGCGCCAGCCACCATGGTTGGTTGCCATGGTGGTTCTCTTGCTTTTCTGCCCAACAAAACACTCACACACGCCACTCCAACATGCCACAATAGAAACAAACACAACCACATTTGTGAAGCACGAACACAGCCACCCTCATGGTGGTATATGATAGTTGGAGAACAGCAGCAAAAGCGGCCACCGCTCGGAGCGGCGGTGGCGGGACGTGACAACGCAGCAGAAGAAGCGAAGAGGGTGGGGAAGCCTTTATCGGAGAGAGGGACAACAACAACGAGCTTCAATCTTCTAACATCCCACAACTCGACGTCGGCCTGCGATTCACGTCTTCGTCGGCAGCGGAAACAACGATGGCGATGCTCGGTTTGGTGATTCACAACAGCGACCACGAGGTGGCGGCAACTGTAGGTATGGAGGTATAAGGGTGGCGGCTGAAGAATGGGTTTTAGGGTTAGGGTTTTATGTGTACGGTGTAGCAAAAGGGTGGAGGGCAACAGGTTTAAGTCCCGTCTCCAGCTCCAAACTTTACACCATTTTGACAATTCTTTCCCTTCCCTCTCTATTCTTTTCAATTCACATCCATCATTTACTCTATAGCCCTGCTTCCAAAAATCTATTCAATACTAGTTCATATGTTACAATTTGATCCTCAATATCCAGAAAATATAATTTTTAACACCCCAAGGTGTACACCCCGCTAATTTAATACGACTTTAGGGCTAAAATAAAATATATAAATATATATATCGGAGTTTTAGGTTTATTATTTATTTATTTATTTATTTGTTTATTTATTATTATTATTATTATTATTATTATTATTATTATTATTATTATTTATTTTAAACGGGATGTTACACCAAACCCATGCCGAGTTTGGGTATCCTAAACCACCTTGTGGCTAAGGACGAGCAACAAAAAATTTATATCTGCCACAAGAAATCCTGTTGTAAGAGTTGAGGCGACTGCATTCCAAATTTATGCATCATAGAATCTTGAAGGTAATCCCTCCGAAAAACACACCAGTTGCGAATATCTGAAGTGCAAGCATTGCAATAAATCTAGACACACCATCGAAGGATGCTTTGAGAAAATTGGGTATTCAGAATGGTGGGAGAGTCGACAGAAGAAACCAATGAATGATCAAAGGAAAGCAAAAATAAGACCAAGGGTAGTTGTTGTTGGGATTAAGGTTAGCCCCATACCTAGGCTAATCTGGGAACAATACAAAAGACTGTTGCAACAATTGGATGACAATCCTAAACCCGAAATTAATATGTCTGGTAAGATTGATTTTTATCAACCGTGGTTATCACCTCCGGTGCCACAAAACATATAGCTTGTAGTGATTCTGCCTTGTTTGATTTAAAAAGATCATCCGATGGTGTTCCAGTTAATATAGAAATGTTCCTGTTGAGGGAATAGGGAATGCTAATTTACCAAGCAACTTGAAAATAGATAATGACCTTTACATACCAAACTTTAAATGCAACCTCTTATCAGTTAGTAAAGTTACCAAGAACAACAATTGCTTCAGGACATTTTTTCAGATTTCTGTTATATACAGGACTTACATTCGAGGAAACTGATTGCCATAGGGAGATGTAAGAATGGTCAATACAACATGGAAGAAGTGGATTTAAGAGTCAAGGCGATGGCGGTTAAGGTTGACACAGAGATCTGGCACAAGAGATTAGGACATGCATCAAATTCTAGACTCCAACATATTAGTTTTATAGGTAGTTTAGCAAACATTGATCATTGTGATTCTTGTATTCGTGCAAAACAAACCAGATTACCCTTTCAAGTTAGTTCAATTAAAACTTCTGCTCCTTTTGATCTTATTCATTGCGATATATGGGGAGGTTATTGTGTACCTTAGCTTTCAGGTGTGCGGTATTTTCTAACAATTTTTAATGATTATAGTCGTTCAACGTGGGTGTATTTATTAAAACATAAGTCGGATGCAAGTCTCAGTTTAATTGCTTTCTACAAATTGGTTGAAACACAATTTGAGAAAAGAATCAAAAGAATTAGAAGTGACAATAGAGGTGGGTTTGTCTAAAATAACATGTTAAGTTTCTATGAAGAACATGAAATCATTCTTGAAACCTTGTGTGAATACCCTACAACAAAACGGGGTTGTTGAAAGAAAGCATAGGCACTTACCGGAGATAGCTAAAGCCCTTCGCTTTCAAGAAAATCTGCCTATCGAGTTTTAGGGGAATGTATCTTGATGGCTAGTTATATCATAAATAGACTACCCTCTCGGTCTGTTAAGAACAAAACTCCATATGGAATTTTACTTGGCAACAAACCCTAATATGAACATATGAGGGTTCTTGGTTGTTTGGTGTACGTCAAAGAAAATAAGGCTGGGAGGGACAAGTTTGAAGAAAAGGGGATACCTTTCATGACATCGGGTATCAACAAGGAAAAAGGGCCATCGTGTGTTTGATGTTGAAAATAATAAAATTCTTGTTTCCAGGGATGTGAAATTCATAGAGTGTGTTTTTCCTTTCCAGAAAATTGGAGAAGACAATGATAAGAACCATATGGAAGAAGAGAATAGTTTGAGTTTGGAGCCTCTTGATGGTAGTCACTATGATCATATTATAGAAAACGATCAAGTGGAAGCAAATATTAGGACATGAGGTAATGTTTCTGATTCCTCAGCTCAAACCTTCGGTTCTGCTCAAATGAGCCCAGTAACCCGTATAACGACCCAAATCTTGAGGTTGTTCCCAGTGGGCCTAAGACAACCGAACAAGGTATCAATCCACCTTCAGTTCTGCTCAAAATAGACGTCCGAAACGTACTCGAACTAAGCCAACTTGCCTGCAAGATTTCGCGGTTGATTTACCACCTTATATAGACAATTCTCATTCTAATGACAATACAATTTCTTCGACGGTACATCCTTTGTCTAATTTTGTTTCTTACAAGAATTTTAATAACTCACATAAGGTTTTTTTGGCTGCCATCTCCTCCCAAGATGAGCCCAAGCATTATTTCCAAGTAGTTAAAAATCGGTGTTCGAGGGATGCTACGAAAAAGGAAATCGAAGCTCTTGAGAAAAATAACACGTGGACTGTGACCAATTTGCCTCCCTAGAAGAAAGATATTGACTACAAATGGGTCTATAAAATTAAATACAAGCCTTCTGGTGAAGTAGAGTGCTATAAATCAAGGCTATTCGCGAAGGCGTTCACTCAGATTGAAGGTATACACTTTCATGAAACCTTTGCACCAGTTACCAATGAGAACCATGTTGGCTGTTGTTGTTCAAAAACAATGGACTATCCATCAACTCGATGTGAACAATGCC
Source organism: Lactuca virosa (assembly GCF_052849685.1). Classification (NCBI taxonomy): domain Eukaryota; kingdom Viridiplantae; phylum Streptophyta; class Magnoliopsida; order Asterales; family Asteraceae; genus Lactuca; species Lactuca virosa. The sequence goes on along the minus strand of NC_136431.1, from coordinate 94,221,397 downwards.
TTTTTACATGGGGATTTAGATGAAGAAGTATATATGAAAAAACCACAAGGGTTTGCAAAAGATGGAGACACCAGAGTATGTCGCCTCCAAAAGTCGTTGTATATTCTTCCCCAAGCTTCAAGAAACTGGTACAATAAATTTACCAAAGCTCTTTTTCAAATTGGTTTTCGACATTCAAAGGTTGATCATTCTCTTTTTGTCTTCAAACAAAAGGACATATTTATTTCGGCTCTCATTTATGTGGATGATGTTATACTTTGGGCAATAATACTCAACATATAGCAAAAATTAAGAATTTTCTTGACAATCAATTTCGTATCAAAGATTGAGGTCCGTTAAAATACTTTCTTGGTATTAAAGTAGCTCGAACGCCAAGGAAATATACTTTAGACATACTTGCTGATAGTTGCCTAGAAGGTTGCAGGCCGAGCTATTTTCCAATGGAACAAAAAATTCTTCTTACTACTGAAGATGAAACTCTTTTGGTTGATGCAGGAAAGTACAAGCAACTCATTGTTACTCAACCTGATATCACGTTCGCAGTCAACACACTAAGCCAATTTGTTTCGGCTTTTCGGCATACTCATTGGAATGTTGCTCTTCGTGTCTTGCGCTACCTTAAGGCTACACCTAGGCTACACTTGGTAAAGGCATTTTTCTTCCTGCTAGTGGTGATTTAACATTGACTGCATATTATGACTCAGATTGGCTTGGATGCCCTTCACGAGACGCTCTAAAACAAGTTATTTTATCACTCTTGATGGCCCCCCTGTCTCCTCGAAAATAAAGAAACAGTCTGTGGTGTCTCGTTCTTCATCTGAAGATGAATATCGGTCCATGGCCAGTGGCGGATCCACAGTGTAAGAAGGGGGGTCCATGGACCCCACTTAAAAGTTTATTCCAGCCTCCATTTTACTAAACCAGCCCCTCAAAAATTCATCTTTTGCTGAAATTATACTTATTGGCACCCACTTGTGCTGAAAAAAACTATTTTTGTAACATTTTTAACAGAAAAAACTCCCAAAAAATCTCAAATTTTCTGATTTTTTCTACTTTCAAATTTTTGTTTCATTTTTTATATAAGATGGACCCAGTAATAAATTTTTCTGGATCCGCCACTGTCCATGGCAACTATAGTTAGTGAAATTTTGTGGCTTCGATAGCTGCTACAAGATTTAGAAGCTCCTCAGACGGGTGTCACGAAGCTTTATTGTGATAAACAAGCTACTCGTCACATAGCAAATAATCCAGTGTTTCACGAGCGTACCAAACATGTCGAAATGGATTGCTACTTCGTTCCTGAACGTGTAGAGTCCAGTGAAATTTTGCCAGCTGAGATACGGACCAAGAATCAAATCACAGATGCTTTTACCAAGCCCCTTGGAATTGACCGTTTTCGTTTATTGCTTAGTAAGATGGGTGTTCGTGATCTTCACATTCCATCTTGAGGGGGAGTGAAGAAAATTGTATATAGCTGTCATATGCTTATCTTATCTTATTGTTTGCTGTTATCTTTTAGTTATTATCTCTTTACGTTTCCTTGCTTATCAAGGATTGGAAACTCAAATTGATGTATAAATATCTTTGAACGGTTGGAATAAAATCAGGAAGAAAGGATACCGTATTGGTTCCTGTTGAATGTTCATCTTTGTTTTCTTTATTTCTTGAATCTAAACCCTTTTTGGTTTGTGTATTTAAAAATATTTAATGATCAATACGATGTTATTTAATGTAAATTGTTTTCATAAATATTTTTTGGCAGGGGGACAATAAGATATGCAAGTGTCCATGCACATTTGGTTCGGACAGGAAGTAGAAGGAAGGGATGACCTTGACTCACTCGCTCACACATTAAGATTTCTCATTAAAGGAAGATTACCATCGAAAGACTACCAGGTCATTTTAGTATTTTTTTTTTTTACTTTTTTTTTATCTAGCCGATAAGTTTTCTTTATAGGGAGAAAATAAGATTTTTCTTGTTTGCAAAAAGAAAATGGCAACATCCCCCGAGTTGATGTGTTGCTTTTTTGTTCTTAGTTTTTTAGTTATATTTAGGTTCGAAGGATTACTTTATTTATCCTTGTTGTCTTCCAAAAAATTTAAAAGATGAACGATAGACATGCAAATGGTAAATTACCTATATCATCCGATCACTGTCTTTCATTCACTCCTCCATTGATCTCAATAATCTAAAATAGCCCGATCGGGTTGATTTTCATGGATTAATGGTTTCGCAAAGAAATTGGAATCGCTGAATTTTATAGTTTTACGTACCCATTCTTAATATTTAAGAGCTTTATCTGATATTATGTTACCAGCAAGTGAAGTTTCACCAGGGATGCCATTTATTTGATGCAATGCCATTTGATACTTTCTGCAGTTGTCATGACAAAAATGTTTTATTATAAAATTTCCAACTTTTGCATACAAATTGTCTCATGAGTGGATCTATAATACATCCCGGGGTATCCCGGGATACCCCTCAAAAAAATTTCAGTTGTGTAAATTTTTTAGAAAAATTTCGTTTTATATAGTGTATGTATACATAATATTAATATTTTTAGCGAGGTAATAATATAAGTTGTAGTTGGTTCAAATGGTTAAGGTGTTAGGGAATGCTATTGGAGGTTGCAAGTTCAAATTTATTTTCAAACATTCATCTTCATTTATTTTCTCAGCTCATTTTATATAGTTTTATACGGATTATACATATTATATTATGATATTGTAAAAATTAAACACAAATATTGAGTTGTCTAAGTGGTAACGTGCTAAACTTGTAAGTTTGAGGTCCCAATTTCCAATCTTGGCCCTTACATGGGTTTATTTAATTTTGTTTATCGCCTTTTCAACTTGTTTTTTAAAAATTCTAAAAATGTCCCACATCGGCCATAAATGAAACATAACTCTTGTACATTTGTTATATAAGCAACACAAGCTTCTGAATTCTCAACCAGTTAAATTTCCGAATGGGTTTGGATTTAAACCCGAAACCGAGATTGAAAAACCGAGAAACCAAACACATCGGTTTGGGATACCCCTTTACTTTGACCCTGGCTCCGCCACTGAATTGTCTCTTAGGTGTTTTATTTCTTTTTCAACATTCTTATAATCATCGACCTAAATGTGATTCTTGAAACCGGTGATGCAAAACCAAGGCCACTTAGACTCGTAGTGAGCCTCATGTATCCATCATCTATGCAATCCTTCAATCAGCCAGCAACAACTATTGGTAATACTCAAACCTCGATGAGCTAATCTGTTGCACAACCTCCAAATTCTCGTTCAACATTCCTCAATAGGTCACTAATGCATGTTTACATTGTTATGGTAACTCTTCCATGCACTCAAGACCATTTATGTTACTCTTTCACCAACCTTGCTCTTTTAGAATGTGTTTTTATGTTTGCATAATATGTTACTTGATAAAATAGATGCTGAAATATGCAATAGAAGAATTGGTTCATAGCATTATTTTGCACTATTTCATAAAAAGATGTAGTTTATCATTGGATATAATTTTTGGAGAAAATTCATCAAATAACCAAAAGAAAGCGCATGTTTGAAGCAAATGATCATGAAAAACACAATTTTATAAACTGACTACGACTTCCGCAGAGAACGGCTCTGCGGAAGTCCTTATGCTCTCAAGAACAATAAAACTTTATGAGAAAATGACGTGGTAGGGGGAAAAGACAAAAAAAAAATTATAATTTTTTTCCACAGAGGGTGCATCGTTACACAGAGATGCCCTCTGCCGATCTGTTCTTCAAAGGAGTATCTCTGAGGAATTATTCTTCGCTAAAACATGGCCTAATAACGATTTTGGTATTTGTTTTCTTCAATCATCTATGCAACCCTTCAATCAGCCAACAACAACTATTGGTAATACTCAAACCTCGATGAGCTAATCTGTTGCACAACCTCCAATTAATTCTCGTTCAACATTCCTCCATAGGTCACTAATGCATGTTTACATCGTTATGGTAACTCTTCCATGCACTCAAGACCATTTATGTTACTGTTTCACCAATCGTTGCTCTTTTAGAATGTGTTTTTATGTTTGCATAATATGTTACTTGATAAAACAGATGCTGAAATTTGCAATAGAAGAATTGGTTCATAGCATTATTTTGCACTATTTCATAAAAAGATGTAGTTTATCATTGGATATAATTTTTCGAGAAAATTCATCAAATAACCAAAATGCGAGGAATGTTTGAAGCAAATGACCATGAAAAACACAATTTTATAAACTGACCACGACTTCCGCGGAGAGGGGCTCTACGGAAGTCCTTATGCTTAGAAGAACAATAAAACTTTATGAGTAAATGACGTGGTGGGGGAAAAGACAAAAAAAAATTATAAAATTTTTCCGCAGAGGGTGAATCGTTCCACAGAGATGCCCTCTGCGGATCTGTTCTTCAAAGGAGTATCTCTAAGGAATTGTTCTTCGCTAAAACATGGCCTAATAACGATTTTGATATTTGTTTTCTTCTAAATCTAACAAGGTATTAACATTTAGCACATATCATTGATTCAAAATAACAATTTAAACTATAAAACTATGTTTCTAAAAACAGACTTAGAATTTAGCGAAGAAATAAACCATGTTTTAGCGAAGAACAATTCCTCAGAGGTACTCCTCTGAAGAATAGATCCGCAAAGGGCATCTTTGTGGAACGATGCACCCTCTGCAGAATTAAAATTTTATAATTTTGGTTTGTCTTTTTCTCCCTCCACGTCATTTTTTCAGAGAGTTTTCTTGTTCCTCAAAGCATAAAGACTTCCGCAGAGCCCTTCTCTACGAAAGTCATGGTCATTTTATAAAACTGTGTTTTTTTGGTCATTTGCTTCAAACAGTCTCCTCCTTTTGGTTATTTGATGAATTTTCTCTAATTTTTGCTCATGTACTTATTTAAAATTGATAGAAATAGTGGTTGGTCATACAACAATAGCAATAACCGGTAAAAGATAACAATGTATTTTCATTAATTTGTCCACAATAGCAATCCGGTTTTCATTTTACCTATTAAAACATTGCACTTTGATAATCCTACAAAAAATATCAACAATGTACAACGTATGTATTATTTCTTCGGCTATATATGTATATACCTTATAGCCCAGAAATTTTGGGTCCCTTAGAGACATGGGCCATGGACGGTCGCCCGGGTAGCCCACAGTCTAGAACGGGCTTGCAAGTAAATCAATATGCTTGGTCTCCAATCTATCCTGATAGTATATCATAGCTTATTAGTTTTGTTTAACTTATGTTCCTTGTAAGAAGCATATCTAATTGATCAAATAACCATGAATTATGAACCGCCAAGATGTTGATTTTTTCCCTTACTGAAGATGGATAATTGAAAGCCGAACATGACATGCGTGAATTAGTTGGAAAGTTAGCATGTTTTGTTTTAAATATTGATGAGTCTTTTTCTTTGCTCCCATATCGTCTCTTAACTTTTACATGTTGTCATATCTTTAATTCATTTTTTATAAATAAACTGGACCCTTGATGAAATTTGTGGTTAACATTCTAGTATTGCTGCATCCTATGGTAGTATTTTTAAAGTTTGTTTGGTTTTACTTTTATATGTATAAAGGATAAAAAAAAGGTGCAAACTATTGAATAAAACAATAATTGAAGAGTTTGTTGAAAAAGCAAGAATGTGAGTTTTAAATTTTAATGGATGAGTACGTAGAGTTAACTAAATATGGAGAAATTTGAATATAGGTTTGTGTGAATTCTTCTTTATCAAGAAAAATGATTGTCCAAGTCGTGAACCTAAATCATATATAGGGGTGAGCATTTGGACCGAACCGGACCGGACCGGACCGGCGCTTGGACCGGACCGATTATGGAGAATATTGTGGACCATGGACCCGACCGGATGAGTCGTGTCCGTGTCCGTGTCCGGGTCCGGGTCCGGGTTTTCCGGTTCTTGGACCCGTTTGGACCGGTACAACTTTAATTGCATAGAGTACAAGTCGTTAAAATAAGTTTTTAGGTTTGATACGATACAACTTGTAAAGATGATTATGTTTCTGTTTCATGCATAACTAATCTACCTTGATTTTATAATATTATAAGTTGCAAAATTAATTTTCCAAATAAAATCAACTAACATATAAATCAAGTTCACCAAGATCCATTTCATATGATTTATCTATCAAAGATACATAAAATTCAGAATTATAGTATAAAATGATAGTTAAAAAGTTGAAATATTTCAGCTTTGATAGCTCAACTTTGAAGGATTGTAATTCACTGAATATAATACCAAAATCAACAAAATTATAGTCTAAATTTATCTACAAAATGTAAACTAAATGTTGGAAAAAAACCTCAGGTCAATCCGACCTAAAACGAATGAGTTATGGTTGTTTAAAAATTTTCACAGATTATAAAATTTTAAAAAACTTGTTGAAAAGCTGAAAATTTTCAGCTTTGATAGCTCAACTTTGAAAGACTATAACTCATTGAATATAATACCAAAATCAACAACATTATAGTCTAAATTCATCTACAAAACTGTAAATTAAACGTTGGAAAAAACTGCGTGTCAATCCGACTTAAAATTAATGAGTTATGGTTGTTTAAAAATTTTCACAGATTACAAAATTTTAAAAATGTTGCTGAAAAGCTGAAATTTTTCAGCTTTGATAGCTCAACTTTGAAAGTCTGTAACTCATTGAATACTATACCAAAATCAACAAAACTACAGTCTAAATTCATCTACAAACTGTAAGTTAAACGTTGGAAAAAAACGCGTGTCAATCCGATTTAAAACGAATGAGTTATGGTTGTTTAAAAATTTTCACAGATTACAATTTTTTTTAAATCGGGTCCAACCGGTTCTAAACCCGGTAAAAACCGGACCGGACCGGGATGGATTCCTAGAACCGAGAACCGGCCCGGGGGTCCAAAAAACGGTCCGGTCCGGTCCGGTCCGGTTCACCGGTCCGAATGCTCACCCCTAATCATATATGCTAGCATTAGACTACATAAGTCCACCAATAGTTCTGAAAGGATAATTGGCAAAAAAAAATGTTACATTTTAAGTAGTCTATTTCTTACAAGCTATATTATGTGTAATGAAATCCCACTTCAATTTTATATGCGGCTTGGATTAACATAGCTTTCTCTATCTATCTATCTACCTCTTCTAATAAACAAAACCTTTAAATGTCACATGTCCCATATCTAATTACGCAAAATGACACTTGGCAATTTAAGAAATTCCTATTTTTCTAATTTTTTTTTTGTATTTCCTTATTTTCCGGAAAGTATTTATAAGGAATTCAAAATTCAAGTTTCCATTTTTTCTGATAATTTTAAAAATCTTTCATTTAAAATTTAAAAAAAATCCTATCCTAATATTCGAAAAACTAAAAAATATTTATAAGGAATTTTCAATTTTTCCGTTTTTTTTTGTATACTTGCTTGTAATCCAATTTCATGCTTCTTATTTAAAGTTTGACTTTAGTCCCTAAACTTTGCTTGTGTACTAGCATAAGTCTGTGTCACTTTTTTTTTCCACTAACTTTTTCCCATGTAATTACTATATTATCTTTAAATAATTATAAAAAATTATATTAGTTTACTTTCAATAACAAATATATTTACAGCTTTTTTTTAACACAATAAATTATTATTGTTAAATTTTAGTTTACAAAATTAATGTTTCATCATTAACGTTTAATTTTTAAACAATTTTATACATACAAAGTGTTTAGTAATAATATACAATAACAATGACTTTATCATATATTTATCTATACACTTTTATATAGTACATATTCCTTTTATAAATTGTCTTTAACACATTTGGACGTCAAGATTCCATTCAAAATTGAAAATGAGACAATTTTCGTTGGCTGTTTGTTTTGCTATGACCATAAATAAAAGTCAATGTCAATCGATGTCAAAGGTTGATTTTTTTTACAAGAACCAATTTTCTCACACGGTCAGTTATATGTTGTTTTATCCAGAAAAATGAGCATATAATGACTGAAGTTATTGATTTTTGATAAAAATTGTAATTTAACCAATAAAACGTTAAATAATAAAACGTCAAATGATATATACAAAGAAGTGTTTCAAAATGTAATTTAAAAGATTTTCTTTTTTACTTATCAAATTCATCCGGCTTTACTTACAATCTGAAATACATTGCTTTTTATTATGTTGACATTTAATCTTATTTTTGTCTATATATTAAAAAATTTGAACATACCTACCGTGGTTTCCACGGGTCATAACCAAGTATATATATATATATATATATACACACACACACACACACACACCTCTCTCTCTCTCTCTCTCTCAACATGATTTCAGAGCAAAGATCGCAATTTAAGATAACAAGTATAATTCCTTGGTCTGTGATCTTCATAGTCTGCTTTCTTGGAATTGTTAGAGTGCTTAATAGAACAAAAGGATTTGCTATAACCTTTTTAAGATATGTTTGAAGATACCTTGATCAATACTTATTAATTAGTAGGTGTAAAACTCATGTATTACATGGGTTCATTTAAAAGCAAAATTAAATATGAATAATTATACATTTAAAAGATTGAATTTATAAGAAAATTAGAAAAATATTGAATTATTAAAATTAATGTGTTTTTTTCTTTTTTAAATTTAAACAAATAATTTAGATAAATAAACAAATGAAACTAATGAGTTTTTAATTAACAAATTTTAAAATTAAAAAGAAAGTCAATTAATGAAATTGATATGCATTTATTATTACATTTATAATAATTATTACATTTAAGTATTATGTGGAATTTGATAAAATGAAAAAAAAAACTGCAAAATGTCATGTGTAAAAAATTTAATTGAAAATAACCAAAAAATGACATGTGGCCAAATCAATGAGATTGTGACATTTGGCAAAAAGATTTTCATTTATTAGAGTAGATTAGAAAAATATTGAATTATTAAAATTAATGTGCTTTTTTATTTTTTAAATTTAAACAAATAATTTAGATAAATAAACAAATGAAACTAATGAGGTTTTAACTAAAAAAATTTAAAATTAAAATGAAAGTCAATTAATGAAATTGATATACATTTATTATTACATTTATTATAATTATTACATTTAAGTATTATGTGGAATTTGATAAAATGTAAAAAACTAAAAAATGTCATGTGGAAAAAATTTAATTGAAAATAACCACAAAATGACATGTGGCCAAATCAATAAGATTGTGACATGTGGCCAAATCAATGAGTATCTCTGAGGAATTGTTCTTCGCTAAGACATGGCCTAATAATGATTTTGGTATTTGTTTTCTTCTAAATCTAACAAGGTATTAACATTTAGCACATATCATTGATTCAAAACAACAATTTAAACTAAAAAACTATGTTTCTAAAAAATAGACTTAGAATTTAGCGAAGAAATAAACCATGTTTTAGCGAAGAACAATTCCTCATACCTCCTCTAAAGAACAGATCCGCAGAAGGCATTTCTGTGGAACGATGCACCCTCTGCAGAATTAAAATTTTATAATTTTGGTTTGTCTTTTTCTCCCTCCACGTCATTTTCTCAGAGAGTTTTCTTGTTCCTCAAAGCATAAAGACTTCCGCAGAGCCCTTCTCTACGAAAGTCGTGGTCGTTTTATAAAACTGTGTTTTTCTTGGTCATTTGCTTCAAACACTCCCCTCCTTTTGGTTATTTGATAAATTTTCTCTAATTTTTGCTCATGTACTTATTTAAAATTGATAGAAATAGTGGTTGTTCATACAACAATAGCAATAACCGGTAAAAGATAACAATTTATTTTCATTAGTTTGTCCACAATAGCAATCCAATTTTCATTTTACCTATTAAAACATTGCACTTTGAAAATCCTACCAAAAATATCAACAATGTACAACGCATGTATTATTTCGTCGGCTATATATGTATATACCTGATAGCCCATAAATTTTGGGTCCCTTAAGGACATGGGCCATGGACGGTCGCCCGGGTAGCCCACAGTCTAGAACGGGCTTGCAAGTAAATCAATATGCTTGGTCTCCAATCTATCCTGATAGTATATCATAGATTATTAGTTTTGTTTAACTTATGTTCCTTGTAAGAAGCATATCTAATTGATCAAATAACCATGAATTATGAACCGCCAAGATGTTGATTCTTTCCCTTACGGAAGATGGATAATTGAAAGGCGAACATGACATGCGTGAATTAGTTGGAAAGTTAGCATGTTTTGTTTTAAATATTGATGAGTCTTTTTCTTTGCTCCCATATCGTCTCTTAACTTTTACATGTTGTCATATCTTTAATTCATTTTTTATAAATAAACTGGACCCTTGATGAAATTTGTGGTTAACATTCTAGTATTGCTGCATCCCATGATAGTATTTTTAAAGTTTGTTTGGTTTTACTTTTATATGTATAAAGGATAAAAAAAAGGTGCAAACTATTGAATAAAACAATAATTGAAGAGTTTGTTGAAAAAGCAAGAATGTAAGTTTTAAATTTTAATGGATGAGTACGTAGAGTTAACTAAATATGGAGGAATTTGGATATAGGTTTGTGTGGATTCTTCTTTATCAAGAAAAATGATTGTCCAAGTCGTGAACCTAAATCATATATGCTATCATTAGACTACATAAGTCCACCAATAGTTCTGAAAGGATAATTGGCAAAAAAAATGTTATATTTTAAGTAGTCTATTTATTACATGCTATATTATGTGTAATGGAATCCCACTTCAATTTTATATGCATCTTGGATTAACATATCTCTCTCTATCGATCTATCTACCACTTCTGATAAATAAAACCTTTAAATGCCACATATCCCCTATCTAAGTACGCAAACTGACACTTGGCAATTTTTAAGAAATTCCTATTTTTCGATTTTTTTTTTGTATTTCCTTATTTTCCAGAAAGTAATTATAAGGAATTCAAAATTCTAGTTTCCATTTTTTCTGATAATTTTAAAAATATTTCATTTAAAATTTAAAAAAAAAACATCCTAACCTACTATTCGAAAAACTAAGAAATATTTATAAGGAATTTTCAATTTTTTCGTTTTTTTTTTGGTAATTGGTAAACCATTTTTGATTTAAAAATTGGTATACTTGCTTGTAATCCAATTTCATGCTTCTTATTTAAAGTTTGAATTTAGTCCCTATACTTTGCTAGTGTACCAACACAAGTCCGTGTAAATTTTTTTTCCACTAGCTTTTTACCCATGTAATTACTATATTATCTTTAAATAATTATCAAAAATTATATTAGTTTACTTTCAATAACAAATACATTTACAACTTTTTTTTAACACAATAAATTACTATTGTTAAATTTTAGTATACAAAATTAATGTTTCATCATTAACGTTTAATTTTTAAACAATTTTATACATACAAAGTGTTTAGTAATAATATACAATAACAATGACTTTATTATATATTTATCTATACACTTTTATATAGTACATATTCCTTTTATAAATTATCTTTAACACCTTACCTTGGACGTCAAGATTCCATTCAAAATTGAAAATGAGACAATTTTCGTTGGCTGTTTGTTTTGCTATGACCATAAATAAAAGTCAATGTCAATCGATGTCAAAGGTTGATTTTTTTACAAGAACCAATTTTCTCACACGGCCAGTTATATGTTGTTTTATCCAGAAAAATTAGCATATAATGACTGAAGTGTTTCAAAATGTAATTTAAAAGATTTTCTTTTTTACTTATCAAATTCATCCGGCTTTACTTACAATCTGAAATACATTGCTTTTTATTATGTTGACATTTAATCTTATTTTTGTCTATATAATAAAAAATTTGAACATACCTATCGTGGTTTCCACGGGTCATAACCTAATATATATATATATATATATATATATATATATATATATATATATATATATATATAGAGAGAGAGAGAGAGAGAGCTAGGTTCAGATGTTTCCTACAACTATTGTATGCATGTATGGACCAATGAGAATTTAGCAATAATTTAGTTATTAAATTTAAGAATAAGGGTAGCTTGGTCATTTTACTTTTATAAACCAAAAATAGATCTTGTATGTTTGGAAAATCATTAAATGAAATATGTACTATTTTTATAAACCCTAACAATAGTCACCACTGTAAGCGATGGGGGTACGACGATGGAGGATGTTGTTTCCAAGATTGAATTGGCCGCCGCCACCGGAAATCCTAACGTGCGACTGTGCTCCCACCCCAACCTCTTCACTAGTGTGCGTTTGTTCATCGAGGGGGTTTGTTCTACGCCACTCATGCATACAGAAGGAAGGAGTACCAACGACCATAATCATCGTTGCTGACTCAGGTAAAAATATATCTAGTTCACTACATTAAAAAAACTAATATTATGAAAATATCTTGAAACCAATGAAAGTATTTGATGATTTAGGTGGTCGAAAGTCTCTTTTTCATTATTATAATCAATTGATTAATTTAGGTTTATTAATTTCGTAATTTGATGGTGGATACAAATATTAAGTTCTTGATATTTGTGGGTTTTTCTATAGTTTTATTGATAAAATTTGATTATGTTCAACTCGTATAATCATTTCCATGTTTTTGCTTCTTGTACCGGTAATTACTTCCTATTTGAAATCTGATTTGAATGCTAAACACACGGTAATTACTTCCTATTTTTGAATTGTCACTCTATTGTACATGTAAACATATTCTTATAGATCTTTTAGTTGCAAAACATTATGCGGACTTCCTCTATACTTCTAATCACAGGTAATCATATTCTTATATCCTTTTTAGCAAAATTTTGATATGTAATTTGGTAATGGTGTTCAAGGTGTCTTTATTTTTTAATCCTTTTAATGTGGGTGGATTTAGTTCATTTCATTAGTGATATTCTATAAAGATTGGTGATTTGGGTGTGCCCTAAAGGTGTTTGATGAAATGTCTAGTAGAAAAGATGAGGGTGGAAACTCCATATTGATGAGTAATTGATAACACATGTGGGATCGGCCTTGGATGTGTGCAACCTATACAGTGTAATGGTGATATAAAAGGGTGGAAATCTCACCTTCATCGACCCCAAATTAAACATCCAACCAGGTATGAAATTATACTTCTCAATATTCTAAGTTCACCAAATCGTCTTTATTACCACCGACCTTTATCATTGAAATTTTGAATTAAAAGTTTTAAATAGAAATTGTAAATTTGTGGTATTGATAACACAGGTGGGATCGACCTTTATTACCACCAACCTTCATTTACAAACAATTTGGTTCTCAATTTTGATAATTTTAAGAATGCATGTAAAGTTACAAAATACTAACCATAAATTAATGTCAAGAATTTTGAACGTCACTTATTCTAACAGAATATGATTTCATCATCATCAAATTAACAAAATGAATTAATAATGTCTACTACATTCTATCAGAATTTTTAGTTTTTATTCTCTTAGAATACACATAATTTTTTAATCTTTGAAAGTTGGTTATGTTTTCTTTGTGGATTTAGGTTTTGAAGAGGCTGTCATTGATGTGGAAAAGAAGGAAAACATGGAGAACGAGACTATTCTAGCAGAATGTATTTTGCCAGAATGTATAAAATGATTATTAACAAAAATATTCTTTCAGAATGGATTAATATTTTTGTTAGATTTTGATGTTTTTTTTCTTTCTTAACCATTCTTAGTTTTATTCTCTAAAAATAAATGTAATGCTTAAACCATTATTAGTCATATTTTTAATGTAATAATTGTTTAGTCTTATTCTTTACGAATTAGTGTAATTAGTGATTATTAAAGAATAAAATTTGTATTCCTTAGAAAATGTTATTCTTGATAATATGGTGTATAAATCTTTAAGCATGTTAATTATAAAAAATATATTGAGTGAAACATATTCTACAAGAATAAAATCGAAAATATATTTACTAGTTTATGTTTGACTCTCTGTCATTCTGACAGAATAAAATCGGTTAGTATTAGAAATTATAATAGAATTAAATTTGAATTAATTAAAAAAATTCGGATTTAAAAAAAGGAAATTAATTATCCCTTAAAATCCGAAATTTTCCTTTTTTAATATAGGTTAATTGACCAAAACCCCCTTCTGCTGAAATTTATGTGATTATATGGTACATGTTACCCTATTGTGATACAGTATACCCTCAGATCATGACCATTGATTTTATTCATCCATTGGTCCAGAATTGTGCTTACGGGCACATAATAGATGTAAGAAACAAAATAACCTAGCCCTATATATATATATATATATATATATATATATATATATATATATATATATATATATATATATATATATATATATGTATATATATATATATATATATATGTATATATATATATATATACATCTCTCTCTCTCTCTCTCTCTCTCTCTCTCTCTCTCTTTCTTTCTCTCTCTTTCTCTCTTCTTCAACATGATTTCAGTTCAAAGATCGCAATTTAAGGTAACAAGTATAATTCCTTGGTCTGTGGTCTTCATACTCTGCTTTCTTGGAATTGTTAGAATGTTAATTAATAGAACAAAAAGATTGGCTATAACCTTTTTAAGATATGTTTGAAGATACCTTGTTCAATACTTATTAATCACTAGGTGTAAAACACATGTATTACATGGGTTCATTTAAAAGAAAAGTTAAATATGAAATTTTAAATATTTAAAAGATTGAATTTATAAGAAAATTAGAAAAATATTGAATTATTAAAATTAATATGTTTTTTTTTTCTTTTTTAAATTTAAACAAATAATTTAGATAAATAAACAAATGAAACTAATGAGTTTTTAATTAACAAACTTTAAAATTAAAATGAAAGTCCATTAATGAAATTGATATGCATTTATTATTACATTTATTATAATTATTACATTTAAGTATTATGTGGAATTTGATAAAATGAAAAAAACTACAAAATGTCATGTGTAAAAAATTTAATTGAAAATAACCACAAAATGACATGTGGCCAAATCAATGAGATTGTGACATGTGGCAAAAAGATTTTCATTTATTAGAGTAGATTAGAAAAATATTGAATTATTAAAATTAATGTGTTTTTTTCTTTATAAATTTAAACAAATAATTTAGATAAATAAACAAATGAAACTAATGAGGTTTTAATTAACAAACTTTAAAATTAAAATGAAAGTCAATTAATGAAATTGATATACATTTATTATTACATTTATTATAATTATTACATTTAAGTATTATGTGGAATTTGATAAAATGAAAAAAACTGCAAAATGTCACGTGGAAAAAATTTAATTGAAAATAACCACAAAATGACACGTGACCAAATCAATGAGAATGTTACATGTTGCCAAATAAATGAGTATCTCTGAGGAATTGTTCTTCCCTAAAACATGGCCTAATAACTATTTTGGTATTTGTTTTCTTCTAAATCTAACAAGGTATTAACATTTAGCACATATCATTGATTCAAAATAACAATTTAAACTATAAAACTATGTTTCTAAAAAATAGACTTAGAATTTAGCGAAGAAGTAAACCATGTTGTCGCGAAGAACAATTCCTCATACCTTCTCTGAAGAACAGATCCGCGGAGGGCATTTCTGTGGAACGATGCACCCTCTGCAGAATTAAAATTTTATAATTTTGGTTTGTCTTTTTCTACCTCCACGTCATATTCTCAGAGAGTTTTCTTGTTCCTCAAAGCATAAAGACTTCCGTAGAGCGCTTCTCTACGAAAGTTGTGGTCATTTTATAAAACTGTGTTTTTCTTGGTCATTTGCTTCAAACACTCCCCTCCTTTTGGTTATTTGATAAATTTTCTCTAATTTTTGCTCATGTACTTATTTAAAATTGATAGAAATAGTGGTTGTTCATACAACAATAGCAATAACCGGTAAAAGATAACAATTTATTTTCATTAGTTTGTCCACAATAGCAATCCAGTTTTCATTTTACCTATTAAAATATTGCACTTTGAAAATCCTACCAAAAATATCAACAATGTACAACTCATGTATTATTTCTTCGGCTATATATGTATATACCTTATAGCCTAGAAATTTAGGGTCCCTTAGAGACATGGGCCATGGACGGTCGCCCGGGTATCCCACAGTCTAGAACGGGCTTGCAAGTAAATCAATATGCTTGGTCTCCAATCCTGATAGTATATCATAGCTTATTAGTTTTGTTTAACTTATGTTCCTTGTAAGAAGCATATCTAATTGATCAAATAACCATGAATTATGAACCGCCAATATGTTGATTCTTTCCCTTACTGAAGATGGATAATTGAAAGCCGAACATGACATGCGTGAATTAGTTGGAAAGTTAGCATGTTTTGTTTTAAATATTGATGAGTCTTTTTCTTTGATCCCATATCGTCTCTTAACTTTTACACGTTGTCATATTTAATTCGTTTTTATAAATAAACTGGACCCTTGATGAAATTTGTGGTTAACATTCTTGTATTGTTGTATCCCATGGTAGTATTTTTAAAGTTTGTTTGGTTTTACTTTTATATGTATAAAGGATAAAAAAAGGTGCAAACTATTGAATAAAACAATAATTAAAGTGTTTGTTGAAAAAGCAAGAATGTGAGTTTTAAATTTTAATGGATGAATACGTAGAGTTAACTAAATATGGAGGAATTTGAATATAGGTTTGTGTGGATTCTTCTTTATCAAGAAAAATGATTGTCCAAGTCGTGAACCTAAATCATATATGCTAGCATTAGACTACATAAGTCCACCAATAGTTCTGAAAGGATAATTGGCAAAAAGATGTTACATTTTAAGTAGTCTATTTCTTACAAGCTATATTATGTGTAATGGAATCCCACTTCAATTTTATATGCGTCTTGGATTAACATATCTCTCTCTATCTATCTATCTACCTCTTCTAATAAATAAAACCTTTAAATTTTGTATTTCCTTATTTTCCGGAAAGTATTTATAAGGAATTCAAAATTCAAGTTTCCATTTTTTCTGATAATTTTAAAAATCTTTCATTTAAAATTTAACAAAAAAACATCCTATCCTAATATTCGAAAAACTAAGAAATATTTATAAAGAATTTTCAATTTTTCCGCTTTTTTGGTTACTGGTAAACCATTTTTGATTTAAAAATTTGTATACTTGCTTGTAATCCAATTTCATGCTTCTTAGTTAAAGTTTTAATTAAGTCCCTATACTTTGCTAGTGTACCAGCATAAGTCCGTGTAACTTTTTTTTCCACTAACTTTTTACCCATGTAATTACTTTATTATCTTTAAATAATTATAAAAAATTATATTAGTTTACTTTCAATAACAATAACATTTAGAGCTTTTTTTTAACACAATAATTAATTATTGTTAAATTTTAGTTTACAAAATTAATGTTTCATCATTAACGTTTAATTTTTAAACAATTTTATACATACAAAGTGTTTAGTAATAATATACAATAACAATGACTTTATCATATATTTATCTATACACTTTTATATAGTACATATTCCTTTTATAAATTATCTTTAACACCTTTCCTTTGGATGTCAAGATTCCATTCAAAACTGAAAATGAGACAATTTTCGTTGGCTGTTTGTTTTGCTATGACCATAAATAAAATAAAAGTGATGTCAAAGGTTGATTTTTTTTACAAGAACCAATTTTCTCACACTGTCAGCTATATGTTGTTTTATCCAGAAAAATGAGCATATAATGACTGAAGTTATTGATTTTAGATAAAAATTGAATTTAACCAATAAAACGTCAAATGATATATACAAAGAAGTGTTTCAAAATATAATTTAAAAGATTTTCTTTTTTACTTATCAAATTCATCCGACTTTACTAACAATCTGAAATACATTGCTTTTTATTATGTTGGCATTTAATCTTATTTTTGTCTATATAATAAAAAATTTGAACATACCTACCGTGGTTTCCACGGGTCATAACCTAGTATATATATATATATATATATATATATATATATATATATATATATATACATCTCTCTCTCTCTCTCTCTCTCTCTCTCTCTCAACATGATTTCAGTTCAAAGATCGCAATTTAAGATAACAAGTATAATTCCTTGGTCTGTGATCTTCATACTCTGTTTTCTTGGAATTGTTAGAGTGCTTAATAGAACAAAAGGATTGGCTATAACCTTTTTAAGATATGTTTGAAGATACCTTGATCAATACTTATTAATTACTAAGTGTAAAACTCATGTATTACATGGGTTCATTTAAAAGAAAAATTAAATATGAAATTTTAAACATTTAAATGATTGATTTATATGAAAATTAGAAAAATATTGAATTTTTAAAATTAATGTGTTTTTTTCTTTTTTAAATTTAAACAAATAATTTAGATAAATAAACAAATGAAACTAATGAGGTTTTAATTAACAAATTTTAAAATTAAAATGAAAGTCAATTAATGAAATTGATATGCATTTATTATTACATTTATTATAATTATTACATTTAAGTATTATGTGGAATTTGATAAAATGAAAAAAACTACAAAATGTCACGTGGTATAAATAGACTTAGAATTTAGCGAAGAAATAAACCATGTTTTAGCGAAGAACAATTCCTCAGAGTTTCTCCTCTAAGAACAAATCCGCAGAGGGCAGTTATGTGGAACGATGCACCCTCTGTAGAATTAAAATTTTATAATATTGGTTTGTCTTTTACTCCCTCCACGTCATTTTCTCAGAGAGTTTTCTTGTTCCTCAAAGCATAAAGACTTCCGCAAAGCCCTTCTCTACGAAAGTCGTGGTCATTTTATAAAACTGTGTTTTTCTTGGTCATTTGCTTCAAACACTCCCCTCCTTTTGGTTATTTGATGAATTTTCTCTAATTTTTTCTCATGTACTTATTTAAAATTGATAGAAATAGTGGTTGTTCATACAACAATAGCAATAACCGGTAAAAGATAACAATTTATTTTCATTACTTTGTCCACAATAGCAATCAACTTTTCATTTGACCTATTAAAACATTGCACTTTGAAAATCCTACCAAAAATATCAACAATGTACAACGTATGTATTATTTCTTCGGCTATATATGTATATACCTTATAGCCCGGAAATTTTGGGTCCCTTAGAGACATGGGCCATGGATGGTCGCCCGGGTATCCCACAGTCTAGAACGGGCTTGCAAGTAAATCAATATGCTTGGTATCCAATCTATCCTGATAGTATATCATAGCTTATTAGTTTTGTTTAACTTATGATCCTTGTAAGAAGCATATCTAATTGATCAAATAACCATGAATTGTGAACCGCCAAGATGTTGATTCTTTCCCTCACTGAAGATGGATAATTGAAAGCCGAACATGACATGCGTGAATTAGTTGGAAAGTTAGCATGTTTTGTTTTAAATATTGATGACTCTTTTTCTTTGCTCCCATATCGTCTCTTAACTTTTACATGTTGTCATATCTTTAATTCGTTTTTATAAATAAACTGGAGCCTTGATGAAATTTGTCGTTAACATTCTAGTATTGTTGCATCCCATGGTAGTATTTTTAAAGTTTGTTTGGTTTTACTTTTATATGTATAAAGGATAAAAAAAAGGTGCAAACTATTGAATAAAACAACAATCGAAGAGTTTGTTGAAAAACCAAGAATGTGTGTTTTAAATTTTAATGGATGAGTGCGTAGAGTTAACTAAATATGGAGGAATTTGAATATAGGTTTGTGTGGATTCTTCTTTATCAAGAAAATTGACTATCCAAGTCGTGAACCTAAATCATATATGCTAGCATTAGACTACATAAGTCCACCAATAGTTCTGAAAGGATAATTGGCAAAAAAATGTTACATTTTAAGTAGTCTATTTCTTACAAGCTATATTATATGTAATGGAATCCCACTTCAATTTTATATGCGTCTTGGATTAACATATATCTCTCTATCTACCTATCTACCTCTTCTAATAAACAAAATCTTTAAATGTCACATGTCCCATTTCTAAGTAGGCAAATTGACAATTGGCAATTTTTAAGAAATTCCTATTTTTCGATTTTTTTTGTTGTATTTCCTTATTTTCCGGAAAGTACTTATAAGAAATTCAAAATTCAAGTTACCATTTTTTCTGATAATTTTAAAAATCTTTCATTTAAAATTTAAAAAAAAAAACATCCTATCCTAATATTCGAAAAACTAAGAAATATTTATAAGGAATTTTTAATTTTTTCGTTTTTTTTGGTGACCAGTAAACCATTGATTTAAAAATTTAATCAAAATTCATGCTTCTTATTTAAAGTTTAAATTTAGTCCCTATACTTTGCTAGTGTACCAGCATAAGTCCGTGTAACTTTTTACCCATGTAATTATATTATTATCTTTAAATAATTATCAAAAATTATATTAGTTTACTTTCAATAACAAATACATTTAGAGCTTTTTTTTAACACAATAATTTATTATTGTTAAATTTTAGTTTACAAAATTAATGTTTCTATCATTAACGTTTAATTTTTAAACAATTTTATACATACAAAGTGTTTACTAATAATATACAATAACAATGACTTTATCATATATTTATCTATACACTTTTATATAGTACATATTCCTTTTATAAATTGTCTTTAACACATTTGGACGTCAAGATTCCATTCAAAATTGAAAATGAGACAATTTTCGTTGGCTATTTGTTTTGCTATGATCATAAATAAAAGTGATGTCAAAGGTTGATTTTTTTTACAAGAACGAATTTTCTCACACTGTCAGCTATATGTTGTTTTATCCAGAAAAATGAGCATATAATGACTGAAGTTATTGATTTTAGATAAAAATTATAATTTAATCAATAAAACGTCAAATGATATATACAAAGAAGTGTTTCAAAATATGATTTAAAAGATTTTCTTTTTTACTTATCAAATTCATCCGGCTTTACTAACAATCTGAAATACATTGCTTTTTATTATGTTGACATTTAATCTTATTTTTGTCTATGTAATAAAAAATTTAAACATACCTACCGTGGTTTCCACGGGTCATAACCTACTATATATATATATATATATATATATATATATATATATATATATATATATATATATATATATACATCTCTCTCTCTCTCTCTCTCTCTCTCTCTCTCTCAACATGATTTCAGTTCAAAGATCGCAATTTAAGATAACAAGTATAATTCCTTGGTCTGTGATCTTCATACTCTGCTTTCTTGGAATTGTTAGAGTGCTTAATAGAACAAAAGGATTGGTTATAACCTTTTTAAGATATGTTTGAAGATACCTTGATCAATACTTATTAATTACTAGGTGTAAAACCCATGTATTACATGGGTTCATTTAAAAAAAAATTAAATATGAAATTTTAAACATTTAAAGGATTGATTTATATGAAAATTAGAAAATTTTTGAATTATTAAAATTAATGTGTTTTTTTCTTTTTTAAATTTAAACAAATAATTTAGATAAATAAACAAATGAAACTAATGAGTTTTTAATTGACAAATTTTAAAATTAAAATGAAAGTCAATTAATGAAATTGATATTCATTTTTTATTACATTTAAGTATTATGTGGAATTTGATAAAATGACAAAAACTACAAAATGTCATGTGTAAAAAATTTAATTGAAAATAACCACAAAATGACATGTGGCCAAATCAATGAGATTGTGATATGTGGCAAAAAGATTTTCATTTATTAGAGTAGATTAGAAAAATATTGAATTATTAAAATTAATGTGTTTTTTTCTTTTTTAAATTTAAACAAATAATTTTGATAAATAAACAAATGAAACTAATGAGGTTTTAATTAACAAATTTTCAAATTAAAATGAAAGTCAATTAATGAAATTGATATGCATTTATTATTACATTTATTATAATTATTACATTTAAGTATTATGTGGAATTTGATAAAATAAAAAAAACTACAAAATGTCACGTGGAAAAAATAGACTTAGAATTTAGCGAAGAAATAAACCATGTATTAGCGAAGAACAATTCCTCAGAGGTACTCCTCTAAGAACAGATCCGCGGAGGACATTTCTGTGGAACGATGCACCCTCTACATGTCACACCCCCAAACCAAGGATGGCGGAAACGTCTAGGGGTGGAGGACTTCATGTATAGTATCACAACAACGAGTATAATAGTACTCAAAGTAAATACAACCATCATAAATATAATTGAAAAGGTTACACCATAGTATATATTTACATGTTTCAAAATCAATTACATTATGATGACAAAATGAACTGTTTGATGATTTTAACGTCCCATCCTCAAAGTGCTGATGTTTTCCTGTTTCACTGATCTCCTGAGAATACAAGTAGTTTTGAAAAGTGTCAACAATTAAGTTGGTGAGTTCATAAGAGTTTTGTTTGAGGAAGAAACCGTTTTCCTTGTAAAAGCGATAGAGTATGATTTCCAGAAAATCCAATATTTTCTTAGTTAAGTGTGAGATGAATGCTCCTATGTTATGCGATAATGAACCCTAGAACGACCCGTAGATTCCTCCTATAATCACCCATCGTATATAAGTTATATAAAATTCAAGTTAAATAAACCGTTGAATGTAATGGGTCTGCCCTAGGTCCACAACCAAACAAGGAACAGGAGATAAGGCGGGCCCACCAATTCTAAGTCGATTGTGACTAGATTCTTATATAACTCTAGCATATACACTTAGAAATTATAGTTGAAATCTAACAATTCTAGATGAAATGTAGTTTTAACAGAAATATGTTTCCAAAGAAAATCCTATATTTTCTTTATAAAAGTTATGTGGTCCTAAATCCCAGGACCGAAAGTAAACAAGTATTTTCCATACTTAAAGTGATTCATGCAAGTTTAAATCGACATAAACTCGTTTGATTTAGAGGTAAACCCTTTTTCAAAGTAGAATTTTCCATGTAAACTTGAAAGATTGTTAACTACCTATGTGAGTCGCTATAACCATACTATGACGAGAAATAACCTGCACAACGTTTTTCAGACGTTAAGATACTATGACTCTTGTCACCCGTAGACCTGCAGGTCCCACTGTAGCTAGCAGCAAGGTGTGGGGTGTCAAACCCAATATAGATCTATACACAATTATCACGCTCTCCCTACAAGAGACTCTGGTTATAACTTACAGGAATTGGGATCCCGTACTCGAACGTACGGGGAGAGAATTGCCTCACAACCTAAGTTAACTAGTTTACACATAGTTTGATATTAAAACCTCTTCCGTGGTGGAAGTAAAATCACCTTTTCTGAATAAATTAGTGATATGAAATCCTTAAACTATTACTATTATAGTTTATCACGTAGGATATGAAAAACCCATTTGTTTTGAGAGTAAAACCTTTTTCATGTAGTAAAATCCATAAACTATGCTTATTGAAGTTTATTATATGTGTTCGAAATGAATGAGCAAACCTTATCAAGAATGACTAAATTTCAGTTTAAGATGATAAACTAACAAGATAATACCTTCAATATTTAGAACTTATGGTTATACACTTTGCTCGACATATTACAAAGTGTTATGAAAGTTATAAGCTGTTAACTAGTTTTTAACCGTTCTTCACTGTTTTAGAAAAATCATAGAAAAATCATACGAAGTCAAAAACTGAATCCGTAAATTCTGAGAGTTCATAAAATGTGTCTAGTTTGTTCATAATTTTTATTATGATTTTTGGAAGTCTTTAACTTGTGTTAAATTGTTCATATTCACAGACTGGTCCGAATTCGTTTTTGAAATGATAGGCAGCTTTGTAAAAATCACCATAAATCGTAGATATGGTGATGTGCAAGTACTCATTTTAAATGTATGGACCTGAACTATTTGCACCTAATACAGTTTTGAAAACTAAAATGTTTAAGTTGACCAAAACAGTCCGTGAATGGGGTTAAACTTTTCTGATGAAAGCTGTTGAATGAGTTTAGTTGTGTTCTTGGTGTTTAACTTATATTCCCCCCCCCCCCCTTAAAACTTAAGAAAAACATGAAAAGATAGGGGTATGAACTCACCTTGAGTGATTTCAGTAGATGGATGATGGAGAAAGGTAGTGTTCAACTCAAGAACACTAAGAAGATGCCTTGAAGGTTCGAAGATCTAACATGAATGTGATGATGTTTGTGTAAAATATCTATGATTTGAGTAGAAGGAAGTGAAATAATTATATGGAGGATGAATATACTTACCAAAAATGGAAGAAAAGCTTGGAAGGAGGCCCTTGAATCTCGAATTTTAGTGAGAGAATTGAGAGAGAAAATGTGTTTAATCTTTGGTGGAAGAATGAGAAAATGAGAGAGAGTGTTAGGAGAGAGGATAGATTTCAGCCTTAGACATGGAATGGGGTTGGGAAATGATGGGAAAAGGACGATGAATGACCAGGTATGGTGGGGGGGGGGGAGGGGTGTGGGCTGGTCATGGAGTGGGTGTGGGTGGTTGCTTGTGTCATAAACTAAAGTAAAGTCAACACTCCACCTCAAGATCTTACTTAATAGATATTATTCTTAATTAAGGATTTCTCTAAAAATATGCTGAATTTATGAATATATGGGGTCTTATATGTCAAAATATAAGTTTGGGTGAAAATCCCTCGTTAAAATAATTAAAAACGGGCTTAAAACGGAGTCGTGGTCGAAGTGGAAAGTGGCAAATCCGAAGTCAGGCCTTGGTTTCGGGTCTTAGCAGCCTTAGAACCGGAGTGGCTTGGTCGCTGAATTAGGTCCGAGGGGGAGGGGAATGCGGTCCGAGCAGGTACCGCAGGCGGCTCGTCAGGAGGGACCATAGGCGAAGTTCGGATGCGGTGCTCCAAATCCAATGGCTGCGGTTCGATGGCTGCGGTCCGATGGCTGCGGCTTGATGGCTGCAGCTCGATGGCTGCGGCTACTCAAGGAGACTCCGGTCTTGGTTCTTGGGCTTCGGCTCAAGGAGGGTTTGGTCCCTATAGAGGGACTTCGGCCCTAAGAGGCTATTTTCCAAGGTATCACCCCTTTTCGAATGGTTTTTCACCAAGTCAAGTGTCGGGATGCCCCAAATGATTACAAAACTCAAAAGAGGTTTTGAGAGAGATTTGGGAGAGATTTCACGTTCTTGGAGAGATTTCTCATACAGAGAGAGATTTGGGAGAGATTTCACATTCTTGGAGAGATTTCTCATACAGAGAGAGATTTGGGAGAGATTTCACATTCTTGGAGAGATTTCTCATACAGAGAGAGATTTGGGAGAGATTTCACATTCTTGGAGAGATTTCTCATACAGAGAGAGATTTGGGAGAGATTTCACATTCTTGGAGAGATTTCTCATACAGAGAGAGATTTGGGAGCGATTTCTCCTACTTAGAGAGTTTTGGGAGAGTTAGAGTGAAAGAGATTGGGAGAGACTTCTTTTGTGACCTTTTTGAGTGTTTGGCTTCGCAATGCAAGGTTCTTACACTCTGTTAAGCCTTGTTATGAATGTTATACGCTCTCGAGGGGTATGGAATAATGTTTTATCGAGTAGATTCATCACTTGCCCTGATTAGGGTTTAGAATTTCTGAACACGTGAAAACTCTAAGTGATACTTTGTATTACGATTGCGAGTTGTTCGATAAGAAACATAATGGAAACCCTAATATACAAGGGTTAGATGAGTTGACCGGTTTGACTTGTTGACTTTAGTTGACTTTGACGTGGCCAAAATTGACGGTTGTCACATCATCCCCCCGTTAGAAAGAATTTCGTCCCGAAATTAGTGTTTCGACTGGGACTTCAAGAATTTGGAGGAAAGATGGGGGAACTTTTCGTAGTATAAGAAATCGATATGGTGGGGAACAACCCGCCTGATGTTTAAATGACGACCTTGGAATTTCTTATTGTAACTTGAGGTGAGTCAATTTAAAGGAGTTATTGTTTTGGGATGATAGTGTATTCAATGTGTGCCTTTATGCTCCCTGTTTTATCCTTGGTATTACCACTTTGAATATTTTATAATGTAGTTAGCGAGTTCCAGCATTACG
Source organism: Lactuca virosa (assembly GCF_052849685.1). Classification (NCBI taxonomy): domain Eukaryota; kingdom Viridiplantae; phylum Streptophyta; class Magnoliopsida; order Asterales; family Asteraceae; genus Lactuca; species Lactuca virosa. The sequence goes on along the minus strand of NC_136431.1, from coordinate 94,195,435 downwards.
AATGCTTCAGCAATTTGTGATGAAATTCGCATTATAAGTCCTACCAGTTCTTTTATAATCGCTTGATGTAAACTAGTCGTATATCATTAAGATTACAAGGGCATTCGGATGGGTGACCCCGCCTTAATCCCACAACCAAACAAGGAACAGGAAATGAGGCGGGATCACACATTCTAAGTCCGTAGAATCTTAATGATATATGACCATAATGTTTACACTAGCCATCATAGATTCACTTGTAAAAACCCTGCGTTTTTATATAGGAGGTAAGACTTATTTGGGTTTTGTCGTGTTCTCGAGGTTTATGGTTGGTATACTTTAATATATGCTAGATTTAGTAAAAAAATTTAAACGTCGATGTCAGAAACACGTACTGATATTTATGGGCGGTTCTGGGGTGGTCTCTCCGGCAGTGATCGCGAGCACCCTTCCACCATCACCGGTATTTCGTGCACTTGGGCAGTCCCTTTTAAAGTGTCCCGTTTCGCCGCACTGGTAATAGGGTGGGCTAACTCCAGTGCCGGGGACCTGGTTGATGGGTCGTGCTGGTGCCTTACAGAAACGGACAGTGTGCCCCTTTTTGTTGCAATTTTTGCAATGCATCTCTCGGCAAGCCCCAGTGTGATTGAAGTTACACTCGTTGCATTTCGGAAGGGTTCCAGCGTATCGATTTATGGGTGCTGGCGTGGCGTGGGTTGGGGCAGCATGAACAGCAACGATCTGTTGCTTCTTAGTGAAGTCCTGGGCTGGTTGGTCCTTCTTGTTGTCCCAGAACTTCCTTTTGTTGTTCCCTCCTCTTGCTTGTTCAGGGGTGGTTGTCGTAGTGTCACGGCTGGCACGATGGTCTATGAGTTGTTGTGCCAATTCCTTGGCACTCTCAAAGGTAGTTGGTCTTGAGGCCAACACGCTATCCTGAATTTGGGGGGACAATCCCCAGAGGTATCGCTCCAACTTTTTGCTTTCCGGGGTGACCATAGCGGGACAAAGGAGTGCTAGATCACAGAATCGGACGGTATAGGTTGCAAGGTCAAAGCCTATCATCTTGAGGTTCCACAGTTCTTGCTCTAGCTTTTGCACCTCTCCCCTTGGGCAATACTCTTTCAGCATCTTTGCCTTCAAGTCCTCCCAACTCATCGAGTTAGCCACTGTAAGCGTCAGTGACTTAACATGGCCGTTCCACCAAGTAAGGGACCGACCGGAGAAAGTGCGAGCTGCGAATTTGACCTTGTTCGCTTCGGGGCACGCACAGATTTCGAAGACAGATTCGGTCTTCTCGAACCACTGCATCAAATCGATGACTCCCCCGCTACCGTTGAACGAATCGGGTTTACCATTGGTGAAGTCCTTAAAGGAGCATTCTCTAGAACGCCCTTGGCTATCTCCTTGAGTGGAGTTATTAGTACCGCTCCCTGCCCGTCCTGCACCATCAGTGCTGATTTGGGACATAGCAGCTGCCACCGCGGCCGTGACCGCAACTTGGAACATAACATGATCATATTGGGGAGGCGGCGGTGGTGGATTTTTTGCGTTCCGCTAGTGCGTCTAACAGACCTTCGAGGCGGCATCTTTCTGTTATAGAATTTCAAAGACGAAATGAGTATAAGTCTTTTAGTATTGGTTATTAGTCGGGCGTCGTAAAAACTAGGTTATTAGTTTTCAAATATAGTATTTCCCGATTTTTCGAATGTGGAAAACAATTCATACCAGAGGTCTATATAAATAAACTTATGAATTTAGTAGAAATGACTCGATTGTAATCTTGTGATTTGCTCCATGCCCGATCCACCCCTAAGATCACCCAATGTATACCAGTTGTGTGTAATTAAGGTCCGATAGGCCTTTGAACTTAATGAGTCTGCCCTAAGCCCACAACCAAACAAGGAACAGGACCTAAGGCGGACTTACCATTTCTAAATCGATCGTCTCTTAATTACACATAACTTTGAGGTATACATCAAGTAATCTTAGAGTTACCATAAGCAAATTGTTTGTAATAACAGGTTATAAAATATGTGGTAAACTCCCACTGAAATAAAATGCATGCCAATTTTTATTGATATACTTTGGTTATATCCTTACTGTTTATATACACACGTATATATTTCGCACTTTATTGAACTATTATCGGTGTTTCTGCTAACGTCCCTGAGACGGTGTTATGGTAGTGGGTAGAAGTGGGTTTTGTATGGGCGTTAAGATTTACCCATCACGTTGCTCATGCGAGAATAGGGGTAGAAGAGATAATTAATAGACGTCTAATCATATAATTACTTATAGGGGTGATCCTTATCAGTCATGTCTATAATCACCTAGTGCATACCAGTTATACATAATCTGAGATGAAATAGACCTTCGAATAAATGACTCTACTCTAAGTCCACAAGCAAACAAGGAACATGAAGTAGAGCAATAGTCATAGATTCTGAGTCTATAATATCTTTAATTATGTATAACCTTAGTGTATGCACTCAGTCATTATAGACCTACTAATAGGGGTCTTTAGTTTTCACATAAGTTGGTTATAGTATCACCAAATACTCCTATAGTATTTTAATGTTTGTCTTATGTTTTCGATGTTTGTTTGTAGATAGAGTTGGTAAGTTTTTAGACTTGTTGCAACGCCACAACCATTCCCGGGCATATGCTAATCACTTCTGGGTCAGACATAGTTGATCAGGCTATGTCATTCCCAGACCTGACCATACATCCCCAAGCCTACTTGTGTCGTTCAACAATCACAACTTTTGTTTTGTTCTAGTATGATGCTGACCTTAGTATGTATGTATGCGCGTATACTCTTACACGAAACTATTTATTTCTAAAAGTATAGTCTTTCGAAAATGTTTAATCAGAGACTTTAGTCCCAATGTATTTATAGTTTGTATATCTTATGTGGTTCGATATACTTAGTTCACTATAAACAATGCTCTGATACCAATCTGTCACACCCCCAAACCAAGGATGGCGGAAACGTCTGGGGGTGGAGGACTTCATGTATAGTATCACAACAACGAGTATAATAGTGCTCAAAGTAAATAAAGTCATCATAAATATAATTGAAAAGGTTACACCGTAGTATATGTTTACATGTTTCAAAATCAATTACATTATGATGACAAAATGCACTGTTTGACGATTTTAACGTCCCATCCTCAAAGTGCTGATGTTTTCCTGTTTCACTGATTTCCTGAGAATACAAGTAGTTTTGAAAAGTGTCAACAATTAAGTTGGTGAGTTCATAAGAGTTTTGTTTGAGGAAGAAACTGTTTTCCTTGTAAAAGCGATAGAGTATGATTTCCAGAAAATCCAATATTTTCTTAGTTAAGTGTGAGATGAATGCTCCTATGTTATGCGATAATGAACCCTAGAACGACCCGTAGATTCCTCCTATAATCACCCATCGTATATAAGTTATATAAAATTCAAGTTAAATAAACCGTTGAATGTAATGGGTCTGCCCTAGGTCCACAACCAAACAAGGAACAGGAGATAAGGCGGGCCACCAATTCTAAGTCGATTGTGACTAGATTCTTATATAACTCTAGCATATACACTTAGAAATTATAGTTGAAATCTAACAATTCTAGATGAAAAGTAGTTTTAACAGAAATATGTTTCCAAAGAAAATCCTATATTTTCTTTATAAAAGTTATGTGGTCCTAAATCCCAGGACCGAAAGTAAACAAGTATTTTCCATACTTAAAGTGATTCATGCAAGTTTAAATCGACATAAACTCGTTTGATTTAGAGGTAAACCCTTTTTCAAAGTAGAATTTTCCATGTAAACTTGAAAGATTGTTAACTACCTATGTGAGTCGCTATAACCATACTATGACGAGAAATAACCTGCACAACGTTTTTCAGACGTTAAGATACTATGACTCTTGTCACCCGTAGACCTGCAGGTCCCACTGTAGCTAGCAGCAAGGTGTGGGGTGTCAAACCCAATATAGATCTATACGCAATTATCACGCTCTCCCTACAAGAGACTCTGGTTATAACTTACAGGAATTGAGATCCCGTACTCGAACGTACGGGGAGAGAATTGCCTCACAACCTAAGTTAACTAGTTTACACATAGTTTGATATTAAAACCTCTTCCGTGGTGGAAGTAAAATCACCTTTTCTGAATAAATTAGTGATATGAAATCCTTAAACTATTACTATTATAGTTTATCACGTAGGATATGAAAAACCCATTTGTTTTGAGAGTAAAACCTTTTTCATGTAGTAAAATCCATAAACTATGCTTATTGAAGTTTATTATATGTGTTCGAAATGAATGGGCAAACCTTATCAAGAATGACTAAATTTCAGTTTAAGATGATAAACTAACAAGATAATACCTTCAATATTTAGAACTTATGGTTATACACTTTGCTCGACATATTACAAAGTGTTATGAAAGTTATAAGCTGTTAACTAGTTTTTAACCGTTCTGCACTGTTTTAGAAAAATCATAGAAAAATCATACGAAGTCGAAAACTAAATCCGTAAATTCTGAGAGTTCATAAAATGTGTCTAGTTTGTTCATAATTTTTATTATGATTTTTGGAAGTCTTTAACTTGTGTTAAATTGTTCATATTCACAGACTGGTCCGAATTCGTTTTTGAAATGATAGGCAGTTTTGTAAAAATCACCGTAAATCGTAGAAAAATCGTATGGTGATGTGCAAGTACTCATTTTAAATGTATGGACCTGAACTATTTGCACCTAATACAGTTTTGAAAACTAAAATGTTTAAGTTGACCAAAACAGTCCGTGAATGGGGTTAAACTTTTCTGATGAAAGCTGTTGAATGAGTTTAGTTGTGTTCTTGGTGTTTAACTTATATTCCCCCCCTTAAAACTTAAGAAAAACATGAAAAGATAGGGGTATGAACTCACCTTGAGTGATTTCAGTAGATGGATGATGGAGAAAGGTAGTGTTCAACTCAAGAACACTAAGAAGATGCCTTGAAGGTTCGAAGATCTAACATGAATGTGATGATGTTTGTGTAAAATATCTATGATTTGAGTAGAAGGAAGTGAAATAATTATATGGAGGATGAATATACTTACCAAAAGTGGAAGAAAAGTTTGGAAGGAGGCCCTTGAATCTCGAATTTTAGTGAGAGAATTGAGAGAGAAAATGTGTTTAATCTTTAGTGGAAGAATGAGAAAATGAGAGAGAGTGTTAGGAGAGAGGATTGATTTCAGCCTTAGACATGGAATGGGGTTGGGAAATGATGGGAAAAGGACGATGAATGACCAGGTATGGTGGGGGGGGGGGGGTGTGGGCTGGTCATGGAGTGGGTGTGGGTGGTTGCTTGTGTCATAAACTAAAGTAAAGTCAACACTCCACCTCAAGATCTTACTTAATAGATTTTATTCATAATTAAGGATTTCCCTAAACATATGCTGAATTTATGAATATATGGGGTCTTATATGTCAAAATATAAGTTTGGGTGAAAATCCCTCGTTAAAATAATTAAAAACGGGCTTAAAACGGAGTCGTGGTCGAAGTGGAAAGTGGCAAATCCGAAGTCAGGCCTTGGTTTCGGGTCTTAGCAGCCTTAGAACCGGAGTGGCTTGGTCGCTGAATTAGGTCCGAGGGGGAGGGGAATGCGGTCCGAGCAGGTACCGCAGGCGGCTCGTCAGGAGGGACCATAGGCGAAGTTCGGATGCGGTGCTCCAAATCCAATGGCTGCGGTTCGATGGCTGCGGTCCGATGGCTGCGGCTTGATGGCTACAGCTCGATGGCTGCGGCTACTCAAGGAGACTCCGGTCTTGGTTCTTGGGCTTCGGCTCGAGGAGGGTTTGGTCCCTATAGAGGGACTTCGGCCCTAAGAGGCTATTTTCCAAGGTATCACCCCTTTTCGAATGGTTTTTCACCAAGTCAAGTGTCGGGATGCCCCAAATGATTACAAAACTCAAAAGAGGTTTTGAGAGAGATTTGGGAGAGATTTCACGTTCTTGGAGAGATTTCTCATACAGAGAGAGATTTGGGAGAGATTTCACATTCTTGGAGAGATTTCTCATACAGAGAGAGATTTGGGAGAGATTTCACATTCTTGGAGAGATTTCTCATACAGAGAGAGATTTGGGAGAGATTTCACATTCTTGGAGAGATTTCTCATACAGAGAGAGATTTGGGAGCGATTTCTCCTACTTAGAGAGTTTTGGGAGAGTTAGAGTGAAAGAGATTGGGAGAGACTTCTTTTGTGACCTTTTTGAGTGTTTGGCTTCGCAACGCAAGGTTCTTACACTCTGTTAAGCCTTGTTATGAATGTTATACGCTCTCGAGGGGTATGGAATAATGTTTTATCGAGTAGATTCATCACTTGCCCTGATTAGGGTTTAGAATTTCTGAACACGTGAAAACTCTAAGTGATACTTTGTATTACGATTGCGAGTTGTTCGATAAGAAACATAATGGAAACCCTAATATACAAGGGTTAGATGAGTTGACCGGTTTGACTTGTTGACTTTAGTTGACTTTGACTTGGCCAAAATTGACGGTTGTCACATCATCCCCCCGTTAGAAAGAATTTCGTCCCGAAATTAGTGTTTCGACTGGGACTTCAAGAATTTGGGGGAAAGATGGGGGAACTTTTCGTAGTATAAGAAATCGATATGGTGGGGAACAACCCGCCTGATGTTTAAATGACGACCTTGGAATTTCTTATTGTAACTTGAGGTGAGTCAATTTAAAGGAGTTATTGTTTTGGGATGATAGTGTATTCAATGTGTGCCTTTATGCTCCCTGTTTTATCCTTGGTATTACCACTTTGAATATTTTATAATGTAGTTAGCGAGTTCCAGCATTACGAATGCTTCAACAATTTGTGATGAAATTCACATTATAAGTCCTACCAGTTCTTTTATAATCGCTTGATGTAAACTAGTCGTATATCATTAAGATTACAAGGGCATTCGGATGGGTGACCCCGCCTTAATCCCACAACCAAACAAGGAACAGGAAATGAGGCGGGATCACACATTCTAAGTCCGTAGAATCTTAATGATATATGACCATAATGTTTACACTAGCCATCATAGATTCACTTGTAAAAACCCTGCGTTTTTATATAGGAGGTAAGACTTATTTGGGTTTTGTCGTGTTCTCGAGGTTTATGGTTGGTATACTTTAATATATGCTAGATTTAGGAAAAAAATTTAAACGTCGATGTCAGAAACACGTACTGATATTTATGGGCGGTTCTGGGGTGGTCTCTCCGGCAGTGATCGCGAGCACCCTTCCACCATCACCGACATTTCGTGCACTTGGGCAGTCCCTTTTAAAGTGTCCCGTTTCGCCACACTGGTAACAGGCTGGGCTAACTCCAGTGCCAGGGACCTGGTTGATGGGTCGTGCTGGTGCCTTACAGAAACGGACAGTGTGCCCCTTTCTGTTGCAATTTTTGCAATGCATCTCTCGGCAAGCCCCAGTGTGATTGAAGTTACACTCGTTGCATTTCGGAAGGGTTCCAGCGTATCGATTTATGGGTGCTGGCGTGGCGTGGGTTGGGGCAGCATGAACAACAACGATCTGTTGCTTCTTAGTGAAGTCCTGGGCTGGTTGGTCCTTCTTGTTGTCCCAGAACTTCCTTTTGTTGTTCCCTCCTCTTGCTTGTTCAGGGGTGGTTGTCGTAGTGTCACGGCTGGCACGATGGTCTATGAGTTGTTGTGCCAATTCCTTGGCACTCTCAAAGGTAGTTGGTCTTGAGGCCAACACGCTATCCTGAATTTGGGGGGACAATCCCCAGAGGTATCGCTCCAACTTTTTGCTTTCCGGGGTGACCATAGCGGGACAAAGGAGTGCTAGATCACAGAATCGGACGGTATAGGTTGCAAGGTCAGAGCCTATCATCTTGAGGTTCCACAGTTCTTGCTCTAGCTTTTGCACCTCTCCCCTTGGGCAATACTCTTTCAACATCTTTGCCTTCAAGTCCTCCCAACTCATCGAGTTAGCCACTGTAAGCGTCAGTGACTTAACATGGCCGTTCCACCAAGTAAGGGCCCGACCGGAGAAAGTGCGAGCTGCGAATTTGACCTTGTTCGCTTCGGGGCACGCAAAGATTTCGAAGACAGATTCGGTCTTCTCGAACCACTGCATCAAATCGATGACTCCCCCGCTACCGTTGAACGAATCGGGTTTACCATTGGTGAAGTCCTTAAAGGAGCATTCTCTAGAACGCCATTGGCTATCTCCTTGAGTGGAGTTATTAGTACCGCTCCCTGCCCGTCCCGCACCATCAGTGCTGATTTGGGACATAGCAGCTGCCACCGCGGCCGTGACCGCAGCTTGGAACATAACATGATCATATTGGGGAGGCGGCGGTGGTGGATTTGTTTGCGTTCCGCTAGTGCGTCTAACAGACCTTCGAGGCGGCATCTTTCTGTTATAGAATTTCAAAGACGAAATGAGTATAAGTCTTTTAGTATTGGTTATTAGTCGGGCGTCGTAAAAACTAGGTTATTAGTTTTCAAATATAGTATTTCCCGATTTTTCGAATGTGAAAAACAATTCATACCAGAGGTCTATATAAATAAACTTATGAATTTAGTAGAAATAACTCGATTGTAATCTTGTGATTTGCTCCATGCCCGATCCACCCCTAAGATCACCCAATGTATACCAGTTGTGTGTAATTAAGGTCCGATAGGCCTTTGAACTTAATGAGTCTGCCCTAAGCCCACAACCAAACAAGGAACATGACCTAAGGCGGACTTACCATTTCTAAATCGATCGTCTCTTAATTACACATAACTTTGAGGTATACATCAAGTAATCTTAGAGTTACCATAAGCAAATTGTTTGTAATAACAGGTTATGAAATATGTGGTAAACTCCCACTGAAATAAAATGCATGCCAATTTTTATTGATATACTTTGGTTATATCCTTACCGTTTATATACACACGTATATATTTCGCACTTTATTGAACTATTCTCGGTGTTTCTGCTAACGTCCCTGAGATAGTGTTATGGTAGTGGGTAGAAGTGGGTTTTGTACGGGCGTTAAGATTTACCCATCACGTTGCTCATGCGAGAATAGGGGTAGAAGAGATAATTAATAGACGTCTAATCCTATAATTACTTATAGGGGTGATCCTTATCAGTCATGTCTATAATCACCTAGTGCATACCAGTTATACATAATCTGAGATGGAATAGACCTTCGAATAAATGACTCTACTCTAAGTCCACAAGCAAACAAGGAACAGGAAGTAGAGCAATAGTCATAGATTCTGACTCTATAATATCTTTAATTATGTATAACCTTAGTGTATGCACTCAGTCATTATAGACCTACTAATAGGGGTCTTTAGTTTTCACATAAGTTGGTTATAGTATCACCAAATACTCCTATAGTATTTTAATGTTTGTCTTATGTTTTCGATGTTTGTTTGTAGATAGAGTTGGTAAGTTTTTAGACTTGTTGCAACGCCACAACCATTCCCGGGCATATGCTAATCACTTCTGGGTCAGACATAGTTGATCAGGCTATGTCATTCCCAGACCTGACCATACATCCCCAAGCCTACTTGTGTCGTTCAACAATCACAACTTTTGTTTTGTTCTAGTATGATGCTGACCTTAGTATGTATGTATGCGCGTATACTCTTACACGAAACTATTTATTTCTAAAAGTATAGTCTTTCGAAAATGTTTAATCAGAGACTTTAGTCCCAATGTATTTATAGTTTGTATATCTTATGTGGTTCGATATACTTAGTTCACTATAAACAATGCTCTGATACCAATCTGTCACACCCCCAAACCAAGGATGGCGGAAACGTCCGGGGGTGGAGGACTTCATGTAAAGTATCACAACAACGAGTATAATAGTGCTCAAAGTAAATACAACCATCATAAATATAATTGAAAAGGTTACACCGTAGTATATGTTTACATGTTTCAAAATCAATTACATTATGATGGCAAAATGAACTGTTTGACGATTTTAACGTCCCATCCTCAAAGTGCTGATGTTTTCCTGTTTCACTGATTTCCTGAGAATACAAGTAGTTTTGAAAAGTGTCAACAATTAAGTTGGTGAGTTCATAAGAGTTTTGTTTGAGGAAGAAACTGTTTTCCTTGTAAAAGCGATAGAGTATGATTTCCAGAAAATCCAATATTTTCTTAGTTAAGTGTGAGATGAATGCTCCTATGTTATGCGATAATGAACCCTAGAACGACCCGTAGATTCCTCCTATAATCACCCATCGTATATAAGTTATATAAAATTCAAGTTAAATAAACCGTTGAATGTAATGGGTCTGCCGTAGGTCCACAACCAAACAAGGAACAGGAGATAAGGCGGGCCCACCAATTCTAAGTCGATTGTGACTAGATTCTTATATAACTCTAGCATATACACTTAGAAATTATAGTTGAAATCTAACAATTCTAGATGAAAAGTAGTTTTAACAGAAATATGTTTCCAAAGAAAATCCTATATTTTCTTTATAAAAGTTATGTGGTCCTAAATCCCAGGACCGAAAGTAAACAAGTATTTTCCATACTTAAAGTGATTCATGCAAGTTTAAATCGACATAAACTCGTTTGATTTAGAGGTAAACCCTTTTTCAAAGTAGAATTTTCCATGTAAACTTGAAAGATTGTTAACTACCTATGTGAGTCGCTATAACCATACTATGACGAGAAATAACCTGCACAACGTTTTTCAGACGTTAAGATACTATGACTCTTGTCACCCGTAGACCTGCAGGTCCCACTGTAGCTAGCAGCAAGGTGTGGGGTGTCAAACCCAATATAGATCTATACACAATTATCACGCTCTCCCTACAAGAGACTCTGGTTATAACTTACAGGAATTGGGATCCCGTACTCGAACGTACGGGGAGAGAATTGCCTCACAACCTAAGTTAACTAGTTTACACATAGTTTGATATTAAAACCTCTTCCGTGGTGAAAGTAAAATCACCTTTTCTGAATAAATTAGTGATATGAAATCCTTAAACTATTACTATTATAGTTTATCACGTAGGATATGAAAAACCCATTTGTTTTGAGAGTAAAACCTTTTTCATGTAGTAAAATCCATAAACTATGCTTATTGAAGTTTATTATATGTGTTCGAAATGAATGAGCAAACCTTATCAAGAATGACTAAATTTCAGTTTAAGATGATAAACTAACAAGATAATACCTTCAATATTTAGAACTTATGGTTATACACTTTGCTCGACATATTACAAAGTGTTATGAAAGTTATAAGCTGTTAACTAGTTTTTAACCGTTCTGCACTGTTTTAGAAAAATCATAGAAAAATCATACGAAGTCGAAAACTGAATCCGTAAATTCTGAGAGTTCATAAAATGTGTCTAGTTTGTTCATAATTTTTATTATGATTTTGGAAGTCTTTAACTTGTGTTAAATTGTTCATATTCACAGACTGGTCCGAATTCGTTTTTGAAATGATAGGCAGTTTTGTAAAAATCACCATAAATCGTAGAAAAATCGTATGGTGATGTGCAAGTACTCATTTTAAATGTATGGACCTGAACTATTTGCACCTAATACAGTTTTGAAAACTAAAATGTTTAAGTTGACCAAAACAGTCCGTGAATGGGGTTAAACTTTTCTGATGAAAGCTGTTGAATGAGTTTAGTTGTGTTCTTGGTGTTTAACTTATATTCCCTCCCTTAAAACTTAAGAAAAACATGAAAAGATAGGGGTATGAACTCACCTTGAGTGATTTCAGTAGATGGATGATGGAGAAAGGTAGTGTTCAACTCAAGAACACTAAGAAGATGCCTTGAAGGTTCGAAGATCTAACATGAATGTGATGATGTTTGTGTAAAATATCTATGATTTGAGTAGAAGGAAGTGAAATAATTATATGGAGGATGAATATACTTACCAAAAGTGGAAGAAAAGCTTGGAAGGAGGCCCTTGAATCTCGAATTTTAGTGAGAGAATTGAGAGAGAAAATGTGTTTAATCTTTGGTGGAAGAATGAGAAAATGAGACAGAGTGTTAGGAGAGAGGATAGATTTCAGCCTTAGACAAGGAATGGGGTTGGGAAATGATGGGAAAAGGACGATGAATGACCAGGTATGGTGGGGGGGTGTGGGCTGGTCATGGAGTGGGTGTGGGTGGTTGCTTGTGTCATAAACTAAAGTAAAGTCAACACTCCACCTCAAGATCTTACTTAATAGATTTTATTCTTAATTAAGGATTTCCCTAAACATATGCTGAATTTATGAATATATGGGGTCTTATATGTCAAAATATAAGTTTGGGTGAAAATCCCTCGTTAAAATAATTAAAAACGGGCTTAAAACGGAGCCGTGGTCGAAAACCGGGTGGAAAGTGGCAAATCCGAAATCAGGGCTTGGTTTCGGGTCTTAGCAGCCTTAGAACCGGAGTGGCTTGGTCGCTGAATTAGGTCCGAGGGGGAGGGGAATGCGGTCCGAGCAGGTACCGCAGGCGGCTCGTCAGGAGGGACCATAGGCGAAGTTCGGATGCGGTGCTCCAAGTCCGATGGCTACGGTTCGATGGCTGCGGCTTGATGGCTGCAGCTCGATGGCTGCGGCTACTCAAGGAGACTCCGGTCTTGGTTCTTGGGCTTCGGCTCAAGGAGGGTTTGGTCCCTATAGAGGGACTTCGGCCCTAAGAGGCTATTTTCCAAGGTATCACCCCTTTTCGAATGGTTTTTCACCAAGTCAAGTGTCGGGATGCCCCAAATGATTACAAAACTCAAAAGAGGTTTTGAGAGAGATTTGGAAGAGATTTCACGTTCTTGGAGAGATTTCTCATACAGAGAGAGATTTGGGAGAGATTTCACATTCTTGGAGAGATTTCTCATACAGAGAGAGATTTGGGAGAGATTTCACATTCTTGGAGAGATTTCTCATACAGAGAGAGATTTAGGAGAGATTTCACATTCTTGGAGAGATTTCTCATACAGAGAGAGATTTGGAAGAGATTTCACATTCTTGGAGAGATTTCTCATACAGAGAGAGATTTGGGAGCGATTTCTCCTACTTAGAGAGTTTTGGGAGAGTTAGAGTGAAAGAGATTGGGAGAGACTTCTTTTGTGACCTTTTTGAGTGTTTGGCTTCGCAACGCAAGGTTCTTACACTCTTTTAAGCCTTGTTATGAATGTTATACGCTCTCGAGGGGTATGGAATAATGTTTTATCGAGTAGATTCATCACTTGCCCTGATTAGGGTTTAGAATTTCCGAACACGTGAAAACTCTAAGTGATACTTTGTATTACGATTGCGAGTTGTTCGATAAGAAACATAAAGGAAACCCTAATATACAAGGGTTAGATGAGTTGACCGGTTTGACTTGTTGACTTTAGTTGACTTTGACTTGGCCAAAATTGACGGTTGTCACACTACAGAATTAAGATTTTATAATATTGGTTTGTCTTTTACTCCCTCCACGTCATTTTCTCAGAGAGTTTTCTTGTTCCTCAAAGCATAAAGACTTCCGCAAATCCCTTCTCTACGAAAGTCGTGGTCATTTTATAAAACTGTGTTTTTCTTGGTCATTTGCTTCAAACACTCACCTCCTTTTGGTTATTTGATGAATTTTCTCTAATTTTTTCTCATGTACTTATTTAAAATTGATAGAAATAGTGGTTGTTCATACAACAATAGCAATAACCAGTAAAAGATAACAATTTATTTTTCTTAGTTTGTCCACAATAGCAATCAACTTTTCATTTGACCTATTAAAACATTGCACTTTGAAAATCCTACCAAAAATATCAACAATGTACAACGCATGTATTATTTCTTCGGATATATATGTATATACCTTATAGCCCGGAAATTTTGGGTCCCTTAGAGACATGGGCCATGGATGGTCGCCCGGGTATCCCACAGTCTAGAACGTGCTTGCAAGTAAATCAATATGCTTGGTATCCAATCTATCCTGATAGTATATCATAGCTTATTAGTTTTGTTTAACTTATGTTCCTTGTAAGAAGCATATCTAATTGATCAAATAACCATGAATTGTGAACCGCCAAGATGTTGATTCTTTCCCTCACTGAAGATGGATAATTGAAAGCCAAACATGACATGCGTGAATTAGTTGGAAAGTTAGCATGTTTTGTTTTAAATATTGATGACTCTTTTTCTTTGCTCCCATATCGTCTCTTAACTTTTACACGTTGTCATATTTAATTCGTTTTTATAAATAAACTGGACCCTTGATGAAATTTGTGGTTAACATTCTTGTATTGTTGCATCCCATGGTAGTATTTTTAAAGTTTGTTTGATTTTACTTTTAATGGATGAGTACGTAGAGTTAACTAAATATGGAGGAATTTGGATATAGGTTTGTGTGGATTCTTCTTTATCAAGAAAAGTGATTGTCCAAGTCGTGAACCTAAATCATATATGCTAGCATTAGACTACATAAGTCCACCAATAGTTCTCAAAAGGATAATTGGCAAAAAAATGTTACATTTTAAGTAGTCTATTTTTTACAAGCTATATTATATATAATGGAATCCCACTTCAATTTTATATGCGGCTTGGATTAACATATCTCTCTCTATCTATCTATCTACCTCTTCTAATAAACAAAACCTTTAAATGTCACATGTCCCATTTCTAAGTAGGCAAATTACCAATTGGCAATTTTTAAGAAATTCCTATTTTTCGAATTTTTTTTTTGTATTTCCTTATTTTTCGGAAAGTACTTATAAGAAATTCAAAATTCAAGTTACCATTTTTTCTGATAATTTTAAAAATCTTTCATTTAAAATTAAAAAAAAAACATCCTATCCTAATATTCGAAAAACTAAGAAATATTTATAAGGAATTTTCAATTTTTCCGTTTTTTTTTTGTAACCGTTAAACCATTTTTGATTTAAAAATTCGTATACTTGCTGTAATCCAAATTCATGCTTCTTATTTAAAGTTTGAATTTAGTCCCTATACTTTGCTAGTGTACCAGCATAAGTCTGTGTAACTTTTTTTTCCACTAACTTTTTACTAATGTAATTATTTTATTATCTTTAAATAATTATCAAAAATTATATTAGTTTACTTTCAATAACAAATACATTTACAGCTTTTTTAACACAATAAATTATTATTGTTAAATTTTAGTTTACAAAATTAATGTTTCATCATTAACGTTTATTTTTTAAACAATTTTATACATACAATGTGTTTAGTAATAATATACAATAACAATGACTTTATCATATATTTATCTATACACTTTTATATAGTACATATTCCTTTTATAAATTGTCTTTAACACATTTGGACGTCAAGATTCCATTCAAAATTGAAAATGAGACAATTTTCGTTGGCTGTTTGTTTTGCTATGACCATAAATAAAAGTCAATGTCAATCGATGTCAAATGTTGATTTTTTTTTACAAGAACCAATTTTCTCACACGGTCAGTTATATGTTGTTTTATCCAGAAAAATGAGCATATAATGATTGAAGTTATTGATTTTAGATAAAAATTATAATTTAACCAATAAAACGTCAAATGATATATACAAAGAAGTGTTTCAAAATGTAATTTAAAAGATTTTCTTTTTTACTTATCAAATTCATCCGACTTTACTTACAATCTGAAATACATTGTTTTTTATTATGTTGACATTTAATCTTATTTTTGTCTATGTAATAAAAAATTTGAACATACCTACCGTGGTTTCCACGGGTCATAACCTAGCATATATATATATATATATATATATATATATATATATATATATATATATATATATATATATATATATATAGTATATATATATATATATACATATATATATATATATATATATATATATATATATATATATATATATATATATATAGAGAGAGAGAGAGAGAGGGGGGAGAGAGAGAGAGAGAGAGCTAGGTTCAAATGTTTTTAGCAACTATTGTGTTCCTAAATGCACCAATCACAATTTAGCAAATAATTAAATAATTAATTAAATCAAAAAGGGTATTTCTGGTTTCTTTTATTTGCAATTAAGGAAACAAAATAAATATATGTTGACCTAATATCTCTTATTGATAACCATCACATCTACTCAATTCTATTCCATGCGTGTATGATCTGTACTCAAAACCCTAGGCGAGTGCTCCGATCATGAATTTGTTGATATCGCTAGGTCGCGGCCGGTGAAGATCGAAGAAAGCTTGGCGAATCAACTTGAAGATGTCGCTATGTCCGATAAATCTTCCTGAAGCCTTTGGGAAGCTTCATATGTTGGTTTCTCTTAAGATATCCTCGAATCAACTTCAGGTTAGTCTAATAATTTCATCACCATATCATATTTTTTTCATTGAATTGACTATGTACTTCAATAATCTACAAAAATAATTTCAACCCCGAAAACAAGCATTGTAGAGGAGAAACAAAATTAGGGCTTGATTCTGGATATTCATGTTGTTGTTTATGCTGCTGTTCCAGGGATATGTGTTTGATAAATGATAATCATTAACATTACCATCATCTTCAACTGCTCCTGATTTTGAATTGAAAATCATAACCAAGCACAGGGAACCATTTGGGTTATTTCTCGCTCTGCCTCTCTCTTTGCTTGATTAAAATAGTGGAGTTGGAAATCCATGTTAGGTGGTGATGGTGAAATTAGCAAATTCCAAGAAAGAATTCGTTTCTGTAAGTCCTTTATACCCCTCTCTACTTTTGCAATTTTGATTCTTATGATTAGATAGTTGTACATTTCATTAGTAATATTCTACAAAGCGTGATGATTTGTGTGTGCCCTAAAGGTGTTTGACGAAATGTCTAGTACAAAAGATGTGGGTGGATTTCATTTTTTATCACAATATTTTTGGTTTAAAAAAGATGTAATGACATAGAAATATTGATACAAATGGTTGGTTAATATTTTTTCTTAGGAAATACATTCCTTATTCATTTTTTATTACGTGATGCATCTTTAGTGGTAATACAGAAATGCAATATAAAATAGCAAATTCAAAAGGTTTTTAAATGACGCCATGAATACCTTATGCTTGAAGATCTTTTCATGCTTAGAATATTTTTGATGTGTTTCTAACATCTTCCAGGTTGGTGATAATGTTTATATAACTAAAATAGAGAAGAGGATGATTAAAACATTGATATTTCATCCCAACTTGTGAGAAATACTCGAATTGCTCATGGATCTTCACACACAAATATACTAATCTAGGTAATTTTATTTATTTTATTAATTTATGCTGCAACTTGATTATAGATGATAAGTCTTCATGGTTTCATTACATATACTAATAAAAAGAAACTATTATACAATGTATTCTAACAGAATACTGATTTTTTTAGGAAAATCAAATACACAATATAGTAGATTCTGTAAGAATACATTAAGCTTTGTATAGTGTATTATGTTAGAATACACTTGGTTAGAATTTAAAATGATAATTACACTATAGGTTTAATGATTCTTTAAGAATGTTTGTTAAAAATTTTATAATATATTTTGGTTACACAATAGTAATGGGTAATTGTATGATGCTATAAATGGTAATTGCATATATATTCTATCATAATCAAATGGTAACTACAATTTATATTTAATGACTCTTTTAGAATCTTTGTTTACCTGTTAATCTTTCTTTCTTTTGTTTCTTTTTTTTTGTAATAGATATTTCTCTTGGATTGCCTATTATTCTGCCAGAATAAAATCTATGTATTCTGCCAGAATGTATTTATGTATCCTGTCATATTCTATGTATTCTCCCCGAATATATAAACTGATAGTTAATTGCAAGTAACATGTTTTTAACCATTATTAGTTTTTGTTGTGTTTGTGATAGGAATGGCTGGAAGAATGCGTTGAAGACCTAATAGGAATAACTTGAAGAATGAATAAAGTTTGATCATACTCACAATTTTAGAATGTTGTTATTTTTTAAGAATTTTATTCATTTTTGTTGATATTCTTTTAGAATATGTATAATTATATTAAAATGTATAAGGCTTTTAATCTGTAAGAATATGTATAAATTTGTATTTAAGTTCGGATATATAAGAATATATTAGAATGTTGTTATTTTTCAACCTCAGATTCAATAATGTTGTTATTCTTCAGTAATATTCTAATAGAATAAAATTCTGAAAAAACATCATTCTAACAAAAAAAAATATTCTGACAGAATAAAATCGGTTATGTATACAAATTACGTTATAATTAAAATTGAATTAATTAAAAAAATCAGATTTTTAAATTTAGGAGAATTAATTATCCATAAAAATCCGAAAATTTCCTTTTATAAATGTAGTTAATTGTCCAAAATACCTTTTTGCTAAAATTTGTGTGATTATATGGTACATGTTATCCCATTGTAATATCATACACCCTTAAATCATGTCAATTGATTAATTATATCCGTTGGTCTAGATCTGTGTATTCTGGCGCACAATAGTTAGTAAAAACAAAATAACCTAAGCGTATATATATATACATCTCTCTCTCTCTCTCTCTCTCTCTCTCTCTCTCTCTCTCTCTTTCAGCATGATTTCAGTTCAAAGATCGCAATTTAAGATAACAAGTATGATTCCTTGGTCTGTGATCTTCATACTCTGCTTTCTTGGAATTGTTAGAGTGCGTAATAGAACAAAAGGATTGGCTATAACCTTTTTAAGATATGTTTGAAGATACCTTGATCAATACTTATTAATCACTAGGTGTAAAATCCATGTATTACATGGGTTCATTTAAAAGAAAAATTAAATATGAAATTTTAAACATTTAAAAGATTGAATTTATAAGAAAATTAGAAAAATATTGAATTATTAAAATTAATGTGTTTTTTTTTCTTTTTTAAATTTAAACAAATAATTTAGATAAATAAACAAATGAAACTAATGAGGTTTTAATTAACAAATTTTAAAACTAAAATGAAAGTCAATTAATGAAATTGATATGCATTTATTATTACATTTATTATAATTATTACATTTACGTATTATGTGAAATTTGATAAAATGAAAAAAACTACAAAATGTCATGTGGAAAAAATTTAATTGAAAATAACCACAAAATGACATGTGACCAAATCAATGAGAGTGTGACATGTGGCAAAAAGATTTTCATTTATTAGAGTAGATGTGGTTCTCTATGTTATCTTTTTTTTTTACAACAAACTCATTATGGATATAGATTTATGCATGCAGGATTCCTCTATCATTTTCAAATGAAATGATATAAGAATGTTTCACATATTTTTTTCAGTTAGCTTTTTTGGTTTTTCTCTATTATTGGAATAGAGGATTCGGTAGATTGTTAATTGGCATTGCATACGAAAAGGTTTGCAAAATAAATAAATAAAAATTTAACAAATATGATTATATCAAAATGACATTTAGTAAACTAACTTTATTTTGTTTTTTAAAAAAAACAACCTGAAACCATCCATATGTTTGTTATGGATCAGCTTTGTAGTTAGGTAGTTTTCTTTATTCTTTGTTACTACAAACATTCATTTAATATTGATCATCAATTAAATTTATTTATTTTATTTATACGTATATGTCTTTATTGGCATCTTTGTTGGAGAATTGTTGCTATTTCGTTGTTGGTTGTGGAACAAGCGGCATATGTCTCTTGTACAGAAAAAGTATAGGCTACACAATACTCGAGGCTATGACAAATGTTCTGCCCATGATGATACAAGTTGTACAGGTCACACACACTCTCTCTAGCTATCTATCTCTCTCTCTTTCTCTCTCTCTCTCTCTCTCTCTCTCTCTCTCTCTTTATTTATATACTAGGCGAATCTCCGCGTGTTCCGCAGAAACACATATATAGTTGAAATCTTTACAAATATATGTTTTTTAAATATAACAATAACTTAACGTTGTTTTTAAATTTGATATAATAACTCGGATACTAAATTGATATAATATATTGATTATTTTGATTTATATTATAATATATACATCTATAATAACCTCATAATCTCAATCCTTTGAATGACATCTACCCGCGAGTTACTCATGAATAAAATTAAATATAATACATGGTTTAATGTTATTTATAGTTGTTGTTGTTGTTAGTTAATTTTTTAAAATTTATTTTCTTAACGTTTTAATTTCTATCATTATAATTATTGAAAACGTCAAACATTATTTTTTGATTTTAAAGGTGACAATATAATCATTTATATAGAGTCGATTTTAACTACATTTATTGTAAGTTATTTTAAGCTATTTATTTGAAAACTTTTAACGATTACAAAAATATTTTTAGGAAATATTTTAGTTAAATTGAGATTACAATTTAGTTTTTGGATTTAGAACTACAATTTATCACTTTTAACTATTCACAAAATATTCTTTGGGTTTTTAAAGTGAAATTGAAATTTATATTTAAGTTGACATTGTAATGTTATATTTAAATTGACAATTTAAGTATTTTGTTCAAATTGTTCAAAAGTTGTAGCTTTAAACTGATAATGGTTTACATACAGTAACATATTAAATTTAATAAATTAAGTATAATATGTTAAAAGTTAAAGACATAACTTTATAAGTAGAAGTAAAAATATTATTTTAATATTGAAATTTAGATTATTTATGATTACACTTTAGGTATGATATTTATATAACCTTATTAACCAACTTATAATTATTATTAGAAAGACACTACAATTTATCACTTTTAACTATTTACAAAATATTCTTTGGGATGTTTAAGTTAAACTAAAATTTATATTTAAGTTGATCCTGTAATGTTATATTTAAATTAATAATTGAAGTATTTTATACAAATTGTTCAAAAGTTGTATCTTTAAAATGATAATGGTTTACATTCAACAATACATTAAAACTAATAAATTATGTATAATATGTTAAAAGTTAAAAAACATAACTTTATAAGTAGCAGTAAATATATTCTTTTAATATTGAAATTTAGTTTATATATGATTGCTCTTTAGATTTGATATTTATTTAACCTTATTAATCAAGTTATAATCATTATTATAAAGAAATTTAAAAGTCATGGGAGTTTCAAATGAATGTGGTGAAAGGAAAAATGCATGAGAGTTTCAAATGAATGTGGTGAAAGAAAAAATGATTTAAATTAAGAATTGAAGTATTTTATACAAATTGTTCAAAAGTTGTAGCTTTAAAATGATAATGGTTTACATCCAACAATATATTAAAACTAATAAATTAAGTATAATATGTTAAAAGTTAAAAACCATAACTTTATAAGTACAAGTAAAGATATTCTTTTAATATTGAAATTTAGTTTATATAAGATTACACTTTAGACTTTATATTTATTTAACCTTATTAACCAACTTATAATCATTATTAGAAAGAAATTGAAAAGTCATGGGAGTTTCAAATTATGTGATGAAAGGAAAATTGCATGGGAGTTTCAAATGAATGTAGTGAATGGAAAAATGTATCCTTTACAGGTATACTATGCAAATACTCGCGCGTTCCACAGAAACATCTCTATATCTGAAATCTTTACAAATATATGTTTTTTTTAATATAACAATAATGTTGTTAAATTTGATATAATAATTCGTATACTAAGTTGATATAATATATTGATTATTTTGAATTATATGATAATATATACATATATTAAAACTGCATAATCTCAGTCTTTTGAATTACCTCTACCCGCAGGTTACCCATGAATAAAATTAAATATAATATATGGTCTAATGTTATTTATAGTTGTTGTTATTGTTAATTAATTTTTTTTTAATTTATTTGCTTAACGTTTTAATTTCTATCATTGTAATTATTTAAAACATCAAATAATTTTTTATTTATTTTAAAGTTAACAATATAATCATTTATATATAGTTATTTTTAACTATTGTTATTGTAAGTTATTTTAAATTACTTATTTGAAAACTTTTAACGATTATAAAAATATCTTTAGGAAATATTTTAGTTAAATTAATATTACAATTTAGTTTTTGCATTTAACACTATAATTTATCACTTTTAACTATTCACCAAATATTTTTTGGGTTTTTTAAGTGGAATTGAAATTTATATTGAAGTTGACCCTATAATGTTATATTTAAATTAACAATTTAAGTATTTTATCCAAACTACTCAAAAGTTGTAGCTTTAAACCGATAATGGTTTACATACAACAACATATTAAATCTGATAAATTAAGTATAATATGTTAAAAGTTAAAGACATAACTTTATAAGTAGAAGTAAAAATATTATTTTAATATTGAAATTTAGTTTATTTATGATTACACTTTAGGTTTGATAATTATTTAACCTTATTAACCAACTTATAATCATTATTAGAAAGACACTACAATTATCACTTTTAACAATTTACAAAATATTGTTTGGGTTGTTTAAGTTGAACTAAAATTTATATTTAATTTGATCCTGTAAGGTTCTATTTAAATTAACAATTTAAGTATTTTATACAAATTGTTTAAAATTTGTACTTTAAAATGATAATGATTTACATAAAACAACATATTATATCTAATAAATTAAATATAATATGTTAAAAGGTAAAAAAATAATTTTATACGTAGAAAAAAATATATTATTTTAATATTGAAATTTAGTTTATATATGATTACACTTTAAGATTAATACTTATTTAACCTGATTAGCCAACTTATAATCATTAATAGAAAGAAATTGAAAAGTCATGAGAGTTTCAAATGAATGTGGTGAACGGAAAAATGAATGTGAGTTTCAAATGTATGTGGTGAAACGAAAAATGTTTCCCTTATAATCATATAATTACTAGGCGAATGCCCGCGCGTTGCGCAGAAACACCTATATAGTTGAAGTCTTAAAAAAATATATGTTTTTTTAATATAACAATAATGTTGTTAAATTTGATATAATAATTTGTATATTAAATTGATATAATATATTGATTGTTTTGAATTATATAATAATATATACATCTATTATACGTGCATAATCTCAATTGTTTAAATGAATTCTACCCGCAAGTTACACATGAATAAAATTAAATAATAATATTTGGTTTAATGTTATTTATAGTTGTTGTTATTGTTAATTAATTTTTTTTAATTTATTTGCTTAATGTTTTAATTTCTATCATTATAATTATTTAAAACATCAAACATTGTTTTTTTATTTTAAAGGTAACAATATAATCATTTATATAGAGTTATTTTTAATTATTGTTATTGTAAGTTATTTTAAGCTACTTATTTCAAAACTTTTAAAGATTATAAAAATATATTTATGAAATATTTTAGTTAAATTGAGATTACAATTTAGTTTTTGCATTCATCACAATTTATCACTTTTAATTATTTACAAATTTTTTTTTAGTTTTTTAAGTGGAATTGAAATTTATATTTAAATTGACAGTGTAATTTTATATTTAAATTAACAATTTAAATATTTTGTCCAAACTGTTCAAAAGTTGTAGCTTTAAACTGATAATGGTTTGCATACAACAACATTTTAAATCTAATAAATTAAGTATAATATGTTAAAAGTTAAATACATAACTTTATAAGTAGAAGTAAAGATATTATTTTAAAATTAAAATTTAATTTATTTATGATTACACTTTAGGTTTGATATTTATTTGACCTTATTAACCAACTTATAATCATTATTAGAAAAACGCTACAATTTATCACTTTTAACTATTTACAAAATATTTTTTGGGTTGTTTAAGTTAAACTAAAATTTATATTTAAGTTGACCATGTAATGTTATATTTAAATTAATAATTTAAGTAGTTTATACAAATTGTTTCAAAATTGTATCTTTAAAATGATAATGGTTTACATCCAACAATATATTAAAACTAAAAAATTAAGTATAATATGTTAAAATTTAAAAAAATATAACTTTATAAATAGAAGTAAAGATATTATTTTAATATTGAAAATTTGTTTATATGTGATTACCTTTAGGTTTGATATTTATTTAACCTTATTAACCAACTTATAATTATTTTTAAAAAGAAATTGAAAAGTCATGGGAGTTTCAAATGAATGTGGTGAAAGGAAAAATGCATGAGAGTTTCAAATGAATATGGTGAAAGGAAAAATGCTTCCTTTATAAGTATACTAGGCGAATCCCCGCGCGTTGCGCGAGAATAGAATTATATAGTTAAAATAATAACTTTTACAAAATTATTATTTAATATTTCTACTTTAAAACAAAATGTTCGTAGTAAATCAAACATATAGTTAACATATTAGTTTTATTAAACATTATAGTTTAATTTTTAAGTCATTGTGATATATACAATTATTTGATAATTTTATAAACCGTTTAAAATTGTGTAAATTATATATCAAATGAATGATAATATAACGGGTAACAAAACGTATGAACAAAAATATGAACTGCAACTTTTAGTAACATAAAAATAGAAAAACATCTATTATAACATTTGTATTAAAAAAGATATATATACAACGAATAATAAAAAATATGAAAAATAAACACTATAACTTTTAATAACATAAAAACACTAAAACATCTATTATAACATTTATATTAACTCTTCATATTTAAATCACAAATCTCTTCAAATACATTAATGTTTTTAATGATCAAAACTTTACGACGTTATAAAAGAAAGGAAAATAAAAAGTTATTAGTGATTACTAATTAATAATCATAAGTTAAAAACTCTTGAGTTGTAACTAATAAATATACATAAATTAGAAAACTCTTTAGTTGTAGTGTGAGTTTCAAATGAATGCTGTACTTGGAACTGTATATTTATTATTATTATTATTATTATTATTATTATTATTATTATTATTATTATTATTATTATTATTATTATTATTATTAGTCTAAATAATTGGTTTTGATGCATCATTTTAATCCCTTCAATTATTAAACATAAAGATATTTAATTATAAATTTATAACATACATAGGTGCATATACATGTTAAACAAATCACATATAATATATATATTTTCGTAAATATCATATGTAATTTTTGTCGTAGTAATATGGATAAATTACTTCCATATGAAGAACATATCATGATAAGTCTATCATAATTACATATCAAATGTTCAAAATTATGTTATCTTTTAAATATTGTCTTTTAAATATGTTGTGTAGGATAACCCAACAAAAAAATAATAGAAAATAAACATAATCAAAATAGAAAAACTACAATCAAATAAATAAGAGCATTAGGTGGTTGAATATATAAATAAAGATGTTACATAAACATACATTTAAATCAAAAGAAAAAACTAACATTCGTCAACTTTGTTCAAACAAAAAAACCTATATCCATTTTATGAATCTTCTTTCTTCATATAACACCATTCAACCATAGAAACTTGATGACAATTCTTCACTAACCTGCAATCAAAATATTTTTCTTGAAAAAGAAGAATCATAAAGATATTCCAAGCAAAACATTGATGTTTGGAGAGTCACATTCAAGATTGAGTAATACACACAAATCACATATAAATATTAAATGAGAAACTGAATATAAAGAAAGAATAGAAAATCTTCATTTGTTTTGGTTGAAAGAAAAAATCATATTACAATTACCATCGATGCGACATAACCCATTTCTTTAAATCATCATATTTGGATCGTGAATGCTTCAACTATATGAAAACTTTTGAATCACAATATCTTCAAATCTTTCTTACATGTAAAATTTTATATAACACAAAAGACACAAAAGATTGACCTTTTTATAGTAAATTTTTCACTAAATGCTAATTAAACATAATATAAGTTATAAAACTTTTGAGTGTTAAATCATAATTAAGAAAACTTTTGAGTTGCAATAGTCAAAAAAGGGGGTTTCAAATGAATGTGGTTTGAGGAAGTTAAAAAAGGGGGTTTCAAGTGCGTGAGATTCAAGAAAAAATGCTAGCTTTATAAGTATGTATGACTAGACGAATTATCGCGCGTTGCGCAACGTAGGTTAAAAATATATTGTTAAAATGTTAAAAAATATATGTTTAAAATGGTTATGTTATTGACATTAACTTTGGCATAATATTTTGAACAATATTATTCATTCACATCAACCCACCTTCCTTAGTAATAAAATTAAATAAAATTATCTATTTAGTACGTAGTATTATTTTTAACAATTGTTATGATTGATTAATTTAAATTTTTACTTATGCGATTATTTTCTAATTTCAATAATGATTTTCATTTAGAATACAATTTATTTGTTGTTAACTTTATGTAATTTATAAATTGTTGCTATTATCATTTAAAATTATTGTTCTTTAGTTTTAAACCACTTATTATTATTAATAAGTTAAAGAAGACTTTTAAGAAACACTTAATATTACTATTAAAATGTGAAACATACACTAAATATTAATATGATAAGATAGACAATTTTCATTTCAAAAGAGACTTGCATGGATAATATGACATATCCATGATTTTTATAATTTGATTTTATTATTTATAATTATGGTTCGTTAGTTTTAAAACCACTTATTAATATTAATAAACGAAAGAAAACTTTTAAAAGACACTTATTATTATAATTAAAATGTCAAACATATACTAAAATAAATTGATAAGATAGACAATTTGCATTTTAAAGAGACTTACATGGATACTATGGATAATATTGTATATCCATGATTTTTTTATTAATTATTACTTTGAAGCAACACAAACATACAAGCATATATACAATATTTAATTATATATTATCTGTATCACTTTTCATAACATATGATCGATAATATAAATCTAATCTAACAAAACAACAATGATTGTCTTAAAAGAATACTTAAACCAAGAAAATATAAAAAAGAATTAATATATAAAAAACTTACAAATTAAAAACTTTAACATAATAATATGGCTTGAAAAATGGTCCAAAGCACTCAAACAAACACAAAACCTCTAAACTTGTTTTCTCTGTGAATTTTGTATGTGATTTGTATTTGTGTGTCTATTCAAAGAGAATGACATTTTTATAGTAGACTATCCATTAATTGCTTATTAAACATATTATATAAGTTATAAAACCTTTCATGATGTGTGATTAATTACTTTGAAGGTGAAAAGGTGTGGGGGTTTCAAATGCATGAGGTGATAGAAAAATGTCTACTTTATAAGTATAGTATGATATGATAGTATGATAACGAAATGATATATATATATATATATATATATATATATATATATATACACACACACACACACACACTAGGTAAAACTTAAAGGTGATTTGAAAAAAAAATCTACGAAAAATGTGCACCATATGAAGATTTTTCGTAAAAACTCATTTTTTTAAAAAAAAAATCAACGAATCACCTTTAATATTAACATCTTAAACGATTAATGCTTTTTGAAAAAAAAATATTTAGAAAAAGTTTATATATATATATATATATATATATATATATATATATATATATATATATATATATATATATATATATATATATATATATATATATATATATATATATATATATGCACAAACTCAAATGTGCATGATTTTTTAACCTTGGTTATAGAGCTTATCTTATATCGAAAAAATAACAAAAAATATGTAAATTCATCATTTATTAACTCTTTCCATATTGATATTCAGAAAAAAAAATATATATATGTAAAATGTGAACCATATGCACATATACACAAAATGAAAAAAATGCATATTTGCATAAATGCACATTAATGTACAGATAAAAAAAAACATCTTAATAAGATAGGACACTATTATAGAAAATGATTTTTTGAAAAAAGGAAATTCAAAACGAACGTTTTTCTATAGAAGTATGGTAGATGTTAAAAGAAAAAAATAACGGATAAAGGTATGGTAGAGGTTAAAAGATGATGAATTTACATATTTTTAGTTATTTTTTCGATAGAAAATAAGCTCTAAAAAACGTTTTTACAAATAATGTGCATGTGATGCACATGTTACATATTTTTTTTCGAATGTCAATATATAAAGAGGTAAAAAAAATGATGAATTTACATATTTTTATTTATCTTTTCGATATAAGATAAACTATAAAATGAAGGTTGAAAAAGTAATCTTACGATCCTAAAAAGGTTGGTGATCCTAATGGATCGAACTTTTATATATATATATATAAGTTCGATCCATTAGGATCACCAACCTTTTTAGGATCGTAAGATTACTTTTTCAACCTTCATTTTATAGTTTATCTTATATCGAAAAGATAAATAAAAATATGTAAATTCATCATGAAACCTATATATATATATATATATATATATATATATATATATATATATATATATATATATATATATATATATATATATATAGGTTTAGGTTCTATGGAATACAAAAAACCTTAAAAAAAACCCTAAAAATCATAAAAATGCATAAAAAAAATACTTAGAGATCATAAATTTTTTTTTTGAATTTTTTTATAAAATAAAAAATCAATTTTTTGTTTTTTTTTTTCAGCGAAATTTACAAAGATAACTGCCATGGATATCTACGAATCCTAAGAGTAGATACCAATACTAAGAAATCCATAAATCTCAATCAAGATTCATCACAAATATAAAATAGTAAAACACTAACACTTTATTTGAATATGAAGAAGATAGACAGATTTAAATCCACCGAATGAAACACTCCTGAAAACCAAAAATAAGGCAAAGTAAAAGAAAAATGCCAGAGTGAATGAAGAATCAAAGATTACAGAAAAATCACATAACCATTTGCTACGATTTATTAAGGGGGTGTTTAGCTAAGCTTATTTAAGGAATTTAATAGCTTCTTAGCGGTTTCACACCGCTATAATCTAAAACAGTGTGTGGATAAAAATAGCTTGGTGGGAAACCTATACTAAGCCATTTTTTTCATAAGTTACCCACTCTAACTTATTAGCTTATAAGCTAATAAACAATAAGCTTTTTTTTTTTGCCAAACACCCCTAAAAACATAAGTTTTAGTGAGAAATTAGAGTTTAGAATTTCGAGAGAACTTCATATCTTCACTCAAAAAGTCTGGACAATATATTTGGGAATTGGGAGAAGGTAGGGCCGACTCTATGTGGAGTTTTTTTAAGCTAGGGCTTAAGGCCTCCAATTCTAAGGGGCCCCATATTCTCCAAAGCCCAAAAGTTTAGTCCATTAAAACATCGGTAACCACAAAATAAATCAAGCGTAAGAATAATTCAACGATCGAAACTAAAACGACACTGCATTCTTCTACCGATTTCGATTTCTATAACACATTCCTCTCATCTTTTTCCGATTTTCGAGTGAATGAGTCTGATGCAATACGAATTCATCTTCTGTTTTTCTGACTTCTATCTTGATTCTCTATTCAAATCTTCATCGCTATGTGTTTCACTTTCGTATTTTGTTAATGTTAGAATGTAACAAAATACTTTATTCAGTTAGAATATAGCTTTGTGATTGAGCTATCTAGTCCTAAATACCATAAATTCTTGACAGTGAATGATAGGTTTTATTAACAAGTTTGTTATGTACTTTTTATATTAGGTGTTATAAGAATCATATAGAAAGTTTTATCAAATGCTTGTTGATTTAGGTTATTACAATAGGAAAAGTCCTTTATACCATACCAAAATTGTCCATGAAGAAAACATAAAGAGTGAACTTATATGCGAATACAATTAAGGAGTATAACAAAGGCCAAAGGGCCCCAAATTTTTGGTTCGTTTAGAGTCCCAAAATTGGTTGAGTCTCCCCTGAATTCAGAACCAAGAATCAATACAACATTCAAAGAAACCTCCCGATTAGATTGTTGTCTACTGATTTGGGATTTGGTACAAGTGGAGAACTCAAGAAGGAGAAGTAAAGAAGTAGAAGTAGTCAACTGACTCTAAGAAATCGTTTGAGTGAATTGAATAGGCATGAGTATCGATGATTAATCTGACTTGTCATGCAATCAACTTCAATTTGTGCTTTTGTTGATACATCTTTAACTTTTGCCTCAACATGTTCTTGCAGTTGATAATATTTTTTAAAGTTAAATTAATGTAAAATTATGAAACTACCCCTAATGTAATGAAATGATTATAGGATTATTTGCTTCAATTGTTCGGGTGGGGGTACACCTGAGCCAACAGGAGTGGATGTAACGCGGAAATTCTTGGTTTGATCATCTTCGCTCGGCGAAGCAATGATTGGTAATGGCATAGCAGGGAGTCATGAGTTGTTAAGGTTTTGGTACATCATATGGTTTGGTTTTGGTTGAAGTTCGCGGTCGATATGTTTTGAGGATCAATTCTGCGTGTTTCTGGTAGTGTCCGCAGTTAGGACTCGGGGTAGATTCAAATGGATACTCATTAGTGTTAGGGAAGGTTCTGTGAGAAGATACGATATGTGGCCATTTTCGAGTAGGCTTTTGGTGGAAACTCGCGTTGGGAATCGCGAGTGTATCCGTGCAAGGTCTGTATCCAGAGAGATGTCGGTTAAGAAATTTGTATGTCACGGCATCAACTAGAGGGTTCATAATTTAGCTTATGTGTCTGTGCTCCAGGATGGTTCTAACTTTGTGAAGGTCGGGAAAGTGATGAGGTTTCAATATTTTAGCAGCAACCTGTCGGTTCGTCAGTTAACGAAATCAGTATTTCGTAGCCCATTGTGTTCATGGAAATTGTTATCTTCAAGATGAGACTTCTCTCGAAGGAATATCTAATCTCTTCTGGTCAAGCGTAGGGTTGTCAACAGCAACAGTTGGTCTGCGATTATGTTTTCTAGTAGGGATCGTTGGTGAGCAGGAGTAGAGTAGAAAGTTCGATGGATAAGTGTTATGGTTTTAGCATTGGTTCAGTATGGGCGGTCTGTCAGGGAGTCAGACCAGTTCGATACTTCAAGCTTCAGACAAGTAGATTGGGTTTCTTCAAAGGATTGTGTAATTTCCTTCTTCGAGTGGAAACTTTTGTTGGGTTCGGTTGCCTTGGGAATGTAAATGTATGATCAAGGTTGTGGTTGTGCCCCTCAAGTTGTCGGGCATGTCAGGGATGATAAGGAATGATTTTGAGGACGAAATCAAATTTAAGTGGGGGAGAGTTGTAACGCCCCGGTTTTCAGGCATTTTCAAATTTATCGCTTGGTTTTAAAGTATGTCATTTTGGCCCTTGTTTTGGAAGGAAGTGGTCGCAAGAAGCTCAAGTGGCAAAATCGTAATTTTGGGAGAAGGAGTGGTACACGAAGCGTACATGTGAGTACGCTAAGCGTACTAGGGCGTGCCATAGTACGTTGGGCGTACACATATGTACACTGGGCGTACTTGATATTGCCATATTTATACATGTTTTTAGGCAATATTTAAGTACATTTTTATTAATATTTTGGTTATTTGCATGGAATAATGATACTTATAAGGTTAAATTGTACTTCCCAGTCGAATAGAAGACATTTTGAAGAAAAGAGACTAAAAATGTCAAAACATGGAACTTTGGAGGCTTGAAGAAACGAAGAATAAAAATCCAGCAAAAACACGTACTCACGACGTGAGAATTGAAGGCTCACGACGTGAGTTGGAGTATTCCAGTAAATAGGCACCGGGAGGAAGAATCTGTATCAAACACGGATAATTACGTGCTCACAACGTGAGACATACTTGCTCACGTCGTGAGAATGGAAAAATCAAAAACTTATATATTTGCTTGATCATTACGACTTGAAATTTTTTTGGCCAACTTGGAGGGTTCCTGGAGACGAAATTCAGAGGGAGAAGAATTCTGGAATTAAGTTGCTTACGAAGGAAGAAATAAGAGTTCATATTATCATAATAATTTAGTACACTTTAATTATGTTTTTGAGTATGAGTTATTTGAGTTTGTTTGCTAGTATTTCCAGCTAAATCTAGTTCCTTCTGTTAGCTAGATGAAGCTGGAACTCATGGTGTTAATACTTTAGATTTGACTTTACTTGTTGGTTATGACTTGTGTTTGATTGATTGAACCTAGCATGTTTGATTTAATATTTGATTGCTTTAAATTCTTGTTCTGTGTAGTTAATGAATATGAAGCTGCATGAATTTGAATACCTAATAATTCAGTGAACACTAGTTTATTAGAGCTAAGATCAAACCAATCTTAGATAAGTAATTGAACTATTGAAGTAGGCTGTGCCAGAGAACTCATATTATGACCATTAGTGTGTTTTTCAAATCAATCTTACATCGCTCCAATTCCATTTAATAATTGATTATGTGTTAACTATTGTGTGACCATACATAGATTTACATGAATTAATTAATGTTAGTAGATTTAGAACTAAATTGCTAATACTATCTTAATTGGTAACCAATAGTAATTGTCACAGCTAATCTATAAACCATTGAGGGAAAGCGGATTCGAACTAACAGAAGTGTTTTGTTTACTGATTGAATTTGTGTTAAAGAATTAAGTTCATCTAAACTTGCAAAATTAGATAAATCCCCTTCCTTTGTTAGTAATTAGGTTAATTTAGTAGTAGATAGATTAATTAGTCAAAACCGTTCCCTGTGATCGACACCCGACTTACCCGACTATTCTATAATTCGACTAGGTACACTGCCTAGGTGCAATTTAGTTAGTTAAGTTAGTTAGGTTATAAATATAAAATTAGATAGGTATAATCTGTGCACATCAAGTTTTTGGCGCCGTTTCCGGGGAACGGCTTAATTGTTAGTTGATTTATTTGCTTTAGATTAATCGATCCTTTTTGTGGGGCAAAACCTGAAAAAGTTACTTTTTCAGCTTAATTTTTTGTTCCAGTACCCAACTCACGACGTGAGTGCAGTAGTTTTTAGTTTTTCTTCATTTTTCTTTTCTGTTAAATTTTCTGCGACAACACGAGGTGGTGATCTTTACCACGTCGTGGTGACCAGTCAGTAGGCTATTTTTAGTTAATTCTAGTTCAGTTTTACGTTTTTATTTTTGTTTATTTTGTAGAAGTTCATGGCCAGAGGCTCTAACACACCTTTGGTGCCACCACTTGAAGATCCAGAGTCAACCCTTCACAAGAAGACGGATAAAAACGCAGAAGTGAACCAAACACCAAAGAAGAAACCTTTCCAAGATCTCAAATCTGTCTTTACAAAGAAGTCTGGAAAGAAAACAGGAGAGTCGAGTTCATCTTCAAAGGACAAGAGCAAGATAGAAAGCTTAGATCAAAAACCTATCCCAACCGAATCCGAATACGAATCCGAGGCCGAGTTTGGATTGTATACGAGTGAACCCGAGAACGCGCCAGAAAACGAGATGGAAAACATTGAAGAGATGTCCATCAGATCTTACAAGAAGTGTATTAGAGACGATGTTGGTCTAGGGTTAATACAACCCGCAATTTCCGCTACTGCCACATTCGAGCTGAAAGGACACATTCTTACCGCGCTAAAAGATATTCCATTTTATGGAAAAGATCATGAGGATGCTTTTAAGAATCTAGATGAAGTCAATGACATTGTAGATTATTTCAATGTCCCAAATGTTAATAGAGATACCGTCTTGCTAAGGATGCTTCCCGTTACTTTTAAAGGAGTTGCGAAAGATTGGTTAAAAGCACTTCCACCTGGTACAATCACTACTTGGGCTCAGATGTCCAAACAATTTCTAGACCAATTTTGCCCACCATCCAAGATAGCTAAACTCAAAAAGGCGATAGCCAATTTTGAGCAACAGCCAGGGGAGTCACTTTACGAGGCATGGGAGTGCTACAAAGGGTTGCTAAGGAATTGTCCTCAACATGACCTTAACATTCAACAAGAGGTGTCCATATTCTATGATGGGGTGAATGTCTTGACAAGGAAACTCCTTGATTCTCAAGGGCCACTGACAAGGAAAAATCCAAGGGAGGCTAAGGAGTTAGTTGAAGAATTTGCAAAGCATTCTCATGAGTACCATAATCTAAGAAATGAGGGAGTTAAAGGAAGCGGGTGTGGAAATTCTGCAGACACGGCTGCTATAATGGCCATGCTTGATACAATGGACAGGAGAATGACAAAAATGGACCAATCAATTCATGCTATAAGAGTTGGATGTGAAAGGTGTAATGGTCCACACTTGACTAAGGATTGCAAATTGGATGAATATGGGAACAAGAAGGCTCAAGTTTGCTACTCGAGTGGGGATAAGTATGAAGATTAGAGAAAACCAAAGAAGGAGTGGCTGCCATATGATGAATACAAGAAGCAGAAGGAAGAGAAATATAAGCAAACAGGTCGAGGCTTCTACCAAAAAGAGCAACCACCAGCTGAGAAGAAGGTTGACTTGGAAAACATTTTGACTAGATTTATGGAAGCTTCCAAGAAAAGGCATGATGATACCGATGCAGTGCTAAAAGAACACATGAAAATGATGAAATAACACCAGACAATGATGATTGACCAACAAGCTTCATTAAGAAATCATCAAGCATCGATCCATAATCTCGAAGTCCAAATTGGTCAACTAACCACTTTGGTGAGCAACAAATTATCCTCACAAATTCCTAAAAAGAATGCTCAATCCCATGTTATGATGATCGAGACTGAAGAAGAGGCCATCTCTGAGTTCCTAGAAGCATTAGAAGTGGAGCCAAGGCAGCCCGAACCAGAACCAAAGAAGTTAAAGATCGAAAATCAAAATTTTGCTGAAATACCAAACTCACGACGTGAGCCTGCTATGCTCACGACGTGGGATAAGTCTGAACAGAAAACTTCAAAAATTGTTCCGGCTTCTCATCCACCTCTACCGTTTGTGTCCCAAGTTAATCTTAGTCCATTGGAAAGGGAGCATTTGGAGTTCATAAAACACATGAAGGGTATACCAATTAATACTCCTTTTGTCGAATCATTAGCCAAAATTCCCAAGTATGCAAGGTTCCTACAATACTTAATAGACACTCGTCAACAATTGAATAAAAATTCCAAAGTCATTTTAAGTGAACAAACTTCAAAAGTAGTGATGGGAGAGTTACCTAAGAAGATGGGAGATCCTGGACACCTCACTCTTCCATGTGAGTTTGGGAATAATATGAAGATTTATGCTTTAGCCGATTCTGGGGCTAGCATAAATTTAATGCCTTATTCATTTTATCAGAAGTTGAATACTCAGAAGTTGAAAGCTACAAAAATGACTATTCACATGGCAAACCATTCA
The DNA here is from genome assembly GCF_052849685.1 of Lactuca virosa. Taxonomy (NCBI): domain Eukaryota; kingdom Viridiplantae; phylum Streptophyta; class Magnoliopsida; order Asterales; family Asteraceae; genus Lactuca; species Lactuca virosa. The sequence continues at coordinate 94,160,390 of NC_136431.1, read as the reverse complement.
GTGACACAACCCCGGGGCATTGTGGAAGATATTCTAGTGAAAATTGGGAAATTCGTTTTTCCATAGACTATGTGGTTTTAGATATGAAAGAAGATCCCGATGTTCCGATTATTCTTGGTCGCCCATTACTTAATACTGCTGGAGCTTTGGTTGATATACGCGAATCCAATCTCACTTTAAGAGTTGGAGATGAGAAGGAAATTTTTGGAATAGAAGAAGATTTTAAGGGAAATGATGTTCAAAAAGAGGTTTGTAACATTGATGAAGATGATGAACTTGGGGAATTGGAGAAGTTGATGGAAGAAGAGATGAAAACAATTCAACAAGTCAAACAAACAAAATCGAGAGCATCTGTCCCGTTTTTAGTTGAAGTCATTGCCTATACAAATCCAACTTCTTGGGTAAGTAAGGAAAGCGATGAAGTATTGAGTGATGAGGATGAAGAGGAGGTTACATCTAAGGAGACGAGTACGGTGGTGAAAGAAGAAAAGATTCCTTTGGGGCTTAAAAAGAATGAAGAAAAATTGGAGACTAAAGGGATCAAAAGAAAGCTTGATGTAGACGAGGTGAAAGCTAAAAAGGATAACTCGAAGAAGGCGTATATTATACGTGTCCAAGCTTACAAGAGTCGATGGGAGGAGCAGAAGATTTAGTTGGTGGTGGACTCTTCAGACGATTCAACGTAGGAGGCATGGAGTCCGGCTCACGACTCCATCAAAAAGAAGCGCTTCTCGGGAGGCAACCCGAGCTCGGTTTGAATTTTCTTTTCTTTTCATTTTAGTTTTTGGATTTTTAGTTTTTAAGAATATCAATTTTCTCATCATCTAATAATCCTCTGAATGGTAAAAATCGAGTGTCGGGTTTCTTAAAATTAAATGGTTTAAAAAATTCAAGGTTTTTAATAATGAAATTAATTTTTCAAACCAGAAGCGAGCTCACGACGTGAGAATGTATGGCTCACGACGTGAGTCTAGACTGATATACGGATTGGAATACTTTAATGATTACCCCATTTAGAATACTCCAATAAGTGTATTAGCCCATTTCCTCTTGATTAAATGGCCCAATATTGTTAGCCCACAAAACAGACTCACGACGTGAGGCCTAAATCTCACGACGTGAGCAAGACAAAAATCGGGACCACCTGATTAAAGAAAGCAGAACACGTTTGACCTATATTTTTCTTATCCCTCAAACGCCGACAACTTCTTGGTCCCCCCACACACACTCGATTTCGGCCGATTCCACTACATTTTACTCTTGTGCTCACATTAACATCAATCTAAGGTACACCAATCTTACTTTTAGTGTTTAATTTTGACTTATTTGGTTGATTTAAGGGTTAGGGTTTGTAGTCTATTTGAATGTCAAAATTGATGCCCTAAATATGAGAAATCTTTACTGCATGTGGGTTGAGTATACTTAGAATCAAGTTAGAATAAAACCCCAACAAAGTATTTGGCCCGATGTGTAAACTGTCATGACCCATTCTTACTGTCGGCAACGAACTCACAACGTGAGCCTAATGCTCACGACGTGAGACCTGTGATATTGTTTTCTGATTTCTAATAATCTGTTAACATGAGGAGCATTTTGTTTTGTTTTTTCTGGTTTATTTGTTTTTGCAGAAAAATGGCTTCAAGAGGTGCAAATGAGCAATTTCAAGGTCATGTATCATCACGCCACACATTGTACCGACTCCCCGTGGATATGCCAACCAATGTGCTTTCTAACTTCACCAACAAATTGGGATGGTTACATAACAGGGAGTTTGCTATTTCCCCAAGAATTGATTGGGCCCGGTTTGAGCAAATTGGGTTCATGGAAAGGATGGCCCCGTTTTCTACCAAGCACTTTTCAGTGGATGATTTTTCCTTCACTTGTAACGGGTGGATAAACTTATTTGCTATCAGTGAGCCAGTTTACCAGGAACTTTTTGTGGAGTTCTTTGCATCCGTCTCTTTTGAAGCCGCTACTATTGATCTCTTTTACTCAAGGGCACTCGTATTCCGCCTTGGTTGCGAGTACAGGGAATGCAACTTGTCCGAGTTTGAATGGTGCATGGGCATTTATGAGCAGCATGAAACACAATTGCCTGCATTTGAGCTTTTCATGAGGACAGCAGCACTGGAGTATTTTTCGGGCGCATAAGGACCGGATTTTTGGGTGTCAATTGCAAATGGTGTCTTCCATTCGGGTGTCTCCCAAGAAAGCCACATTCGATCACCAATTCATCGGTTACTTCACCGGTTGGTTACTTTTTCCATCTATCATAAGCGACATGGGGACAAGGTTACAAGCTTAAATCTTTTCTTCTTGTGGAGCATGGTAACGCCGGGGGTTTTCTGCAACATCCCGTACCATCTAGCGAACTATTTGGGCAGAAAGCCTGCTATTTATAGAGCTGGTAGCCCCATCAATGGGGGTCATTTTGTTACACGCCTTAAGAGATCATATGGTCTTCTTGTCCCACGTTTGACCTGGACTTTGACACACAATCTTGGTGATGATCTCACTATGGGATATTTAAAGTATATGCGTGTGGTAACAATTGAGGGATCACATTAGAGTATACCGGTGGATGATGATGTGGTACACCAAGACCAACCCGCACCCCAACTGAGGCCAAGAGGACGAAGAAATGTTAGAGGAAGAGGTGACAGAGGACAACCCGTACACCAAAATGCACCCGTGGGAGGACCCAACTTTGGGGGAGACATGTCGGGTTACTTTGATCAGTTGTTGTTAAGTGTGAATTGGATTGGTAGGACGGTGGAGAATTTGGTGCAACACTTGCATGTTGAGCAACCTCCTAATTTGGGGTATCATTACCCAATTTGCCCTAGGTGGAGTGAGTATCAAAGTCAAGGAGGAGATGGAGTGGGAATGAGTGGAGTTCAAGAGGATGAAGATGACGATTAATTATTTTATTTTAGTTTGATTTAGTTTGGTTTGGTTTTTCTTTTATTTTTTTGGAATTTGTTTTGGTTTGTAAAACTCTTTAAGTTATTATGTTACTTTTCTATTTCCTTTGGTGGTTATTTCCAGATTTGCTAGAGGAGTCACGGGAAAGGAAAGTAGAGATGAGAGAATTTATGTCTAGCCGCGTGTCATCTAGAGTCGAGAGTCGAAACCCACAATTTAAAATAAGTGTGGGGTGAGTCGAGAGAGAGGATAGAGTTAGATAAGAGTCAGAAATAGTTAATTTGGAAGAGTCTTACTGCATTAAGACATTGGGATGAAATGCAATTTAAAGAAGATTTGAAAAATGGCAGATTTAAGTTTGCCCAGTTCTCACGTCGTGAGGCTTTTATACTCACGTCGTGAGCTCGGTTACGAAGGGTTCCAGAATCCATGTTTTAGCTCCCTCACGTCGTGATCCTTACCACTCACGTCGTGAGTCGTATATTTTCACAAAAATGAAGCATTTTCATTCACATTTATTGCATGATAATAATTATGGCTCGTTTCCTCTACCATTAAAATGTGGCGTATACTTTCCCACATTGTTCTTCACACCTTGGAGATTTGCACCACATTTGTTGAAGATTGAAGTTTCGATTCCATGTTTTGTTAGCACATTACATATCTCGCGAGATCAAGATCCAAGTTCCTTATTCAAAGAAGAGGTCCATATTCAAGATGCACACTTCATCCACACGATTAGAGTTTGATCTTGCCACTTCTATAAAAGGGGAGTTTGTTCCTTTTTCTCCCTTTTATTGCTTTTAATTTATGTCACGCATACAATGATGGCATTGTATGTAATAAGTGTGGGGTAGGGGGTAGAAAAAGAAAATTGCTAGAAAATTTAGACAATTTAAAATTTTAGAAATAAATTTTTGATAGGTTTGAAATAATAATCTAATAAATTAATCTAGTAATGGTAATTGGAACTTAAGTTGCTAGTGTTGTATGGGATGATCCGATGAGAGCTCAAATGTTTAGTTGAGCCAATATATGTTATAGTGCATTTGTGGCCCCCTTTATTCTAGTGAAATCATGAGACAAAAACACAACCTCGCTTAGTTTGAGGATCGCAATATGTTTAGCATCGTGTACCAGAAATGTATCCAGGAAGACTAATACTTTAACCAATAAGGGTTGAAGTTAAGCGCCCCTGCTTAAGCATGTAGGTTTTTGAGTGAAAAAAACGTGAGTTACATGTAAAAAAAAGAGAGAAATTACTGAAAAGTTGAAGAATTTTTGGAGCAATAGAAGTATAAAGTTTGAAGATCAAAGATCAAAAATTCTAAAGAAATTCAAAAGTTGAAGATACCAAAAATTACACAAAAAGGGTGGTGAATTCAAAGAAATCAAAGATCAATTATCACAGAAAGTGAAGAATTCAAGAACTCCATATTGTGGTATCTAAAAAATTGTAATTTCTAGATTATGTACGCTTGGGTAGCTTTACAAAAATACATTGAGGTTAGAAAGTTTTCTGAGGATGGATTCGGAGGTATGCATAAAATGAGCGTTGTTCAAAAGAAGTGGGCGAGTGTTTACGAGGATTGAGAGTATTTAGAATTAGGGGGTCCTTAGGAAAATTTTAGACACAAATGCATGCGTTGCGGTCTTGACATAATGGTTGAGCTTGAAATGGATTGTTCTATGTGATGTTAGTGATGAGGGTTTGAGTTTAAATAATTAGATTTGCTTGAGGGCAAGCAAAGCATAAGTGTAGGGTATTTTGACATTGCCATATTTATACTTGTTTTTAGGCAATATTTAAGTACATTTTTATTAATATTTTGGTTATTTGCATGGAATAATGATACTTATAAGGTTAAATTGTACTTCCCAGACGAATAGAAGACATTTTGAAGAAAAGGGACTAAAAACGTCAAAACATGGAACTTTGGAGGCTTGAAGAAAAGAAGAATAAAAATACAGCAAAAACGCGTACTCACGACGTGAGAATTGAAGGCTCACGACGTGAGTTGGAGTATTCCAGAAGGTAGGCATCGGGAGGAAGAATCCTTATCAAACATGGATAATTACGTGCTCACGACGTGAGAGATACTTGCTCATGTTGTGAGAATGGAAAAATCAGAAACTATATATTTGCTTGATCATTACGACTTGAAAAACTTTTGGCCAACTTGGAGGGTTCCTAGAGACGAAATTCAGAGGGAGAAGAAGTCTGGAATTAAGTTGCTTACCAAGGAAGAAAGAAGAGTTCATATTAGCTTAATAATTTGGTACACTTTAATTATGCTTTTGAGTATGAGTTGTTTGAGTTTGTTTGCTAGTATGTCCAGCTAAATCTAGCTGCTTCTGTTAGCTAGATGAAGCTGGAACTCATGGTGTTAATACTTTAGATTTCACTTTACTTGTTGGTTATGACTTGTGTTTGATTGATTGAACCTAGCATGTTTGATTTAGTATTTGATTGCTTTAAATTCTTGTTCTGTGTAGTTAGTGAATATGAAGCTGCATGAATTTGAATACCTAATAATTCAGTGAAAACTAGTTTATTAGAGCTAAGATCAAACCAATCTTAGATAAGTAATTGAACTATTGAATTAGGTTGTGCTAGAGAACTCATATTATGACCATAAGTATGTTTTTCAAATCAATCTTACATAGCTCCAATTCCATTTAATAATTGATTATGTGTTAACTATTGTGTGACCATACATAGATTTACATGAATTAATTAATGTTAGTAGATTTAGAACTAAATTGCTAATACTATCTTAATTGGTAACCAACAGTAATTGTCACAGCTAATCTATAAACCATTGAGGGAAAGAGGATTCGAACTAACAGAAGTGTTTTGTTTACTGATTGAATTTGTGTTAAAGAATTAAGTTCATCTAAACTTTCCAAATTAGATAAATCCCCTTCCTTTGTTAGTAATTAGGTTAATTTAGTAGTAGATATATTAATTAGTCAAAACCGTTCCCCGTGATCGACACCCGACTTACCCGACTATTCTGTAATTCGACTAGGTACACTGCCTAGGTGCAATTTAGTTAGTTAAGTTAGTTAGGTTATAAATATAAAATTAGATAGGTATAATCTGTGCACATCAGTACTCTTGTCCGAAAGAAACCCTAAGTTTTAGGGTTTGTGGGGTATTTAAGCACCTTTATGGATCATTTAGCATCATCTTTTCAGCCTCCAATCCCTTCAGTCGTTTTTGGAAGACCCTAACCCCATAAGAAAGTGTCTTGAGCTAAAACTATGTTCTTTGTGTGCTTAATGAAGAAGGAGTTGCATCAAGGAGATTAGTTGTGAAGCAAGCTTGTGGATCTTGGATCATCACCTTCTTAGGAAGCTCCAGAAGGTAAAAAGCTGCTACCTTTATGCTTTGTTTGCTTGGATCTCGTTTTTTTTGTAGCTTTATGATGTTATTTTTTTCCCAAAAGTCCCATTGTTATGCACATTTGATTTTGGTCATTTTGGGTTGTCCTTTCAAACCCTAAGAAGGGTTCTAAGCCATAAAAATGAGATCCCTTTAGCTAGTTTGGCTCCATCCTTCTAGTAGAAGGTCTTAATGGATTAATATCTTGCATTAAGGATTTTTTGGACGTGGAAACTCATAAAGTTGGGAACTTTATGACCTTAGTATGCCTATGGACCTTGGATCTGAAGTATGAGATCAAGTGCTAAAGCCATTAAGCAATTATGAAGAAATTAAATCTTACGAGGGTACGCCCCGCATACAGATGTGTACGCCTCGCGTAACCAATATGCCACCCCGATGATGGATTCTACGCAGCCTCATGTACGCTGAGCGTACCTCCGAAGTATGCCCCGCATATACGGCAGTTTGGGCCTCTTCGTTTTGGGTTTCAGTTTTGGGCTCGGATTGTCTTGGGCCATGTTGGGCCATCTGGATTTTATGGTTTGGGCTTTCTGTCTTGTTGGACTTTCTTGGGTGAAGGCCCACGAAAGGAATTGGGCCCAATTTGGAAAAATTGGGCCATATTTGGGCCTTAGATGTTATTTTTGGATTTGGGGCCTTTAGTCATCTAGTATAGGCCTTAGCTTTGGGCCAAGCTTGTGGAAGGGTAAAAAGGTCTTTTACCCTAATTTGGACTCATAGTGTGAGTTAGTGGCTAGATGTTGATGGGTTGTCATTTTGGCATTTGTTTTGGGTGCGAGAGGGTTCGGTCCTATGTGCTCAGTTCGGTTCTCAGGCTTCGGTTCGGTCTTGGCAGTTCGGTCCTGAGGGACCTTTGGTCCTAATAGGAGAGTTTTGGCTCTAAGAGGTTCCTTCTAAGAGGTTCGGTTCCTAAGAATGGTTTCGGTCCTAAATGGCTGATTTTCAAGTTAACTTCCCGTTTCAAGTGGTTTTTGGCCAAGTTAAGGGTCGGGATGACCCGGATGACTATAAAAAGTTAAGAGAGATTTTGAGAGAGATTTGGGAGAGATTTGTTTTTATCCATTATTATTGCATAACCTCGTAATGCAAGGTTCGTGAACCCCGTTACGCTTCGTTTATGATTGTTTTAAGCCCCCAAAAGGGTCCATAGTCGTGTTTTGATGCATTTAACTCCCTTTTTTGGGTTTTTACATTGCTAAACACATAAATTCTTCGAGACACTTGAATTCTTGACATACAAATGCACATTTGTATACATAGAATAAGTTTTAACATACAAGTACTAGTTAGGTTTGACCGGTTTGACTTATTGAGTTTGACTTTGACTTATTGGCTTTAACTCTGACTGGAATTTGACGGTTGTCACATTATCCCTCCGTTAGAAGGAATTTCGTTCCGAAATTTTCATTTTGAGTGAGTCTTCAAGGGTTGGGGAATAGATGTGGATACCTTTGTTTCATTTGGTCCTCACGTTACCAAGTAAATTCGGGTCCTCGTTTGGCATTCCAGCGGACCTTTACGATGGGAATACGGCTTTGTTTCGTCGATTTGACCTCTCGGTCCATGATTTCAACAGGTTCCTCTACGAAGTGGAGGTTCTCATTGATCTCAATTTCTTCCAAAGGAATGACAAGGGTCTCATCAGACAAACATTTCTTTAAGTTCGACACATGAAAGGTAGGATGAACGTGATTGAGTTCCTATGGTAATCGCAGCTTGTATGCCACCGGGCCAATCCTGGCGAGGATTTCGAATGGTCCGATATACCTTGGATTTAGTTTCCCACATTTTCCAAAATGTATTAATCCCTTCCAAGGTGATACCTTTTTTAGTACTCGATCCTCAACATTGAACTCCAAGGGCTTTCGTCTTTTATCCGCGTAGCTCTTTTGTCTGTCTTGTGAAGCTTTCATTCGTTCTCGAATTTGGACGATCTTTTCTGTTGTTTCCCTTATGATCTCCGGGCCATTGAGTGTGCTGTTAGGAACTCACCCTCTTGCTAGTTGCGTATCGCCCACCTCGGCCCAGCACAGGGGTGATCTGCACTTACGACCATAGAGGGCTTCGAACGGAGCAACTTTGATGATAGTGTGGTAACTATTATTATATGAGAATTCGATAAGGGGTAAATGAACATCCCAAGCCTTACCAAATTCTATCACACAAGCTCTTAGCATTTCCTCTAACATTTGAATGGTACTTTCACTCTGCCCGTCGCTCTGTGGGTGGTAGGCTCTACTCATGTCCAGCCTAGTTCCCATAGCTTTCTGCAGTGACTGCTAGAACCGTGACCTGAACCGACTATCTCTATCGGAGATAATGGACATCGGTACTCCGTGAAGTCGCACGACTTCTTCAATGTAGATCCTGGTCAGTTTCTCCATTTTGTCTATTTCCTTTATTGGTAGGAAGTGTGCGGATTTGGTTAATCTGTCGACGATTACCCAAATGGTGTCAAGTCCACCCGTTGTCTTAGGTAGCTTGGTAATGAAATCCATCGTAATCCGCTCCCACTTCCACTCGGGTATCTCTGGCTGCTGAAGTAGTCCCGAGGGCTTCTGATACTCTACCTTAACCTTGGCGCAAGTCAGGCACTTGCCCACAAAGGTAGCTATTTCGGCTTTCATGTTTGGCCACCAATACAGTTTCTTGAGGTCTAAATACATCTTGTTTGAGCCGGGATGCACTGAGTAACGAGTTTTATGAGCTTCGTTCATGACAACGTCCCTGAATCCGCCAAATTTTGGTGTCCAGATTCGGTTCATGAGACAACGAACTCCGTCATCCCTGACTTCAAGATTTTTGTCCATTCCTCTCAACGCTTCACCTGCCACGTTCTCTGGTTTTAAGGCTTCTTCCTGTGCCTCTTTGTTTTGTGTGGACATGTGTGAATGGATGGTCATGGTTAACGCTTTTACTCGGCGGCCCGAGTATTCTTTTCTGCTCAAAGCGTCTGCAACCACGTTGGCTTTTCCGGGGTGATAACGAATCTCACATTCATAATCGTTTAGTAATTCCACCCATCGTCTTTGTCTCATGTTGAGTTATTTTTGATTGAGGATATGTTGAAGGATTTTGTGATCAGTGAAGATAGTGCACTTAGTGCCGTAGAGGTAATGTCTCCAGATTTTTAGGGCGAAAACTACTGCTCCTAGTTCGCGATCGTGCGTCGTATAGTTTACCTCGTGCGTCTTCAGTTGTCTTGAGGCGTAGGCAATGACCTTTCCTCGTTGCATCAACACACACCCTAGACCTTGGTTTGATGCATCGCAATAAACCACAAAGTCCTTTGTTCCATCTAGTAAGGACAAGATCGGAGCACTGCACAGAGTTCATTTCATCTTTTGGAACGCATCCTCTTGCTTATCCCCCCAGACGAAAGTCACTCCTTTTTGAGTCAAGGTGGTGAGTGGTTTTGCGATTTTGGAGAAGTTTTGAATGAACCTTCGATAGTAACCGGTGAGTCCTAAAAATTGTCGGATTTCTGTGGGTGTTCTTGGTGCTGCCCAGCTTTCGATTGCCTTGATCTTCGAAGGGCCCACATGTATTCCTTCCTTGCTGACTACATGTCCAAGGAAATTAACTTCTCGAACCCAGAACTCGCACTTTGAGAATTTTGCGTACAATTTCTCCGCCCTCAGCGTCTCCAGGACTTGACGTAAATGCTGGCTGTGTTCTTCCTTACTTCGGGAGTAGACTAGTATATCATCGATGAAAACAATTACGAACTTGTCTAAGTAAGGTCGACACACCCGATTCATCAGGTCCATAAACGTTGTGGGTGCATTTGTTAAGCCGGAAGGCATCACCACAAACTCGTAGTGACCATAGCGCGTTCTGAAAGCTATCTTGGGAATATCCTCCTCTTGAACTCGTAGTTGATAGTACCCAGATCTAAGGTCAATCTTCGAGAAGAAACTTGCTCCTTTTGGCTGGTCGAAGAGGTCATCGATTCGAGGCAAAGGGTATCGGTTTTTAATGGTGAGCTTGTTTAATTCACGGTAGTCAATGCACATACGGAACGATCCATCCTTTTTCTTGACGAACAAGACCGGTGCTCCCCAAGGCAAGAAGCTTGGCCTAATGAAACCTTTGCTCAGCAGTTCGTTTAATTGACTGGATAATTCCTGCATTTCGGCTGGGGCTAGATGGTATGGCGATTTGGCTACGGGGGTAGCTCTAGGAATTAAGTCGATTCGGAATTTGACTTGTCGAGGAGGGGGCACTCCTGGAAGGTCTTCCGGGAATACATCGGGGAAATTACAGACCTCTGGAATGTCCTTGATGTCTTTCACTCCTTGTTCCTTGTCTACGATGTGGGCTAGGAAGGCGTGGTACTCCTTGCGGAGATACTTTTGAGCCTTGACACAAGAGATGATCTAAAAGTTTGAGCTAGGCTTGTCGCCATAGACGACGAGAGTTTCGTCACTCAGCATGGTGAGGACATAACTAATCCATGCCAATGATAACATCGAAACTTTTTATGGTGACCGGCATAAGGTCGATTTGGAAAGGGTGATTGTTTAAGGTGAGGGTACACCCGGTGTAAATATCGTTAGTGTTCTCTGTTTTTCCGTTAGCCATTTCTACGGTGATTGTGTCTTTTAGTGTTTGTGGTGTTTGTTTAAGCAAGCGTTTAAATTCGTGGCTCATGAAGCTTTTCTCCGCGCCACTATCGAAAAGAATGCATCCGTATGTATTGTTGAGGAGGAACGTATCGGTAGCCACAGTTAGATCTGCGACGGCTTCCTCATGACCTATCGCAAGAACTCTGCCCACTTCGCCGGGGTTGGGGTTTCTTGCCTTTGGGCAGTTACATTTGAGGTGTCCTGCTTCTCCACAACCATAGCAGGTTCGACTTGCTCCGGCGTTGGCGGCTTGTGCGTTCTGTTGGACCGGAGTTCTACAAAATCGGGGGGTGTGCCCTTTTTTGTTACAGTTGGTGCAATGCATTTCACAGCATGCACCATTGTGGTGATAGCTGCACTTGTTGCACTTGGGTAGGTTCCTGGCGTATTGCCTTATCGGAGTTGGGTTGGTAGTGGTTGTGGCAGCGTGCACAACAACCACTTGTTGTTTCTTGGCAGGGTCTTGAGCATGTTGACCCTTCTTCTTATCCCAGAACTTCCTTTTGTTGTTTCTCCCTTTCTCTTGCTCGGAGGTGGTCGTCACAGTGCCATGGCTGGTTTTATGGTCGATGAGTTGCTGTGCCAGTTCCTTGGCACTGTCAAAGGTAATTGGCTTTGAGGCCAATACGTTTCCTTGAACTTGGGGAGATAGTCCCCATATGTACCTTTCCATCTTCTTGCTTTCAGTAGGAACCATCCCAGGACACTACATGGCTAGATCGTTGAACCTTGAGGTGTACGACAGGATGTCAGAGCCTGCCATTTTGAGACCCCAGAATTCTTCTTCCAACTTCTGTATCTCGCCCCTGGGGCAGTACTCCTTCATTAACATGGTTTTCAGATCTTTCCATGTTATCCAATTAGCCACAAGGAGCATTAGTGCTTTGACGTGGCCCTTCCACCAGGTGAGGGCACTTTCAGAGAATGTGCATGCAGAAAATTTGATCTTGCTTGCTTCAGGGCATGCGCATATTTCAAAAATGGTATCAGTTTTCTCGAACCATTGTAGCAACGCTATGATACCTCCGCTTCCGTTGAAGGTTTTGCGCTTGCCATTAGTAAAGTCTTTGTAGGTACACTCTCTTAAGTGTCCATGGCCGTCCCCGTTATTAGAATTTGCGGCACCACTACCCGCACCACCCGAATTACCGGGGTTGATTTGGGCTATCGCGGCTACCACTGCGGCCGTCACGGCAGCCTGAAACATTGCTGGGTCGAACTGAGGAGGTGGTGGTGGTGGTGGTGTCGTAGTCCCTGCGGCGCTGGTACGTCTAGGATTTCTACGAGGTGGCATTTTCTACCATCATCAAGAATGAAAAGACAATAAGTCTTTGATACATGTCGAGAGTTAAAACTAAACATTATTAGTTCGTTATATGCATTTATGATTCCGACTTGTAAGGATGTTGTAAGAATCCATTCATACTAGAGGTCTATAGATAATGAAATATAGACTATATGAATTTTGATAGCGTTGATTCTTATGAAATGTCTGTGATAGTATTCATACCGGCCCATCCGACAATCGTTTGATGTACAATATTTATATATAATTAAGATTAAATAAACTTTCGAATCTAATGGGTCTTCCCTGGGCCCACAACCAAACAAGGAACAAGATCCGAGGCGGAACCATCATTTCTAGGTCGACATGGTCTTAATTATATATAACTTTGATTTATACATCAAACAATCATAAATCGGACACCAGTAAATCTAATCTGAAAACAATCCTTTCCATGAACTTGATGTAATAAAGCAAATAGCGTGTCAATTTCATTGATATAACTTAGTATACAATATCGGGGAAAATTTGACCCGGCAAGGGGTCTATGCTACATCAATGTATGGGAAAATCTTGACCGCCTAACTGATCCCGGAAGTGTAAACACTTAAATCGCGAGATCGGACATAAAATACTAGAAAATAATAGTAGTATTTATCCGCAAAACTAGGTTAAACTGAAGCGAGCAGTGCAAACACTACTTGTGACGGTTGAAGCTCTGAGGATCACGAAGTGAAGACACGAAGTTCCTCATTTCGGCTCTGGATTCTACCGCTTGGCGCTCTGCTTCTGCCAGACGTCCTTCTAGGGTGGCTCGGTGTTCTCGGAGTCCTTGTACTTCAGCTCGGGTTGCAGCCAATTCCCGTCTAAGAAGCTCGGTTCGGTCTCGAGTTCGATCGTGGTCATCATCCAACCGGCGAATGCGAACGGAGTTGACTTGGCTGGTTACACCAATTTCCATGAGGTGGCGGGTGTTAACTCTTGTTTGCTCTTCGTGGCGTGTGACACGGTGAACCATGACAGGAAGGGCTCGGTCGGCTGACCCTCCTCTGCTGAGGTCGTAGAAACTTCGTTCCATGCCATAGGAAGGATGTTGACCTTGTTCTCAGCTCCATCGATGTATAGTTTCGGCCCATTGGGGCGTCGGGTCTTGGAAATGTTGTGGAGGGATAGGGGCAGGGTGTGGATTGTAGACTTTGGGTTCCGAGTCGGTTCCATCTGAGTCTTCTTCTTCTTCTTCACCGTCTATTGATTCTTCCTCTTCCACGGGTTCCTCGTCTTCCATGGGTTCCTCTTCGGGATCTTCCTCTGGGTCTTACACAATCTAGCCGGCATTCCCTTGGTTGGGGAAGTAGGGATCACCCGGCAAGTGAAATCCTGCTATCGCGCCTGTACGAGAATAGGGATAAGGAGGAATGCTGCGAGAAAATTTTGGGAATAAGAAGTTAGTTATCGCAATTGTGATTATTACGGCTTTTTGTGTTAAAATACTCCTATAGTATTTTTATGTTTGATTTTCGAAATTTTTGGTAAGTTGCAGACTCGTTGCTCATCATGATCCTTCTTCGGTATACATTGGTCACACTTTGGCTAAATATAGTTGATCAGGCTATATTCATCCAAGATCTGACTACATACCCCGAAGCTGGACCATGGTGTCCAACTTGTCTTAATACTTTTATGTTATTGCTATTATGATACTGAATTAATGAGTGCGATTGTATGTGTACTTTTATAAAAATACAAATTTTTATTTTTAAAGTACTTTTGAAAAGCTACGTCAGAGAATTTTGTCCCGTTGTGTTTATAGTTTGTATATCTTACGTGGTTCGATATACTTAGTTGACTATAAACAAAGCTCTGATACCAATCTGTCACACCCCCAAACCAGAACGGCGGAAACGTTCGGGGGCGGAGGACGTCATGCTCAGTATCATAACCATAGTGAAGAAAGTAACACAACCATCATAAATATAATTTAAAAGGTTACATCGTTTCAAAAGTACATGTTTCCAAATAAATTACATATGATGTCAAAATATAGCAAAAGAATCTACGCCTTAGCGTCTTGACTTCAGAAATCTTGTGATTACCTGTATTACTGATTACCTGAAAATACAAGTTGTTTTGAAAGAGTATCAGCATAAAGCTGGTGAGTTCATAAGCAATTTATGAATGAAAAATGAATGATGTTCCTTTAAGTTTGTTACAAGTTAGTTTCCAGAAAATCCAATGTTTTCTAAAGATTTGTTGTAGTCTTAACTGAACCAAGACTTAGTATATGTAAGTAAATCGTCATACTTGTGTGTGTGGTTCTATATTTATATAAAACTCCTTAAAACCCCGTGAACTGTGTGTTTTGTTAATTTCCCATTTGAGATGTTATAACCATGCTAAAACTTGAAGACCTCGTACTCGACGTTCTTCAAGCGTCGGAATGTTATGACACTTGTCACCCCAGACCTACCGGTCTAGCTATTGCAAGCAGCTTAGGTGCGGATTTGTCAGACCCAATATAGATCTATACACAACTATCACGCTCTCCCTCCAGGAGATTCTGATTTTAACTACAGGACTTTTCTGTGGTACTTACGAGTACCCCGAAGGATAATGTCTCACAAATTTATTCATTAACAAGTTCGCGTAATTTGTAATGAAATACACGTTTTGTAAATCGATTGTGTTATTGTTTTCTTTGTTAAACGAAGTGTTCAAACTATACCTATTATAGTTTATCAAAGTGTTGTGTGTTTGAATGAAACCTTGTTATGCATGTCTTTGTATTTCAATAAAATGGCATTGAAACTACTAAGTGTAAATCTTACACACCTTGCTCAGCATGTTACAAGGTATAAATAACTCTTAAATTTGTGTTTGACAGTTATACCCTTAACTATCACTGTTTTAGAATATTTATAGAAAAATCATCGTAAGTCAAAAACTGAATCCGTAAACTCGGAGAGTTTAGAAAAAGAGTCTACTATATTCATAAATTTCTCTATAATTTTTGGTGGTTTCAACCAGTGTGAAAATGTTCATCTTCACAACTTGGTCCGACTTTGTTGCTGCAGTGATAGGCAGTTTTGCAAAAATCACCATAAATTGTAGACAAATCGTATGAAGATGTGCAAGTAGTCATTTTAAAGGTATAAATCTGAACTATTTGCATATTAAACAGTTTTGAAAAATATTAAGTTTAAGTTTGGTAAAACAGTTCGTGAACAGGTCACAACTTTTCTGTTGTAACCTGTCAAGTTAAGTTTTAAATATGTTTTGGTGTTTTAACTTGCATTCCCCCCTGAAAACTAAAGAAAACTGGAAAATGTAGGGGTATGAACTCACCTTGAGTGATTTCTTGAAGAATGGAAGGTCGAAGACGAGGAGTATCAAGTCAAGAACACTTGATGAACACGTGAAGTGTTGGATGATCCTAAGAACGATTTTTGGTGTTAAATGTGTGTGGATGATTCAAGGATGTTATGAAAACATGGAATAACTCTTGAGTTTAGATGGAATACTTTCCAAAAAGTGAACTAATAGCTCAAGAACACTTCCAAAAAGTGGCTGGAAGTAGAGAGAAAAAGAGGCTCTCTTGATGGTTTGAGAGGTGTGTAAGTGAAGGAATTGATCAAAATGAACAAAGAAATCCTCCAGGGATTTCTTTATATAGATGTTGCTGGAGCAATTTCCAAAGTTGAAGGGATGTTTACCTTCGTTTGTGTGATGTGGATAGGGTTGGAACAATGAGAAGACGACACATGGAGACAAGTGGGCACACTTGACCCACTTGTGAGGTAGAATATTCTTCTTAATATAAATTAATGATTTTTAATTAATAAATCCTTGAGAAATGAATAAATATGAGTTTAGGGGGGTTTAAAATGGTAAAAATATGATTTTGGTGAAAAATCCCCGTCAAAAACGTCAAAAACGGGCTTAGGAAGCGAAAGTAGTCGAAAATCGGGCATTAAGGAGCGAACCTGCGAGGTTCGGCTCTTAGGAGGTGAGAACCGAGAGAAGGGAGAAGGGACCGAAGGGAAGGGAGAAGGAACCGAAGGTGGAGGCTCAGTCTAAAGGTGGCAGGGAACCGAAATCAACCGAGGGCTAGGTCTATTTCGGGTGCGAGAGGGTTCGGTCCGATGTGCTCAGTTCGGTTCTCAGGCTTCGGTTCGGTCTTGGCAGTTCGGTCCTGAGGGACCTTCGGTCCTAATAGGAGGGTTTTGGTTCTAAGAGGTTCCTTCTAAGAGGTTCGGTTCCTAAGAAGGGTTTCGGCCCTAAATGGCTGATGTTCAAGTTAACTTCGCGTTTCAAGCAGTTTTTGGCCAAGTTAAGGGTCGGGATGACCCGGATGACTATAAAAAGTTGAGAGAGATTTTGAGAGAGATTTGGGAGAGATTTGGGAGAGATTTGTTTTTAGCCATTATTATTGCATAACCTCGTAATGCAAGGTTCGTGAACCCTGTTATGCTTCGTTTATGATTGTTTTAAGCCCCCAAAAGGGTCCATAGTCGTGTTTTGATGCGTTTAACTCCCTTTTTAGGGTTTTTACATTGCTAAACACATAGATTCTTCGAGACACTTGAATTCTTGACATACAAATGCACATTTTTATACATAGAATAAGTTTTAACATACAAGTACTAGTTAGGTTTGACCGGTTTGACTTGTTGTGTTTGACTTTGACTTATTGGCTTTAACTTTGACTGGAATTTGACGGTTGTCACATTATCCCCCCGTTAGAAGGAATTTCGTCCCGAAATTTGCATTTTGAGTGAGTCTTCACGGGTTGGGGAATAGATGTGGATACTTTTGCTTCATTTGGTCCTCATGTTCCCAAGTAAATTCGGGTCCTCGTTTGGCGTTCTAGCGGACCTTTACGATGGGAATGCGGCTTTGTTTCTGTTAGAACAAAGTTATATTAGGATCGATAGATTCTATGCAAGCAAACAATCAAGAACGTAATTATGAACACAAGAATGGCTTTGAATGTGTCGTATGATTAAAACTTCAACACCTCAGAAGAGCTCGATTAAGAACTTCGACTGTAGAGGTGTTTAGGGTTACAAAACAATAATCAATAATTAACGTACTTTTCTAATGCATACATGCATGCACTATATATAGTATAACCCTACTAGATAATCACGGATGGATAGGCCCAATCCGGATACAAAACATAAGCCCATGACGCAACACAATTAGACCCAACAATCTCCCCCTTTACGTCAATAGAGCAGAGAGCTTACTTCGGTTGAGCTGCAGAAGACTTCTTAACTGTTTTGAACACCTTCGGTATGATGGCCAATAGATGATGACGAAACGTTATGTACCACCGAAGCATGTCCGTGAAGTTCTTCTTATCTGCTTCTGAGTTCTGCTTGCACCGATGAATGATATTGATGATGTGCTCCAAGCAGTCTGTTGAAAACAGATGTTTATCAACAAGAGGGAACATAAATCTATTGGCTTCGCCTCTTGTGAACATCACAGTGAGATGTGTTGAATCGATTTGGCCCATTCTCATTTTGTTCACATCTCCTGGTTTCGGTGTTGGCTTAACCGTCGGTTTCTTGTTCATGACTCTCGCTATCTCCTGATCCATAGCAGCAACCTCATGGATGTAGGAGGCCAACATCCTCTTCAAGTGATCCAGTAACGGCTCGTATTCTTTCAGATTAGTGAGCAGAATGTTAAACAGTAGGATCCAGTCATGAGGATTTAGATTTGGAAGGTCTGCCAGGGAAATCATCGACACCGAGTTTGCTGATCCTCGTGTGATTTTGAAATTGACATTTATGAACCTCCCAGCAGGTGAAGGTTTAAGTACCTTGACAGTAATAATCTTCTGTGCGCTCCATGTCAAGTACTGCGGTTGACCATACTTCAGATAGAAGTCTATAAGCTCACGATCAACTTTTGGATGAGGGAAAGGAACTTCAATAGTCGAATCGAAACAATGAAATGTGAATGCCTTTCGTGTTATCGGCATGTCAAACTGTGAGTCCTTAGTGTTGTCACAATCAAATGAAGCAACAGGTTCCAACCAGTAAACACTTGGAAACTCTATAGCCTCATTGATAAGTGTCTCTCTAGTCCAAAGGGGAAACAAGGCCTTTTTGCAGTTTAACGCTTCTTCTTCGTCCTTGTTCCTCCTTTCCCCCTCCTCAGCCTCCCTTGCAACCCTCAAGGTTTCATCCAACTCTCTGTCTCTCTTCTTTCTTTTAAGAGCCTCAGCAATAGTCTCATCTTCTTCGTCATCACTGTCATCATCAATCTCCTTCTTTTTAGCTTGAAAACTAGAACCCGAAGCTTCATTATCCTTCGGTTCGGTTGTAACTTTAACTTTCGGTTGGGCGGATCCAGTTTCGGTTTTCACGGTAACCTTCGGTTGAGCACTTTCTCCCCCTTGTTTTGGAGGTATGAACCGCTCCGAAACACCCTTCATCTCGTGTAACAATGCAAGGGCAGGAAGAAGTTTGGATGTCAAATGATTCCTTATAGTTAAAGTGAGGATAGGATCATGAGCACCAAGGAGATTGGTCAGCATATCCTTGACATCCCCTGCACAGCTACGAAAGACAGCTCTTTCTGTCTTCAATAAAGAAATTTCCTTTTCTGCTTGAGCGAGCTGCACCTTCTGTACTTCAATTATGGATGCTTGGCGTGCAAGATCTTCCTTCAGAGCACTTTCTTTTGCTAAATCAGCGTGAAGAGATTCAAGCCGAGAATTCACAGAACTGATAAGTGAAGTGTTCTCTGCTTGTATTGAAGAACGAACAGCTTCAAACTTCGTTTGCTCCTCTTGAAGGGACTTGGATAAGGAATCCACAGAAGCATTCACCTTGGCGGCATTGGTATCAGCATGCCCTTTGAGCGACTCAAGAAAGATCTGAGTACTATTATCAATTTCTGCAACATCGGGAGTAGCCTTTTTGCAAGAAGAAGAAGATTAATTAACAGCCTTTGTAGACTTTTCAATGGAATCAGTATATTGTTCAAGAGCAGTATCCAAAAAAGCCTTGAGTACAACACCACTGTATGACTTGCTGTCCTCAAGCAATTTATCAAGCTTCTCGTCAATGCTCTGTAGGTGTTGTCTCGTGACTGGAGCTTGATTATCGTCATCAGTAGGAAGCCGATAGGGACTGTAGTATGTTGAATCAAAGTCATCATTAGCACCACCGAGAGTGGCACCGGAATCGGTTGAGGGTGAGGGTGAAAGTGGTTTGGAAGTAACTGGAGGTTCTGTTTCAGTAGTCACCCCCGTATCAGATACGTTGACTCCTACTGTCGGTTCTGGGATAGTAGTGGAAGTGGATTGGGAAATAATAGGAGTTGATAAGGGAGTTGTAGAAATAGGAATGGAAGTAACTGGTGGTGGTGGGGTTAGAGAAGTTGTTGTTTGAGATGTGGTAGTAGGTGGAATATGAGCAACCGAAACTGGAACTGACTGTTTCGGTGATGGAGGTGGTGTTGGAAGTCTGTCATGAAGAGGTTCGGTTGGAGTGGGGGATCGGGGAGGAGTGTTACCTCTCGGTGATTCATGATGTATTTCCTCTTCTTCATCCTCTTCATCGTGTTCTGAACTGGAAGGAGTGGGACTCTTGGATCTCTTCGCCATTTTCTTAATTTTCTTTGGCTTAGAAGAATCCCCTTTCTCAGACTATCGCTTTCTGGACTTGGTGGATTTAGACTTATCATCCTTGATTGTCACTTTCTTAGTAGCCCTTTTTCCTCTGTTTCCAGGCTTCTCCACTGCATCCAAGGCAGCCTGCTGTTCAGGAGATAAGACTCTCGGACCCTTGGGAGGAAGTTTGCGATAATTAGCCATGACTTTACTCTCAGCTGAGACACACCTGTACATTGTCTTTGGTATTGATCCATTGTGAGGAAACTTTGTAGGATCAGCAATGATGATTTTCTTGGTGTGAAACGTAGCCACAGAAGCAACTAGGGCATCCTTCATAACCGGAATCTCCAAAGTAGTCATCGCCCTTCGTGTAATGAGAGTCCAAAATCGACCACATGAAATTTCAGAATGCCTTGTTGAAGTGTTAAGGCTTTGCACCACTTGAGACCAGATAATCGACCCGTAGTCGAGATTGATACCATTGTAAAGACTGTATAGAAGGGTCAGAAAACTCTTGCTGGTGACATCAGATCCACCACTCCTCTCTGCCAAACTTTTGATGAGAAGAGTAAGCATGCCATTCCACTGTGGCGGTAAGCATGACTTCTTAACCTTAGTAACCGTGGTAAGCACATCAGTATAGCCCATCTCGTATAGCATCGAGAATAGTTGAGTAGTGGTGATGAAGTCTGGTGAAATCACAGATGAGACCACAGCAAGGTGCAATAGTGAACAAAATCTCCCTTTAGATATAGAAGCTTTGTAAGAAAAGATTTGGAAATAGATCCTCTCCTTGTTTTTGTCGTATGAAGTAGTGCTGTAAACCTGTGATAGGAGTGACATAGGGACGGATTCCATTTGCGTTAGGGCTAGAACCAGCGCTGAATACTTCAAACACTCAACCACTTGTAGCATATACGAATCGTACAGAAAAGGATTGAGTTCGATGATCATATTTTGATGTGGCTTAATCGAGAGCAATGTGGACGAAGCAATTTGATCTTGAACTAAAGAAGAAGTCGCCATTGTTGATTGAAGGAAGAATATGAACAGTTGTAAATCGTCGTGTATATTGAGAGAATTTGTTGCTGGTAAAAGACAAATGTAATTAGTGTTGGATTAATGTCTAAGTCCATAACTATATTTGGTATGTACTTGACCCGACCCGGCATGGTCCATTTGGGTTGCACTTCACCGGCACAATTTATATGGATAGTCTTTTGATAATAGTATATTTATGATTTATATTAATATTATAAGTTCTAATATATTAATATGGAATCATATTATTTAATTAGTATTGATCAAGAATTAATTTAGAATTAATTAAGTGATCAAAAAGAACTAATTAAATATGGACTCTTATATATATGGAATGGGCCAAGTTCATTTAGGTTGGGCTAAGCTTTCATGGATGGTCCATGGAGCTTTTAACCCATGGATCCTATGTAAATGAAAGGTCATGGGTATTAGGGTTTACATGGATGTAACCCTAATCCTCCATAATATATAAAGGGGTCCTTGGCTCACAAAATTGGCACAAGTGTGTGAAAAATAAGAGTGGGCCGATTTTAGTGTACATACATATTCTCTCAAGTTCTTCCAAGGTGTTTTGGTGATTTGTGATTCCATTTGAGGCTTCCACACTATTGGGGCTAAGCTCTTAAAGCTTGAAGACATCAAGCTACATCAAAAGGTATGTCATCTAACTAGAACTTTGTAGTATAGGTGCTTCATAATATGCTAGTTAGGATGAAACCTTGGAATAGTTAATATTTGCATGTATAATAGAGAAAACATAGATCCAAGGTTTATAGGGTTGCATGTACACCATAGGAGTGTTATAATAGAGAAAACATAGATCCAAGAGAAAACAGAGCTTCCAAATTTACCTAAGGATGTTAAAGTCAATAAGTTTGACTCTACATCAGGTAGAGCCCATTATCTAACTCTGTTAAGTTCTATTCTGAGATCCTCATTACATGATGTGACTGGGTCACATGTTGATGTTTTAAGAATCAAAGAATAGAGAGAAATCTTAAAGGAAGTATATGCTGATTCTGATCGCGAAGGTGGATTTCGATCGCATCAGAATTTTGAGCAGTTGCTTAAGAAGTTATGATATATTGCTAAGGAATAGATAACAACAATTTTCCATGTGGATCGTAAGGATAAGTTTTTCCGCAAAGTTTTAAAATAAAAGAAAATTGTTTAATTTTATTTATTTGAAGTATCCTTACAATGGCATTTGTGGAAAATTGTTGCTTATATGATTCCACTTACAGCAATATTGGAAAATGGATTTGATTCTTTCATTTGTGGTAGTGTCTAAATTTACCAAATCAGGAAAGTTCCTCATCGACCAAGTTTCAATTGGACCGAAACTTGGAATCATGCAAGTTGAATAGTATGATGAATGAGAACTTTCAAGCATTGGAAAATCAAGACTAATTACTTGTTCACATGGATGTGTGAGTCAAGTGAAGGACTAAAGGGATCGAGTACACATTCTTGTGCACTGGTCATGTCCACCACAAAGCTCGTTAAGACTATTTGATTTACTAAAGTTTAGTAAATATGGTTATACTTACAAGTTTAAGTATAATTCTGAAACATTGGAAAAGTCTCAATGTATAGCAGAACGAATGGGAAGAATCAAATTAGGCAGAAAGATAAAAGTTTCTCAAATCTGAAAAGATGGGAGAGTACTTTAGTATCATGTTTGTGATCATCTTAATGATTTAGAAATCATATCACAATTAGTCCTCTAAAGGTCATCTTAGTGCATTCTTATTACTAAGAAGATGAGTAATGAATTGTTGAAATGGTTAGATGAGGAAGATGAGTCATACTTCGTTCCAAAACAATTCTTAGAGTCATACTCCAAGATTGTAACTTGAGTGACATATCTTAAAGAAAGGTTTAAAACACTTGTCAAATGTAAGAGTAAAAGTGTCCTACTCTTGTACATTTGAAATTGGTAAGTTGTGATGTTTTGGATAAAACAAAGACCAACTAAGGCCAATTGTGTGAAGTGTTTGTCTTGATAAAGAATCCGCACTATCTCTTGAATATTTTGCAAGATAGTCTTATATGTCAAGAGGACAGTGGGAGTCTTAAAGATCCTAAAAAGAATTTCAAGAACTAATCAAAAATAAAACCTGAGGTTCTTCACTAGCACACGACTTGAGGTTTATAACCTATCGTGTTGACATATTCTGTGCCCATTCCAGTTAAAGTTGGCTTTGCATAGGAGTTCTAAAAGTTCTTAATTGGTTGCATAACAACTTGGAAGCAATGGAAGGCCCTGTACTGCCAGGTGGCAAGAAGTTAAGATTGCATAAGTTCAGTCCATATGAGTTTGGATTTGTCATTATCCTTGTCTTGTGACTATGGTTTTGACGATTCACATGGATAAGAACACATACACCATAAAATCTAAGGGTCCTAAGGTTTCTCTCTGATTCATGAAAATGATGGTGAGGAAACACTTCCACCAAGTAGATTTGAAGCAGATGGCAAAAGGTCTAAATAATTGAGACTATGATTACGGCATCCCTTTTCATAGTTCTGAAATTGTTTAGACACACATGCATGCTACCTAAGGAAAGGTGTATGATTTTGATAAAGTTTTATCAAAGCATCTCGTATCAGAAATCTGAACTTTGGTAAGAAAGTCAATAAAGTATTGATTTCTAGAAGTCCAGCTGATTTCTGAGTACATGTCAAAGCTAGTGGGAGCATAAGTGTTATGCTAATAATCATCATGTTAGTGGGAGCATGATAATTATTGTTAGTGTTGCAAGTTAGCAATGTTAATTATAGAAAACAAAAGTTTCAATTCGTGAGGCTGCAGGGATTGAAAGAGTTGTTTTGCTATAATTAAGGGAGAAGATATACTTCATTTCAGTTCTAAAGGCTTAGATTGAGACCTTAATCATCTTTAGTCAAGAATATATATATGAATTTCATGTTGGATTGGTTTAACTTAAGGAAATTCTATATATTGCGTTCTCAAAATTCGATTATGATTAGGGCATCCCTCTTCATAGTCAAATTTTGAAAACATGGCAAATAAAATTATTGTAGCAAAAGACTGGTCTAGAATCATGTCTTTATGTGAGACATCATGAATCGTGTACCATTTGCTTTGGGTACAGGATCGATTGCATGTGCTATAATATTTGTCATTTCTAAATTTTTCCAAATGCCCAGAGGCATTAAGAAGGGAAAAGGTCTAGAATTGGATATGACTAAAATGATTAAGCAATTATCGAGGACAATATGAGGTTTACCAAAGATTGGTTGCTCAGGGACAGTTGGAAGTATAGTGCTAATTTTGGAAGGACCATATTGACATATTCTGAAAAGAGGCATCTCTTATTCAGAAGTGATAGTCAAAATGAGAATATGGAGTTGTCTCCATAGGTGGAAGTTATCTGTGTAAGATTAGAAAACTTAATGCAAGAAGCATGTCCAAAGCAATGTACTTTGAATATGAGACTTAGTTTCCATGGAGTTGATCTCCATTGGAATACCTTATAATGACTGTTGACAAGTCTTTGTGACTTTGTACATATTCATTACAGGAGGGTCAGTGCATATAAGTTTGAAATCTAAACAGATTTCGATAAATGATAGGAATTTGAAATTCTCACATTTTTCGATAAGGATTTGGGAGTGTGAAATTAGAATCATTGAAATTATGTTCAATTGGTTTATTTCACAAAGTAAGGATCATAGACAAACATAGAGTGCATACTTGGTGTATGGTAAAGCTATTGTTTAAGAAAAACATAGTGTACATGCTTGCAGCATGGGACAACTAGTGTTTTTAATTCAAGTATAAAGTTGATAAAACCGAAACAATGAATAATGAGTAATCAGTATGGTGATAAATAAAAGTGTTTATTTATATTCATAGGGTTTGATACCATATTTGATTCATTTATTCTTGTGTTTCACTTTGCATGTTTTGACTTCCAGAATAACTAAGTCGCTCTTCCTGAATGATTAAGTTATTCAAACCATCCACAGTCGGTCATATGTTGGAAGTAGATATGAATCAAGACTGTCATGGGTTGGTTTGTAGAGGTCCAAGTTGGTGGACAAAGTGGTGCTACAACACTCATGAGTGCTCATAAGTTCTGAGTATTGGATTCAACCCGCGCTCATTTGAATCACTTCATGGATTTTATCACGAGTGATCATGAGACGATAATATCTTATATTCTTCAAACCTAGAGATATGAGTTGTTACTATGAGTTGGTTATACATTGATTGCACGAAAACGCATTTGATAACTCGATGTTATAAAACGTGCCTTTGTGTATGATTCAACAAGTAGTAGAACAAGCCATATGAGTCGAAGTTTATCCATTCCTTGTACCTTCGGGATAAAACCGATATCTGTGGGCCCCTCAATGATTTAGCGATGACACATGTGAGTGCTTGGCCAAGCCAGGACTGATTTGATTTGTTCAATCAGTCAGTCATCATAAATCGAAAATCGGGAAACAACAAATGGACAGAGAGAATGATTATAATCCATGTCTCAGTCCATATGATATCTAGAATGGAGGAATATATGATCCCTTTGTTGGGTTATGAGCATTCTAACACTCCTAAGTGTACATGCAACCTTAAATACCTTGGATCTATGTTTTCTCTATTGTACATATAATTATGAACATCCAAGGTATTATCCTAATCTAGCATACAAAATAATAAATATAACAAGATAGAATACATACCTCTTTGATGTAGAATGTCTTCATGAAGCTTGAGTGCCTAGTGCCCCAAGTGTGACACCTCAAATGGTTCACACAACACCAAATACACTTGGAATAACTTGAGAGAAACTTGAACACTCCTTGAAATCGTCTAGCCCTCACACTCACACATTAGTGCACGATTTCTTGAGCCATGGGATTCTTTTATATGGTGGCTATTAGGGTTACACCATGTAACTCATAACTTTACCCATTCCTTATGCTCCATGGATTTTAACCTCCATGGAGTATCCATGGGTCACCCCATGGACTTAGTCTAACATAAGGAATCTTGGATCACAAGCCCACATATATAAGAATGAATGGTTTACACAATCAACCCATATATTTAATTAGTCTCCTTTTGATCACTTAATTAATTCCAAATTAATTCTTGATCAATACTAATTAAATAACCTTATTAGTATATTAGAACTTATAATATATTAACCAACCTTAAGTGTTATTTCTCTCATTATAGTCCATCCAAATGCATGATGCCATGCAACCCAAATGGACCATGCCGGGTAGAGTCAAGTCTTACCAATTATAGTTATGGACTTAGACATTAATCCAACAGTCTCCCACTTGGATAAGTCTAAAACTATTGTTGCGTATGACTTCAGGAACCGATCAGCAATCGTAGCTCTCAAAAGCTTCTGGCGAACTCTGACCTTGTCGAGGAACTCTGACCTTTGTCAATGACTTGTCCATTAGATAAGGGATTATATATTCCTCCATTCTAGATATCATATGGACTGAGACATGGATTATCAATCATTCTCTCTGTCCATTTGTTGTTTCCCGATTTCCGATTCATGATGACTGACTGATTGAACAAATCAAATCAGTCCTGGCTTGGCCAAGCACTCACATGTATCATCTTTAAATCATCGAGGGGCCCACATATATCGCTTTTATCCCGAAGGTAAAAGGAATGGATAAACTTCGACTCATATGGCTTGTTCTACTACTTGTTGAATCATACACAAAGGCACGTTTTATAACATCGAGTTACCAATGCGTTTTTAGTGCAATCAATGTATAACCAACTCATAGTAACAACTCATATCTCTAGGTTTGAAGAATATAAGATATTATCGTCTCATGATCACTCGTGATAAAATCCATGAAGTGATTCAAATGAGCGCGGGTTGAATCCAATACTCAGAACTTATGAGCACTCATGAGTGTTGTAGCACCACTTTGTCCACCAACTTGGACCTCTACAAACCAACCCATGACAGTCTTGATTCATATCTACTTCCAACATATGACCGACTGTGGATGGTTTGAATAACTTAATCATTCAGGAAGAGCGACTTAGTTATTCTGGAAGTCAAAACATGCAAAGTGAAACACAAGAATAAATGAATCAAATATGGTATCAAACCCTATGAATATAAATAAACACTTTTATTTATCACCATACTGATTACTCATTATTCATTGTTTCGGTTTTATCAACTTTATACTTGAATTTAAAACAATAGTTGTCCCATGCTCCAAGCATGTACACTATGTTTTCTAAACACTAGTCATGCCATACACCAAGTATGCATACTATGTTTGTCTATGATCTTTACTTTGTAAAATAGATCAATTGAACATCACTCCAATGATCCTCTTTTCACAGTCCCAAATCCTTACTGCAAATGCAAGAATTCCAAATTCATGCCATTTACTGAAATCTGTTAGATTCTAAACTTATATGCATTAATCCTCTTAATGATTATGCACAAAGTCAGAAAGACTTGACAACAATCATTACAGAGCATTCCAAAGGAGATCAGCTCCTTGGAAACATCCTTCTTTCATTAAGTTTCCTAATCTTACACAGATTGAATAATTTCTAACTTTGAAACATTTCCATATTCCACTTTGACTATCACTTCTGAACAAGAGTTGCCTCCTTACAGATTATGTCAATATGGTCCTTCCAGAATTAACATTATACTTCCAACTGTCCTTGAGTAACCAATCTTTGGTAAACCTTAGATTGTCCTCGACAATTGCTTAATCATTTTAGTCATATCCAATTCTAGACCTTTTCCCTTCATAATGCCCCAAGCATTTGGAAAATTTTAGAAAGGATGAATATAGCACATGTAATCGATCCTATATCCGAAGCATATGGGACACGATTCATGATGTCTCACATAAAGACTAAACCAGTCTTTTGCTATAATATTTCCATTTCAATTTGCCAAGTTCTCAAAATTCAGATTATGAAAAGGGATGCCGTAATCATAATCGAATTTTAGAACACAAATAATGGACCCATATATAGAATTTCCTTATGTTGAGCCATTCCAACATGAAATTCATATATATATATATATATATATATATATATATATATATATATATATATATATATATCCTTGATTAAATACGATTAAAATCTCAATCTAAGCTTTTAGAATTGAAATGAAGTATAATTTCCTCTCCCTTAATTATAGCAAAACAACTTTTTCAACCCCTGCAACCTCACGAATTGAAACTTTTGTTTTCTATAATTAACATTGCTAACTTGCAACCTTTGTCATAATTATCATGCTCCCACTAACATGATGATTATTAGCATAACACTTATGCTCCCACTAGCTTTGACATGTACTCAGAAATCAGCTGACTTTCTTACCAAAGTTCAGATTTCTGATACTAGATTGTTTTGATAAAACTTTATCAAAATCATACACCTCTCTTAGATAGCTCACATGTGTGTCTAAACAATTTTAGAACTATGAAAAGGGATGCCGTAATCATAGTCTCAATTGTTTAGACCTTTACCACTTCTCACAAGTCCATGTTAGTGTGCCGGTAAACCACACACGCTCCACTAACGACTTTGAGAATGCAAATATCACAATTGCTATCTAGCTAAAATCTACTTAGTGAAAGTGTTTCCTCACCATCATTTTCATGAATCGGAGAGAAACCTTATGACACTTAGATTTAATAGTGTATGTGTTCTTATCCATGTGAATTTGTCAAAACCATAATCACAAGACAAGGTTAGTGACAAATCCAAACTCATATTGATTAAACTTGTGCAATCTTAAATTCTTGCCATTTGGCAGCTCAGGTGCCTGCCATTGCTTCCAAGTAGTTGTGCAACCAATTGAGAACTCTCAGAACTCCTATGCAAAGCCAACTTGAATAGGCACAAAAATTTCAACACGATAGGTTATAAACCTCAAGTCGTGTGCTAGTGAAGGACTTTAGGTTTTATTCTTGATTAAGTCTTGAAACTTTCAAGAGCTTTAAGACTCCCACTGTCCTCTTGACATATAAGACTCCCTTGTCAAATATTCAAGAGATAGTGCGGATTCTTTATCAAGACTAACACTTTACACAATTGGCCTAAGTTGGTCTCTGTTTTATCCAAAACATCACAACTTACCAATTTCAAATGTACAAGAGTAGATAACCTTTTACTCTTATATTTGACTAGTGTTAACAAACCCTCTTTAAGATATGTCACTCAAGTTACAATCTTGGAGTATGACTCTAAGAATTGTTTTGGAACGAAGTATGACTCATCTTTTTGATTTAACCATTTCAACAATTCATGACTCCTCTTCTTAGTCATAAGAATGCACTAAGATGACTTTAGAGGACCAATTGTGATATGGTATCTTAATCATTAAGATGATCATAAACATGATACTAAAGTACTCTCCCATCTTTTCAGATTTGAGAAACTTTTATCTTTCTGCCATACTTTGATTCTTCTTATTCGTTCTGTTTCACATTGAAACTTCTCCAATTCTACAGACTTATACTTAAACTTATAAGTATAACCATATTTACTGAACTTAAGTAAATCATGACGAATAGTCTTCTTGATCTTTTGTGGTGGACTTGACCAGTGCACAAGAATGTGTACTCGATCCCTTAGTCCTTTCCTTATTCACATAAGGAATTAGTCTTAATTTTCCAAGCTGAAAGTTCTCATTCATCATACTATACAACTTGCATGATTCCAAGTTTCGGTCCAATTGAACCTTGGGTGATGAGAATCTTTCCTTATTTGGTAATATTAGACACTACCACAACCGAAAGAATCAAATCCATTTTTCCAATATTGCTATCAATAGAATCTTATAAGCAACAACTTTTCACAAATGCCATTGTAAGGATACTTAAAATAAATAAAATCAAAACCTTTTTCTTTTATTTTAAAACTTTGCGGAAAAACTTATCCTTACAATCCATATGAAAACCTTGTTGTTATCTATTCCTAAGCAATATAAATATCATAACTCTTAAGTAATAGCCCAAAATTCTGATCACCGAACCATGCGATTGAAATCCATCTTCGCGATCAGAATCAGCATGTACTGAATAGAGTTAGACAATGGACTTTACCTGAAGTAGAGCCAAACTTATTGACTTTAACATCCTTAGGTAAATTTGGCAGCTTTGTAACCAATGCCCCTTCCTTTGGCAATAGTTACCTATGGACCCTTGATAATGGGACTATCTCAGACTTCGCCTCTCTCTTTACCATTGGGTCAACCGAGTTGACTATAGCCGATCCCTTTCCATTGGGAAGAGAGAGCTTTACTGGATATCCAATGTCATCATTGTCATTGTCCATAGCGTTTTAGGAAGTTGATCTTAGCAAATAGATAAGATCATTAAGGGTCTTGTCTTAGTCTGTTTCATAGGATTCCCAAAAGAACTCACTATGTGACTTAGAAAGTAGTTGAGCCACCAACTTTCTCAAGACTTTGACACCCAACTCTCCCGGCTTGTCAATATGTGACTACATCTCCAAGATGTGATCACACCTAGACCTTGCCTTGCCAATAGGGCTTGAGTGACCTTAAACTTTTTAGGAACTTGTAGGTTAGGGAGAATAATTGGAGGAGGTGAAAGAACTATGATATCCATGGGACATCATCTTCATTTAGGAAAGCTTGTTTCAAGAGATTTGGGAAGATCATAAATGTCTGGACCAGACATCTTTTTGGGAGATATTCAAGATAGTTGATTTAAAGTCCTTAATATGACACCCAATATGAAATATTAAGGCTAGGACCCAACAAACTATTTTATAACTTAGAAGAGGGATGCCGTAATCCAAGCTATAAAATATTTGAAGGTAGGTGAATGACGATTCACCAATTTCCACCATGAAAAATGAAATAATTTATTAGGTTTTAATTGGATTTGAAAGTCCTAGATCTTTGAGATTCATTGAACTGTTCAAAGGCATGTTTCAATCTCGAGTGTGCCCTTCAGGGTTTGTGAATGGGATGCCGAGGATCACAAAACAAGGTGTGAATAACCATGCAAATATACTTGGTACCCTTAATATTTACCACTTAATCAGTGTGCCGGTTAACCACACACGCTCCACCGATACTATGATAAATATTAAGTTACCCTTTGCCTACCTTGTTAAGTCCAGGTTAGTGTGCCGGTTAACCACACACGCTCCACTAACGACTTAAGCAAAGTGCAAAGTGTAATTTCATGGGTTAGCACCAAACTCACATTTTCCTAAGTAACTAAGATTGGGTATTAATAAGAGTTTAGTTACTTAGTATTTATCATTAATACTTTTAATGAAAGGAGAATTATAGTCCTTGTCCTACCCGTTCGGCTAACGACCCTCCACCAGTCAAGGAAGCGGTGGGTGAGAGTGGACACCCATTAAACTGCCATTTTATAGGCAGTAACCTTATACCCCCCTTATAGACCGGCTTCGTGAATGAGGCCTACTAACGGTAAGACTGACTTTACTCTTATACATATATATAAATATTATTAACTTATAATATTATAAAGTATAAGGGTTGAATTTTAACTTTTAAAATTCTAAGGGCTAACTTGGAATTAAAGTATTCATAAGTAAAAACTTTTCAAATTCCAAAACTTGAGGGCAAGTTTTGAAACTATTCAAAACTAATTAATTCCATAACTTATGAGTTTAAAGTAGTTTTAATTAAAAAAAAAAAACTCTTCAAGTTCCATAACTTGAGGACAAGTTATGGAAGACTTTAAACTAATTAATAAAAAAAATAACTTTTTTTTATTGTAACTTATGGAACTAATTAAGGTTACACTTTTTTTTTAATTTAATGAAGAGACTCTTGAACCTCCATAACTTGAGGACAAGTTATGGAGTCATAAAACCATTTAATTAGAACTAAACTCTTCATTTTGTAACCTTTGCCAACTTTTATGAGTTTTATGATTCTTAAATGTGACTTTTCATATAACTTGAGGACAAGTTACAAAAACACACTTTGGAATCAACTCTTAGATTAAAATGGATTGAAAACAACTATTTCAGACAACTTTTCTATTAATCTAAGAACCTCATAAGAACAAGATAATTCAAATCATCAATCTTCAAGAAATTAGCATGAACATACAAACTAATACAAATCTTGAAATTATGACAATTATCTTAGAAATTGGATTAGCATGAACATTACCACATCAAAAACAAGTTTATAAGTCCAAAAACATCTTAGGGTAATGTTCCTAGTCCAATTCCAGCCAAAACAATCGAATATATGCATCCAACTCGATTTTTCAGCTACTTTTGCAAGTATAACAAGAAAACAAGCCTAGTCTCTGATACCACTGTTGGGTTATGAGCATTCTAACACTCCTAAGTGTACCTGCAACCCTAAATACCTTGGATCTATGTTTTCTCTATTATACATACAATTATGAACATCCAAGGTATTATCCTAATCTAGCATACAAAATAATAAATATAACAAGATAGAATACATACCTCTTTGATGTAGAATGTCTTCATGAAGCTTGAGTGCCTAGTGCCCCAAGTGTGACACCTCAAATGGTTCACACAACACCAAATACACTTGGAATAACTTGAGAGAAACTTGAACACTCCTTGAAATCGTCTAGCCCTCAGACTCACACATTAGTGCACGATTTCTTGAGCCATGGGATTCTTTTATATGGTGGCTATTAGGGTTACACCATGTAACTCATAACTTTACCCATTCCTTATGCTCCATGGATTTTAACCTCCATGGAGTATCCATGGGTCACCCCATGGACTTAGTCCAACATAAGGAATCTTGGATCACAAGCCCACATATATAAGAATGAATGGTTTACACAATCAACCCATATATTTAATTAGTCTCCTTTTGATCACTTAATTAATTCCAAATTAATTCTTGATCAAGACTAATTAAATAACCTTATTAATATATTAGAACTTATAATATATTAACCAACCTTAAGTGTTATTTCTCTCATTATAGTCTATCCAAATGCATGATGCCATGCAACCCAAATGGACCATGCCGGGTCGGGTCTAGTCTTACCAATTATAGTTATGGACTTAGACATTAATCCAACACCCTTATCTAATGGACAAGTCATTGACAAGGTCAGAGTTCGACAGCGGCTTTAAGAGCTACGATTGCCAGTTAGGTTTTGAAGTCATACTCAATAATAGTTTTAGACTTATCCAAGTGGGAGACTGTTGGATTAATGTCTAAGTCCATAACTATATTTGGTATGTACTTGACCCGACCCGGCATGGTCCATTTGGGTTGCACTTTACCGACACAATTTATATGGATAGTCTTTTGAGAATAGTATATTTATGATTTATATTAATATATTATAAGTTCTAATATATTAATATGGAATCATATTATTTAATTAGTATTGATCAAGAATTAATTAAGTGATCAAAAAGAACTAATTAAATATGGACTCTTATATATATGGAATGGGCCAAGTTCATTTAGGTTGGGCTAAGCTTTCATGGATGGTCCATGGAGCTTTTAACAAATGGATCCTATGTAAATGAAAGGTCATGGGTATTAGGGTTTACATGGATGTAACCCTAATCCTCCATAATATATAAAGTGGTCCTTGGCTCACAAAATTGGCACAAGTGTGTGAAGAATAAGAGTGGGCCAATTTTAGTGTGCATACATATTCTCTCAAGTTCTTCCAAGGTGTTTTGGTGATTTGTGATTCCATTTGAGGCTTCCACACTATTGGGGCTAAGCTCTTAAAGCTTGAAGACATCAAGCTACATCAAAAGGTATGTCATCTAACTAGAACTTTGTAGTATAGGTGCTTCATAATATGCTAGTTAGGATGAAACCTTGGAATAGTTAATATTTGCATGTATAATAGAGAAAACATAGATCCAAGGTTTATAGGGTTGCATGTACACCATAGGAGTGTTAGAATGCTCAAAACCCAACAATTAGAACCCCTTTATATACCGTTGCCAGGAGAGAGAAATAATCTCCATGATAATGACGCGGTCACTAAAACGTCGCCTGAAAAAGCGCGATGTGACAGGTTGGTTACTCCCATGTAAACGTCAGCACGCGTGGGTTTAGGGACTTTTCAAATTCACGCGCCCAAAAACTTATCCTTAATTCGTTGTTTGAAATTTAGCTTTGCTCCAAAATTTAGGATAACCCCTGTTGCTTCAAAAGATAAACAAAAATCGAACCAACAGCAACCAGAATGTTGGAAAATTAAAAATTTTCGTGCAATAGGGTGACAAAAGATAAACAAATAAAGCAAAATGTGTATTGAATGTGAGTGATGTCTATTAGAAGACATAAAGTAGGTGATTCCGGGCAAGAATCGCTTCCTTCAAAGTCAAGAGAGACTTGAAGTGCTTGCTTGGTTTCCCGAGAAAATACGATCAAGTGTTTGTAGAGAAACATTGAAAGGCTTCTTTTAATTTATAGGCTAAGGGTAGCTTATCTTCAACCGAACATCGATTCTTAACATAGGACCGAATGTTGGAAGAAGTACCTGTGAGACCAATGTGGTCTGTTGAACAAGTAGGTTGGATATTATTTATAGTAACTAATGAAGTGATAGAAATCTCAAAAACAAAATCAAACTGGATCTTTTTGGGAAGAAAAGCCTTGGTGTTAGAAAATTTCATAAAAGACCACGCAAAAATAAAAAAGAGATTTCAATAGGTAACCAATAAGATCTTGAATAGAACAATTCACCGTCAATTCATTATAGGTGTTGGATTTTGGGTTTCACTCAGTACGTGGTATACGTATCTAAGATCACAAACACAGATTTTATGCAACCATAAACCTCAGTGGTAAAGACCGAGAGTCTCAAGGGTTACAGTGGTGAACCGAGAGTTGATGGAGAATATAAGGAAGGTGGTTTAAAGAACCGAAAGTACCTCTGCTAAATAAACATGACAAAGCAGAAACACTCTTAACTCATTTGAGAAGAGTAAGGTAGCTCTTGACTTGAGTTGATTTTAACAGCCTTATTGGGAAGAAACGATAGGTATAGATCGAATCATTAAGGCCTTGCTTTTAGTCGAAGAGGCTTTGGTCAACATGCAGCAACATGCTTCTAGGGACCCTTAACTAGTTCGAATGGAAAAATTGTACCTTCCTTGGCTCACAATTCTTTTGTACTGGTATACTTGGGACCTAATTACAAGAACAAGCAAACAAACACACCACACAAACAAAACAAACAAACAAACCAAACAAAAAAAAATTGAGAAAAATATTTTTGAAGTTTTGAGATTTTCTAAAAAAAATTAAAACAGAAAGAGAAAATATTTTTGGAATTTTTGAAGTTTTCTGAAAAATAATAAAAACAGAAACAGAAAATATTTTTGGAATTTTCTGAAAAATAATAAAAACAGAAAGAGAAACTAAAGAAGCACAAAACACAAAAAAATAGAGTGAAAAGAATAAACAAAATGTACAACCGAACCCTAATCTTAAATGAATGAAGCGAAATAGACAGAGCGTTCGGTTCATTTCGGTTCCTTAAAATTCCAGAGCCGAAATAGACCGAGCGTTCGGTTCATTTCGGTTCCCGAAAATTATGGAGCCAAAATAGACCGAGCGTTCGGTTCATTTCGGTTCCTTAAAATTCTAGAGCCGAAATAGACTGAGCGTTCGGTTCATTTCGGTTCCCGAAAATTATGGAGCCGAAATAGACCGAGCGTTCGCTCCATTTCGCTTGTCTAATTTTTAGTGAGAGATTTGAGGATTCAGTACCGACTCTGCTTCCATCATTCCCAGGCCTTGTAAAATTTTATTGAAACTCACTTCAGGTAAGGCTTTAGTAAATATGTCATCCAGTTGATCAGAGGATCGAACAAAATGCACTTCCACGTTCCCATCTTCTACATGATCCTTGATGAAATGATATCTAAGAGCAATGTGCTTAGTCTTTGAGTGTTGCACTGGATTGTGACATATTCTTATTGCACTTTCTGAGTCACAATAGAGTGGAATCTTCTTCATGCTCAGCACGTAATCTCTCAGTTGACTCTGAATCCATATTACTTGAGAAGTACAAGAGGCTGCAGCTATATACTCAGCTTCGGCTATTGAAAGTGATACGCAGGTTTTCTTCTTGGACTGCCAGCTAACAAGTTTCCCGTCAAGAAATTGGCATCCACCTGTAGTGCTCTTTCGGTCCAGACCACATCCTCCAAGATCAGCATTAGAAAAAGCTTGAATGAAGAATCCAGATCTGGCAGGGTACCAGAGACCAAGAGATGAGGTTCGCCTCAGGTAACGGAAAATATTCTTCACTGCCACCATGTGAGGTTCTCTTGGATTAGCTTGGAACCTGGCACAATAACAAACATAAAACATAATGTCCGGTCTACTAGCTGTTAGATACATAAGGGACCCTATCATTTGTCGATATAGTGTTATGTCAACAGCAGGTTTTTCCAGAGAAGGTGTTAACTTAGTGCCAAATGCCATAGGAACCTTCACTTTTGAATCACCTGTCATACCGAATTTCGTCAGCAAGTTCTTTGTATAGGCCTCCTGGTTGATAAAGATACCTTCTAGTCCCTGTCTAATATTCAAACCAAGGAAAAAATTAATCGAACCCATTGCGCTCATTTCAAATTTAGTCTCCATCAACTTCCTGAATTCAGCTGTTAAGCTAGGATTCGTAGAGCCGAAGATGATGTCATCGACATAAATCTGAACTATCATTAGATGTTCGCCTCCTTTCTTTCGGAAGAAGGTTGGGTCAACCGAACCTTGCTTAAATTTCGACATTTTCAGAAAGCGAGTTAAAGTTTCATACCAGGCCCTCGGTGCTTGCTTTAATCCATAGACAGCTTTATCCAGCACATAGCAATGATCAGGGAATTTCTCGTTTACGAACCCGGGAGGTTGCTCAACATATACTGTCTCTTCTAGTTCTCCATTCAAGAAAGTGCATTTTACGTCCATTTGGAAAACTTCAAAGTTTTTATGAGCAGCATATGCCAGAAAAATCCTAACTGATTCCAATCTTACTACTGGGGCGAAGGTTTCCTCATAATCTATCCCTTCCTCTTGGCAATATCGTTTCACTACCAACCGAGCCTTGTTGCGAATGACGCTCCCCTCTTTGTCCAATTTATTTCTGAAGACCCATTTCAAGCCGACCACTGAAGCATCCTTTGGTGTGGGAATCAGCCTCCAAACTCGATTGCGTTCGAACTCATGGAGCTCATCTTGCATTGCTTGAACCCAATCGGAATGATCAAGTGCATCATTAACTGTTTTCGGTTCGACTTTGGAGATAAACGAATTAAACATACAGAATTCAACTTTAGAGAATAATGCAGTTTGTTTCGCTTTCAATTGAGAACGAGTGAGAACTTTCTCATAAGATTCACTAATGATTTGTGCTTTGGGATGGTCCTTGGTCCATTTTACTAATGGAGGATAATTTGGGTCATAGGCTGGATCCAATTCTGCATTCACTTCCTCTTCAAGTTCTGATTGATCACCTTCGTCAGTTGCATTCTCTTTCCCCCCCTCGACTGGCGAAGTGGAACCTGTGTCAGAATCAGAGTTTTCATCCTCTGTGGGAGTCGGATTCTCCCCCTCAACTGGACTATTATTGGGTGGGTTTGGAGTTGTATTCTCCCCCTCGATTGGACCTTTATGAGTTGGAGAAGGATTTGGATTCTCCCCCTCGAAAGACATTTCGGTTGTCTTTGGTGCTGATGAACTCTCCCCCTTAAACGTTGAGTCGCTGTTTGGAGAGTCAGTGGAGGGTTGATCACCTGTCGGTTTAGGAGGTTCACATTCTATTTCTTTGGCAGCTTCATCTATGATCCTTTTAAGATTGTCGATTTTGTTGTCTGCTGCTTTCGCTTCAGAGTGTGCTGCTTTCTCTGGTTCATCAAATAGCCGAATGTACTCTTCAAACAAGTTGGATATAGGAACCGAGACTTGTCCTGATTCAGGAAATATTTCTCCTAAGGCACTTTCACTCCTTTGAACTTTCTTCATGTAATTATCGTCAAAGGTTACGTAATATGTTTCTTCAATCCGTTTGGAGCGTTTGTTCAAAACTCTGTATGCTTTTGAAGTGAGTGAATAACCGAGAAAAATTCCCTCATCTGCTTTGACGTCAAACTTGTTTCGGTTCTTCTTTGAATTAAAGATGAAGCACCTTGAACCGAACACGTGGAAAAATTTGACGTTGGGCTTTCGATTGTTTAAGATCTCATATGGAGTGATTGAGAATCTTTTGTTGAGCAAAGATCGGTTCTGAGTGTAGCACGCGGTTGCAACTGCATCAGCCCAGAAGTATAACGGAAGAGAAGCGAAGCTTAGCATGGTTCTGGCTGCTTCACATAAAGAACGATTTCGTCTTTCAACAATTCCATTCTGTTGTGGTGTATAAGGGGTCGAAAAGTTGTGAGTTATCCCCTTGTCAGCCAGAAAGTCCTCAAAATCTTTATTCTTGAATTCCAGCCCATTGTCGCTTCTGATATTCCTCACCGTCTTTC
Source organism: Lactuca virosa (assembly GCF_052849685.1). Taxonomy (NCBI): domain Eukaryota; kingdom Viridiplantae; phylum Streptophyta; class Magnoliopsida; order Asterales; family Asteraceae; genus Lactuca; species Lactuca virosa. The sequence continues at coordinate 94,121,951 of NC_136431.1, read as the reverse complement.
GCAGCTGCACTTCCACTTGCTTGATAAATGTCTTCAAGTTGGGAGTTGCGTCTGATTTCTGTTTAAGAAAGAAAACCCAGGTGAAGCGAGAAAAATCATCTACAATGACAAGAATGAACTTACTACCACCGAAGCTTTCGATAGCCGAAGGTCCACATAAGTCAATGTGCAGAAGTTCAAGAGCTTCAACAATCTTTGTATTGATTCGTGTAGGATGGCTCTTTCTGCTTTGTTTGCCCATATCACACGCTGCACACAGATGTTCCTTGTCAAACTTGAGAAGAGGAAGGCCTCGAACGTGATCACCAAGCACCAACTTATTAATGTCTTTGAAGTTCAGGTGCGATAGACGTCAATGCCACAACCAGCTTTCATCAGTGTTCGCCTTTGATAGCAGACATATTGCTGGTTTTCCTCGTATTGGGTTGAGATTTAAAGGATACATCTCTCCCTTGCATTCAGACTTCAACATAACCTTTTTGGATTGCTTTTCTATTATTTCAGAGCCCTCATCATCGAATGAAACCTTCAAACCTGTTCCCACAACTAATTGTGACACACTGATGAGGTTATGCTGCAATCCTTCCACATACTCCACTTTTCGAATTGAGAAATCTCCGTTGGTTATCATTCCATATCCTTTGTTTGTGCCATAGGAGTTATTTCCATACTTCACACACCCACCATCCTTTAGGGACCGAAACTCCCTCAGCTCTTCCTTCCTTCCTATCATGTGACGTGAGCAGCCACTGTCTATATACCATTCATCATCGAACTGCTCGTCACTTATTACCTGCAAGTTCAAGCAGATTTAGGAACCCAAAGTTTCTTGGGTCCTGGTGAGTTTTTCACAGAAAAAGGAATTGCAGTAGAAAAATCAACCAAATATGTTCTTTTTACTAGAGTGGTTTGATCTTTTCTTTTGATGGTATACACCTTGATTTTAGTTTTATCTTGTTTAAATTTTGGTGTACCAGATGGTGTGTAGTTAGATGGTTTTGGAATTTTCTTTTGAATCCTAGGGTTAGCTGACTTTTTCTTATTATGAAACTCAGAATTTGATTCGAGCTTTCCCTTTCCTTTGACGTCCTTCTCTGAATTTGTTTTGCTTTGGGAGTTGGAAGGACCGAAACTAGACTTGGGACCGAAACTTGACTTTCGGTTCTGAGTGACGGTGTAGGGACCGAAAGTATACGTTTGGTTGTTAACCTTGACTTTCAGACCGAAACTAGACTTTCGGTTCTGACTTTTGGAATAGTAGGAATTTGGACTGAAATTTTCCTTTAGTTTTTCCTTTCCTTTGTCAATTGATTCTTTCTTAGGAGGTACGTAGCTGGGATTCTGAGATTGCCAATGACGTTTTCGCTCATTCAGATTCTTCGTGTATCTTTGATTTCTTAAGCGTTTCTGTTCAGCTAACTCCTTCTGCGATTTGTGGATATTAAAGCTGGCCTTTGGCTTCTCCTTTTAATTTTCGGTTGTCTTTGTTGGAACAATCGGTTCTGTCATCGGTTCTTCAGGAATTTCTTTAGTTCCGCTTGTGCTTGGTTTGTCGAAACTCGAGGGTTTGTTGATGGGTTCAGCAACGTATCTTTCTTTAAACCTCCATGAAGTTTGCTCAGATAAGCCTATGGTTTCGTCTGCGTTGTCGATAGGAGCTGACCAGAAGTAATCGTCACACCCTTCAGCATTGTCTTTGTCGACCAAGATTTTTAACTCTGCCGTTTGTTTTGCAGTGACTCCTGTAACTGCATAGACCTGATTCGGCACAGTTTGAACCTTTTGATAAACCATAGCTTTTTCTTTGAGTTTCTGTTGCTTGTCTTTTGACAGGCGAGCGAATTCTACCGAACTTTCAAAAATGAGGGGTTTCTCATTCTCGGTTTCACTTTTCATAAACTCAGAGCAATCAACTTCATCTTCTACTGAGATTTCACTCATCTCACTTTCCTCATCAAATTCAGACGTATTTTCTAAGTTCATTTTATTTTCTGAGGCTAATTTGGAGTTGGACAAGTCAAATGATTGAATAGTTTCTGACTTAATTTTTAACCTATCATTTTCATCTAAAATATTTTTGAGCATACATTTGTGTTCCTTAGAATCAATGAAGGTTTCAATCTTGTCCAGTCCAATTTTGTAAGACATGGATGTCTCTTTTGAGGACACTATTGATTCACACTCAGCAATGACCTCATCTTCCTTAAATTCAAGGAAGGGTAAGATCATCTTATGAATCTTTTTCCCTATTTCACAGCTTAAATGTAATTGAGCAATATTAGTATATAAGCGCTTGGCAATTAAACAAAAAACATTACTTTGTTTCAAAAATTTCAAATTGTCACGTTGTAAATAAATACTTTCATCCCTAGCCCTATTTAACTCCGCCTCCTTAAGCTCAATCCACATCCTTCTCTCCTCACTTTTTGAAGACACCCTGCTGAGTTGGTCGGTTAGGTTAGAATTCGCTAAGCGAGTTTGCATGAGACTACCACTTAAGTTAGAATATTTAAATTTTAATTCATTTAATTCTTCTTCATATTCTGTTACTGGAACTTTAAGTGATTCAAGGATGGATTGTACCTTTTTGATCATCCGATCACAGTCGTTGATCTTCTAGCTCACCGGCTTGGCTGCAAAGCATTTGTCTTCAGTTAGGTTCGGCTCCTTACATGCACTTTCGGTTGATCCACCTGCTGTGACCATCAAACACCTTCCAGCCGAACCTGCTTCCTTTGCCACATAGGCTCTTCCATGAGTTGGCTTTCTCACCTCTTCGTCCTCAGAATCAGTTGACCAAACTTCAACTCCACAAAACTCATCTTCATCTGCATTCTCCTGTACAATTAAGGCATTCATAGAACTGTTAGTTGCCTTCTTTTTCTTGATCTCTTCCGACTTGCGCATGTAGTACGCCTCATCGTCTTCACCATCTCTTTTCTCAGCCATTTTCCTCAGCATGCAATCTTTGGCAAAGTGGTTCTTGCCGTGACAGTAATTGCAATCGAACCCAAAGTCTCCTGTAAGCTTGCTCTCCTTCTGATCTTCAACCTTTTGAGAAGTATTTTTAGCTTCATCCTTTACCTTCTCAGAACTGTAACTTCCCTGCCAGTTTCGGTTCTTGTTGACAGGAAATTTTCTTCGTGCAAACTTCTTTGGATTGGTGACCATCATAGCATACTCTTCACTTGTAAGGTCACACTCAGACATATCCGACTCCTCTTCTTCTTCTACAATACTTTTTCCTTTTGAGACAAGAGCCAACGATCCCACACCAGAAACTACCTTTGCCTCCTTGGTTACCACATTCTCATGGGACTTAAGTATTCCCACAAGTTTCGCTAGTGAGTAAGATTTAAACTGTTCATGTGCTTTCACTGTTGAAACCACAGCCATCCATTCTGGTCTCAGACCATTCATGAAGGTTACCTTCTGCTCGATCAACTTTCTCTCTATTCCATGCTTGATCATCTTACTTAGGAGATGATTAAACCGATCGAAAGTTTGAATCAGCTTTTCTTCTGGTTTCTGTTCGAAAACTCCAAATTCTGAGAGCAGCAAGGTTTGAATAGAGTGTTCTAGATCTTCATCGGTTGAGTAAAGTTCTTTCAACCTGTCCCAGATTTCTTTGGCCGTCGTGCATGAACCAACTAACCGAAACGTGTCAGATTGCAAGGCGAATCTGATCATTCTCATGGCCTTCACATTGCACAGCAACTTGTCCTTCTCATCTTGTGGCATCTTTTCTACGTCCGCCACCAGCTTGTTATATTCTTTTTGGGTCTTAACAGTCGTGTTCGTTCCAGAATGAACAAACAACCCAAGCGTGATGGCTTCCCAGATGAGATAACCATTATCTTCAGATCCGACCACATAATATTCAAAGTGATGCGCCCATACTTCATAGTCTTGTGTGTAAAGAATGGGAATCCTGGTAGTGGATCCAATGCTGTTAGAGATGTTGATGGGATTTGTTTGAGAATCTTCGTGAGACATGGTGAGCCGCTAGAATCAGACCTGTAAACTTAAGATTAGGGTTTTATCAAAAACAGAGTTACCGTCGACAGGAAGAAGACGACTTCTTTTATATTCGATAAAAGCGGAAACCCTAAAGAATTCTTAACACATAAGGAATGTGTATTGATCACACAGTCTCCCGCTCTGATACCAATTGTTAGAACAAAGTTCTATTAGGATCGATAGATTCTATGCAAGCAAACAATCAAGAACGTAATTATGAACACAAGAATGGCTTTGAATGTGTCGTATGATTAAAACTTCAACACCTTAGAAGAGCTCGATTAAGAACTTCGACTGTAGAGGTGTTTAGGGTTGCAAAACAATAATCAATAATTAACGTACTTTTCTAATGCATACATGCATGCACTATATATAGTATAACCCTACTAGATAATCACGGATGGATAGGCCCAATCTGGATACAAAACATAAGCCCATGACGCAACACAATTAGACCCAACAGTTTCGTCGATTTGACCTCTCGGTCCATGATTTCAACAGATTCCTCTACGAAGTGGAGGTTCTCATTGATCTCAATTTCTTCCAAAGGAATGACAAGGGTCTCATCAGACAAACATTTCTTTAAGTTCGACACATGAAAGGTAGGATGAACGTGATTGAGTTCCTGTGGTAATCGCAGCTTGTATGCCACCGGGCCAATCCTGGCGAGGATTTCGAATGGTCCGATATACCTTGGATTTAGTTTCCTACATTTTCCAAAACGTATTAATCCCTTCCAAGGTGATACCTTTAGTAGTACTCGATCCCCAACATTGAACTCTAAGGGATTTCGTCTTTTATCCGCGTAGCTCTTTTTTCTGTATTGCGAAGCTTTCATTCATTCTCGAATTTGGACAATCTTCTCTGTTGTTTCCCTTATGATCTCCAGGCCAGTGAGTGTGCTGTTAGGAACTCGCCCTCTTGCTAGTTGCGTATCGCCCACCTCGGCCCAGCACAGGGGTGATCTGCACTTACGGCCATAGAGGGCTTCAAACGGAGCAACTTTGATGCTAGTGTGGTAACTATTATTATATGAGAATTCGATAAGGGGTAAATGAACATCCCAAGCCTTACCAAAGTCTATCACACAAGCTCTTAGCATGTCCTCTAACGTTTGAATGGTCCTTTCACTCTGCCCGTCGGTCTGTGGGTGGTAGGCTGTACTCATGTCCAACCTAGTTCCCATAGCTTTCTGCAGTGACTGCTAGAACCGTGACGTGAACCGACTATCTCTATCGGAGATAATGGATATCGGTACTTCGTGAAGTCGCACGACTTCTTTAATGTAGATCCTGGTCAGTTTCTCCATTTTGTCTGTTTCCTTTATTGGTAGGAAGTGTGCGGATTTGGTTAATCTGTCGACGATTACCCAAATGGTGTCAAGTCCACCCGTTGTCTTAGGTAGCTTGGTAATGAAATCCATCGTAATCCCCTCCCACTTCCACTCGGGTATCTCTGGCTGCTGAAGTAGTCCCGAGGGCTTCTGATACTCTACCTTAACCTTGGCGCAAGTCAGGCACTTGCCCACAAAGGTAGCTATTTTGGCTTTTGTGTTTGGCCACCAATACAGTTTCTTGAGGTCTAAATACATCTTGTCTGAGCCGGGATGCACTGAGTAACGAGTTTTATGAGCTTCGTTCATGACAACGTCCCTGAATCCGCCAAATTTTGGTGTCCAGATCTGGTTCATGAGACAATGAACTCCGTCATCCCTGACTTCAAGATTTTTGTCCATTCCTCTCAACGCTTCACCTTCCACGTTCTCTGGTTTTAAGGCTTCTTCCTGTGCCTCTTTGTTTTGTGCGGACATGTGTGAATGGATGGTCATGGTTAACGCTTTTACTCGGCGGCCCGAGTATTCTTTTCTGCTCAAAGCGTCTGCAACCACGTTGGCTTTTCCGGGGTGATAACGAATCTCACATTCATAATCGTTTAGTAATTCCACCCATCGTATTTGTCTCATGTTGAGTTATTTTTGATTGAGGATATGTTGAAGGATTTTGTGATCAGTGAAGATAGTGCACTTAGTGCCGTAGAGGTAATGTCTCCAGATTTTTAGGGCGAAAACTAATGCTCCTAGTTCGCGATCGTGTGTCGTATAATTTACCTCGTGCGTCTTCAGTTGTCTTGAGGAGTAGGCAATGACCTTTCCTCGTTGCATCAACACACACCCTAGACCTTGGTTTGATGCATCGCAATAAACCACAAAGTCCTTTGTTCCATCTGGTAAGGACAAGATCGGAGCACTGCACAGAGTTCATTTCAGCGTTTGGAACGCAGCCTCTTGCTTATCCCCCCAGACGAAAGTCACTCCTTTTTGAGTCAAGGTGGTGAGTGGTTTTGCGATTTTGGAGAAGTTTTGAATGAACCTTCGATAGTAACCGGTGAGTCCTAAAAATTGTCGGATTTCTGTGGGTGTTCTTGGTGCTGCCTTGATCTTCGAAGGGTCCACATGTATTCCTTCCTTGCTGACTACATGTCCAAGGAAATTAACTTCTCGAATCCAGAACTCGCACTTTGAGAATTTTGCATACAATTTCTCCGCCCTCAGCGTCTCCAGGACTTGACGTAAATGCTGGCTGTGTTCTTCCTTACTTCGGGAGTAGACTAGTATATCATCAATGAAAACAATTACGAACTTGTCTAAGTAAGGTCGACACACCCGATTCATCAGGTCCATAAACGTTGTGGGTGCATTTGTTAAGCCGAAAGGCATCACCACAAACTCGTAGTGACCATAGCGCGTTCTGAAAGCTGTCTTGGGAATATCCTCCTCTTGAACTCGTAGTTGATGGTACCCAGATCTAAGGTCAATCTTCGAGAAGAAACTTGCTCCTTGTAGCTGGTCGAAGAGGTCATCGATTCGAGGCAAAGGGTATCGGTTTTTAATGGCGGGCTTGTTTAATTCACGGTAGTCAATGCACATACAAAACGATCCATCCTTTTTCTTGACGAACAAGACCAGTGCTCCCCAAGGCGAGAAGCTTGGCCTAATGAAACCTTTGCTCAGCAGTTCGTTTAATTGATTGGATAATTCCTGCATTTCGGCTGGGGGTAGACGGTATGGCGATTTGGCTACGGGTGTAGCTCCAGGAATTAAGTCGATTCGGAATTCGACTTGTCGAGGAGGGGGCACTCCTGGAAGGTCTTCCGGGAATACATCGGGGAAATTACAGACCTCTGGAATGTCCTTGATGTCTTTCACTCCTTGTTCCTTGTCTACGACGTGGGATAGGAAGGCGTGGTACTCCTTGCGGAGATACTTTTGAGCCTTGACACAAGAGATGATCTAAAAGTTTGAGCTAGGCTTGTCGCCATAGACGACGAGAGTTTCGTCACTCAGCATGGTGAGGACATAACCAATCCATGCCAATGATAACATCGAAACTTTTTATGGTAACCGACATAAGGTCGATTTGGAAAGGGTGATTGTTTAAGGTGAAGGTACACCCGATGTAAATATCGTTAGTGTTCTCTGTTTTTCCGTTAGCCATTTCTACGGTGAATGTGTCTTTTAGTGTTTGTGGTGTTTGTTTAAGCAAGCGTTTAAATTGGTGGCTCACGAAGCTTTTCTCCGCGCCACTATCGAAAAGAATGCATGCGTATGTATTGTTGAGGAGGAACGTACCGGTAACCACAGTTAGATCTGCGACGGCTTCCTCATGACCTATCACCAGAACTCTGCCCACTTCGCTGGGGTTGGGGTTTCTTGCCTTTGGGCAGTTACGTTTGAGGTGTCCTGCTTCTCCATACCATAGCAGGTTCGACTTGCTCCGGAGTTGGCGGCTTGTGCGTTCTGTTGGACCGGAGTTCTACAAAATCGGGGGGTGTGCCCTTTTTGTTACAGTTGGTGCAATGCATTTCACAGCATGCACCGTTGTGGTGATAGCTGCACTTGTTGCACTTGGGTAGGTTCCCGGCGTATTGCCTTATCGGAGTTGGGTTGGTAGTGGTTGTGGCAGCATGCACAACAACCACTTGTTGTTTCTTGGCAGGGTCTTGAGCAGGTTGGCCCTTCTTCTTATCCCAGAACTTCCTTTTGTTGTTTCCCCCTTTTTCTTGCTCGGAGGTGGTCATCACAGTGCCATGGCTGGTTTTATGGTCGATGAGTTGCTGTGCCAGTTCCTTGGCACTTTCAAAGGTAATTGGCTTTGAGGCCAATACATTTCCTTGAACTTGGGGAGATAGTCCCCATATGTACCTTTCCACCTTCTTGCTATCAGTTGGAACCATCCCAGGACACAACATGGCTAGATCGTTGAAACTTGAGGTGTACGACAGGATGGCAGATCCTGTCATTTTGAGACCCCATAATTCTTCTTCCAGCTTCTGTATCTCCCCCCTGGGGCAGTACTCCTTCATTAACATGGTTTTCAGATCTTCCCATGTTATCGAATTTGCCACCAGGAGCGTTAGTGCTTTGACGTGGCCCTTCCACCAGGTGAGGGCCCTTTCAGAGAATGTGCATGCAGAAAATTTGACCTTGCTTGCTTCAGGGCATGCGCATATTTCAAAAATGGTCTCGGTTTTCTCGAACCATTGTAGCAACGTTATGACACCTCCGCTTCCGTTGAAGGTTTTGTGCTTGCCTTTAGTAAAGTCTTTGTAGGTACACTCTCTCGAGCGTCCCTGGCCGTACCCGTTATTAGAATTTGAGGCACCACTACCTGCACCACCCGAATTACCGGGGTTGATTTGGGCTATTGCGGTTGTCACTGCGGCCGTCACGGCAGCCTGGAACATTGCTGGGTCGAACTGAGGAGGTGGTGGTGGTGGTGGCGTCGTAGTCCCTGCGACGCTGGTACGTCTAGGATTTCTATGAGGTGGCATTTTCTACCATCATCAAGAATGAACAGACAATAAGTCTTTGATACAAGTTGAGAGTTAAAACTAAACATTATTAGTTCGTTATATGCATTTATGATTCCGACTTGTAAGGATGTTGTAAGAATCCATTCATACTAGAGGTCTATAGATAATGAAATATAGACTTTATGAATTTTGATAGTGTTGATTCTTATGAAATGCCTGTGATAGTATTCATACCGGCTCAGCCGACAATCGTTTGATGTACAATATTTATATATAATTAAGATTAAATAAACTTTCGAATCTAATGGATCTGTCCTGGGCCCACAACCAACCAAGGAACAGGATCCGAGGCGGAACCATCATTTCTAGGTCGACATGGTCTTAATTATATATAACTTTGATTTATACATCAAACAATCATAAATCGGACACCAATAAATCTAATCTGAAAACAATCCTTGCCATGAACTTGATGTAATAAAGCAAATAGCGTGTCAATTTCATTGATATAACTTAGTATACAATATCGGGGAAAATTTGACCCGACAAGGGGTCTATGCTACATCAATGTATGGGAAAATCTTGCCCGCCTAACTGATCCCGGAAGTGTAAACACTTAAATCGCGAGATCGGACATAAAATACTAGAAATAATAGTAGTATTTATCCGCAAAACTAGGTTAAACTGAAGTGAGCAGTGCAAACACTACTTGCGGCGGTTGAAGCTCTGAGGATCACCAAGTGAAGACACGAAGTTCCTCATTTCGGATCTGGATTCTACTGCTTGGCGCTCTGCTTCTGCCAGACGTCCTTCTAGGGTGGCTCGGTGTTCTCGGAGTTCTTGTACTTCAGCTCGGGTTGCAGCCAATTCTCGTCCAAGAAGCCCGATTCGGTCTCGAGTTCGATCGTGGTCATCAACCAACCGGCGAATGCAAACGGAGTTGACTTGGCTGGTTGCACCAATTTCCATGAGGTGGCGGGTGTTAACTCTTGTTTGCTCTTCGTGGCGTGTGACACGGTGAACCATGACAGGAAGGGCTCGGTCGGCTGACCCTCCTCTGCTGAGGTCGTAGAAACTTCGTTCCATGCCATAGGGAGGATGTTGACCTTGTTCTCGGCTCCATCGGTGTATAGTTTCGGCCCATTGGGGCGTCGGGTCTTGGAAGTGTTGTGGAGGGATAGGGGTAGGGTGTGGATTGTAGACTTCGAGTTCCAAGTTGGTTTCATCTGAGTCTTCTTCTTCTTCTTCACCATCTATTGATTCTTCCTCTTCCATGGGTTCCTCTTCGGGATCTTCCTCTGGGTCTTCCACAATCCAGTCGGCATTCCCTTGGTTGGGGAAGTAGGGATCACCCGGCAAGTGAAATCCTGCCATCGCGCCTGTACGAGAATAGGGATAAGGAGGAATGCCGCGAGAAAATTTGGGAATAAGAAATTAGTTATCGCAATTGTGATTATTACGGCTTTTTGTGTTAAAATACTCATATAGTATTTTTATGTTTGATTTTCGAAATTTTTGGTAAGTTGCAGACTCGTTGCTCATCATGATCCTTCTTCGGCATACATTGGTAACACTTTGGCTAAATATAGTTGATCAGGCTATATTCATCCAAGATCTGACTACATACCCCGAAGTTGGACCATGGTGTCCAACTTGTCTTAATACTTTTATGTTATTGCTATTATGATACTGAATTAATGAGTACGATTGTATGTGTACTTTTATAAAAATACAAATTTTTATTTTTAAAGTACTTTTGAAAAGCTACGTCAGAGAATTTTGTCCCATTGTGTTTATAGTTTGTATATCTTACGTGGTTCGATATACTTAGTTGAATATAAACAAAGCTCTGATACCAATCTGTCACACCCCCAAACCAGAACGGCGGAAACGTTCGGGGCCGGAGGACGTCATGCTCAGTATCATAACCATAGTGAAGAAAGTAAACACAACCATCATAAATATAATTTAAAAGGTTACATTGTTTCAAAAGTACATGTTTCCAAATAAATTACATATGATGTCAAAATATAGCAAAAGAATCTGGTGTTAAATATGTGTGGATGATTCAAGGATGTTATGAAAACAAGGAATAACTCTTGAGTTTATATGGAATACTTACCAAAAAGTGAAGTAATAGCTCAAGAACTCTTCCAAAAAGTGGCTGGAAGTATAGAGAAAAAGAGGCTCTCTTGATGGTTTGAGAAGTGTGTAAGTGAAGGAATTGATCAAAGTGAACAAAGAAATCCTCCAGGGATTTCTTTATATAGATGTTGCTGGAGCAATTTGCAAAGTTAAAGGGATGTTTACCTTGGTTTGTGTGATGTGCATAGGGTTGGACCAATGAGAAGATGACACATGGAGACAAGTGGGCACACTTGACCCACTTGTGGGGTAGAATATTCTTCTTAATATAAATTAATGATTTTTAATTAATAAATCCTTGAGAAATGAATAAAATATGAGTTTAGGGGGGTTTAAAATGGTAAAAATATGAATTCGGTGAAAAATCCCCGTCGAAAACGGGCTTAGGAAGCGAAAGTAGTCGAAAATCGGGCATTAAGGAGCGAACCTGCGAGGTTCGGCTTTTAGGAGGTGAGAACCGAGAGAAGGGAGAAGGGACCGAAGGGAAGGGAGAAGGAACCGAAAGTGGAGGCTCAGTCCGAAGGTGGCAGGGAACCGAAATGGACCGAGGGCTCGGTCTATTTCGGGTGCGAGAGGGTTCGGTCCTATGTGCTCAGTTCGGTTCTCAGGCTTCGGTTCGGTCTTGGGAGTTCGTGATGGGTTTTGAGCATTCTAACACTCCTATGGTGTACATGCAACCCTAGAAACCTTGGATCTATGTTTGACTAAGATACATGCAAATAATTATTTTTCCAAGGTTCTTATCCTAACTAGCATGGCATGGGGTACTTGAATCAAATAAAACTAGTAGAATTACTTACCTTGTAGTAGTAGTTGATTTCTTGGAGTTTGAGAGCCTAGCACCAATAATGTGGATGCCTCAAAAGGAAGTCACAAATCACCACAAACTTGGAAACTTGAGAGAATAGTCACAAACTTCTTGAAATCGGCCCTCTTAGTTTACACACATCAACTAGTGTTATTTCAAGAACCAAAGCCTCCTTTATATAGTGTGGTGGATTAGGGTTACATCCATGTAAACCCTAATACCCATGTCTTTTCATTTCCATGAGATCCATGGGTTAAAGCTCCATGGAGTATCCATGGACTTTCCATGCAAGCCTAGCCCATTCCAAATAAGCATTAGCCCACACTATATAAATACAAGAGCCCATATTTAATTAGTCATACTTTTGATCTCTAAATTAATTCTAAATTAATTATAGATCAACACTAATTAAATAATATGATTTTATATTAATATATTAGAACTTATAATATATTAATAAATCATAACTTGTACTATTCTCAAAAGATTATCCGTAAATTTTTCGGGTGAAGTGCAACCCAAATGGACCATGCCGGGTCGGGTCAAGTACATACCAAATATATTTATGGACTTGGACACTATCTCCAACAGTCTCCCACTTGGATAAGTCTAATAACTATAGTTGCAAGTATGACTTCAGGAACCGATCAGCAATCGTAGCTCTTAAAACTCTGTTGAACTATGAAGCGCCATTTTAGATAAGTGATCATATAATCCTCTGTTCTAGATATCAGCCGGACAAATATATGGAACATGATCTTGCTTATTGTCCAGCATTTGTTTCCCGATTTCTGATTTGTTTGACATAGAACTTAACTGAACACGTCAATGTAGTTCTGACCGGGCCCGGTACATAGGTCAAAACAAAATCATCGAGGGGCCCAGATATCGCTTCTAATCCTAGAAGGAACAGATAAACTTCGACTCATATGTTTGCTCTACTACTTGTTGAACTACACACAAAGGCATGGTTTATAACATCGAGTTACCAATGCGTTTTCGTGCAATCAATGCATAACCAACTCATTGGCAACAAATCATATCTCTAGGTTTGAAGACTTATATGATATTACCGTCTCACGATCACTCGAGAAAAATTCCATGAAGTGATACAAGTGAGCGTGGGTTGAATCCAATACTCAGAACTTATGAGCACTCATGAGTGTTGTAGCCCCGCTTTGTCTAACATCTTAGACCTCTACAAGCCAACCCATGACAGTCTTGATTCATATCTACTTCCAACATATGAACGACTGTGGAGAGTTTGAATAATATGATATAAACCATAACATAATTATTCTGGAAGTCAAAACATGCAAAAAGAAATAATAGTAAACGATTGACAAGAGATAGCAACACTTTACTCATAAATAACAGCTTTTATTTATCATCAAATGTCAATTACATTTTACAAATTTCAAGATTATCTAACTACTAAAACTAATATCATCCTTCAGCCCTATGCTCCGAGCATGCTGGAGATACTTAGCCCGAGTCAGTCCCTTCGTGAGGGGATCTGCTGGGTTCTCATCCGATGATACCCTCTTTGCCACGAGGATTCCTTCTTCTATTCGATGTCTGATGAAGTGATATTTTCTGTCAATGTGTCTGGATCTCCCATGATCTCTTGGTTCATTGGCTAAGGCAACCGCACTATTGTTGTCACAGAAAATCTCCATTGGCTCCTTTATAGCTGGTACAACTCCAAGGTCTCCGATGAAGTTCTTTAGCCATATAGCCTCCTTTGCTGCCTCACTTGCTGCTATATATTCTGATTCACAAGTGGAATCAGCCACTGTCTCCTGCTTGGAACTTTTCCAAGTAATTGCCCCTCCGTTTAGAGTAAAGACCCAGCCTGACTGAGAGCGGAAATTATCCTTGTCAGTCTGAAAGCTAGCATCAATGTACCCTACAACTCTCAAGTCCTCACTGCCACCGAAGGTAAGGACCCAGTCCTTAGTCCTCCGTAGGTAGTTGAGGATATTCTTTACCGCAGTCCAGTTTGCCTTGCCAGGGTTCCCCTGATACCTGCTAACCATGCTCAAAGCAAAGGCTACATCAGGTCGAGTACACGTCATAGCATACATGATCGATCCTACAGCTGAAGCATAAGGTATTCGACTCATTTCTGCTATCTCAGCCTCAGTACTAGGGCTTTGTGTCTTACTCAATCTGGCGTTACTCTGGATGGGTAACTCTCCTTTCTTGGAGTTATGCATGTTGAACCTTTTCAACACTTTGTCCACATAGGTGCTTTGACTAAGTCCAATTAGTCTTTTACTCCTATTTCTCAAAATCCTTATCCCTAGGATATAGGCAGCTTCTCCAAGGTCCTTCATAGAGAAACACTTCCCAAGCCAGGACTTTACTGCCTGCAGGTTTGGGATGTCATTTCCTATGAGTAGTATGTCATCCACATACAACACCAAGAAGCTAACTATACTCCCACTAGCCTTGATATAGACACAAGATTCATCTTCACTCCTTGTAAAGCCAAATTCTTTGACTTTCTCATCAAAGCAAAGATTCCATCTGCGAGGTGCCTGTTTTAATCCATAAATGGATTTCTCGAGCTTACACACTCTACTGGGGTACTCTGTACTAACAAAACCCTCTGGCTAAACCATGTAAACATCTTCAGCCAACTTTCCATTAAGGAAAGCGGCTTTGACATCCATTTGCCATATTTCATAATCATGAAATGCAACAATGGCTAACAAAACCCTAATAGACTTAATCTTGGCCACTGGTGAAAAGGTCTCATCATAATCAACTCCCGGAGTTTGAGAATAACCCTTTGCAACCAGTCGTGCCTTATAAGTATGTACATTACCATCCATGTCGGTCTTCTTCTTGAAGATCCATTTGTACCCAACTATCTTACGATCAGGTACATTGTCAACCAAGTTCCAAACTTGATTGTCATACATGGACTGTATCTCGCTATCCATAGCCTCTTTCCATTTAGCAGCCTCAGGGCCTGCCATGGCTTCCGTGTAGCTGTTAGGCTCATCCAGATTTACCAGTGTGTTATCATTGATAAGTGTCTCACCTTCTGCAGTAATATGAAAACCATAATAATGCTCAGGTGCATTCCTAACTCTGGTGGAACGCCTCAGAGGTATAGATTCTTTAGTCGGCTCAACAGGAGTTTCCTCCTCAAGTTGAGGGCTAGGGTTTGAGGTTCCTTCACCACTTGACTCTTGAATTTCCTCAAGGTCAATTTGCCTCCCAGTGTCTCCTTGGCTCATGAATTCTCTCTCTCGAAAGAATCCTCTTCTTGCTACAAAGACCACATTATCACTAGGTCTGTAGAAGATGTAACCAAAGGATTTATGTGGGTAGCCGATGAAAATACACCTTTCGCTTTAGGGTTCGAGCTTATCATGAGTCTCGCATCTCACGAAAGCCTCGCAACCCCAAATCTTGATGTGCTCTAGATTGGGAACTTTTCCAGTCCACACCTCGTGAGGTGTTTTGGCAACCTTCTTTGTAGGGACTAGATTAAGGATATGGGCGGCAGTCTCTAAGGCATACCCCCGAAATGAGATTGGTAGCGAAGCTCGACTCATCATGGAATGAACCATGTCCAACAAGGTACGATTGCGCCTCTCAGCTACACCATTCAACTGTGGTGTCCTAGGAGGTGTCAATTGTGAGACAATCCCACATTCCTTAAGATAGTCAAGGAACTCAGTACTAAGATACTCACCACCACGATCGGATCGAAGCATCTTAATGTTCCTGCCCAACTAATTCTCCACGTCTTGCTTAAACTCTTTGAATTTCTCAAAGGTTTCTGACTTATGCTTGATTAGGTAGACATATCCATATCTACTAAAATCATCAGTAAAAGTCACATAGAACCGATTAGCATCTCTTGTGGCGGTTCTGAAGGGTCCACACACATCCGTGTGTATGAGGTCCAACAAACCTTCACCCCTAGCACAAGTGCCAGTAAAAGGTGACTTTGTCATTTTACCAAGCAAACAAGATTCACAACTATCATCTGACTTTAGGTCAAATGACTCCAAGACTCCATCCTTTTGGAGTTGGCCTATGCGTTTCTTGCTTACATGTCCAAGACGACAATGCCATAAGGATGCTTTATCTAAGCTAGTGGAAGAGTTAATACACAATACATTATTTTCTAGATTATCTACAACAGATACAGTTTCATACACGCCATCACAAGGTAATGCTTTAAAATAAAGAACATTATTAAAGAAAGCATCAATACTACCATTATTATTATCAAAATAAAAGGTAAAACCTTGTTTATACAATGCATGAAAGGAAATAACATTTCTTGCCATTTCTGGCGAATAATAACATTTATTCAAATCTAATGTAAACCCACTATTTAGCACTAAGGAATAAACTCCTATCTTGGTGACAGGTGAAGCTTTCCTGTTTCCCATGATCAAGTTTATCTTTTCCTGCTCCACATTCTCACTTCTTTTTAGTCCCCGCAAATCACAACATATGTGAATACCACAACCTGTATCAAGGACCCAAGACTTAGAATGAGGTGAGTTATTAGACAATATAGTGTATATACCTGCATGGTTGGGTTTTACTTTCCCATCCTTCAAATCTTGCTGGTACTTTGGGCAGTTTCGCTTCCAGTGCGACTTTTCATGGCAATAGAAGCATTCAGCCTCATTAGGGTTAGCAGAAGGAGTGACAAAACCTTTCTTGGTTTTGCTTGAAGAGGAGCCTTCAAGGGTCTTACCCTTGGTACCCTTAGAAGGGTTCTTTCTCTTCTTCCCTTTGCCATGCCCGATTGCCAAGACATTGGCCGCAGTTGGAGTAGGAGTAGGAGTAGTAACAACCGACTTACCCTTTAGACCACTTTCGGCGGTCTTCAAGAGTCCTTGAAGTTTGCTGAGGGTGACTTCTTCCTTGTTCATGTGTTATGTCATGCGGAATTGATCATAGCACGATGGCAAGGAGTGCAAAATGATGTCTATTGCTAACTCCTCAGGGAAGTTCACATTCAGCTTCAGTAAACGGTCCACATACCTTTGCATTTTCTGCATGTGGCCCGTGATGGGTTCACCATCCTTCATTCGGGTTGTTATCATGGAGGAGATTATTTCATATCGCTCTTGACGAGCACTTTGATGGTAGCGGTCCATCAAGTCCTGGTGCATCTCAAAAGGATAATAGTCCTCATAGGACTTTTGGAGCTCGGCTGTCATGGTGGCCATCATGATGCATGCCACTTTTGTAGCATCTCTTTCATGTACCTCATATTCAGCAAGCTCTTCAGGAGTAGCAGTTGGCTCGGGTACCTTCAGCTCCTTGTCGAGAACATATTCTTTGTTCTCATACCGAGTGACCATCCTGATGTTTCTGATCCAATCTGTAAAGTTGGACCCATCAAAGATTACTCTCCCACAAAGATTCATGAGAGAGAAGGAGCTAGTAGGGTTTGAGCCAGAAGCATTATTATTGGAAGACATCTAAAAAGAAGAGGGAATAGATTAGATTAGATATAGAGATAGTCCTTAACAAAACAACCAAATGTAATATTAAGGCTAGGACCCAACACAATATTTTATAACTTAGAAGAGGGATGCCGTAATCTAAGCTATAAGATATTTGAAGGTAGGTGAATGACGATTCACCAATTTCCACCATGAAAAACGAAATATTTAATTAGGTTTTATTTGGTTTAGAAACTCCTAGATTCTTTGAGATTCATTGAACTTTCTTCAATGGCATGTTTCAATCTCGAGTGTGCCCTTCAAGTTTTGTGATTGGGATGCCGAGGATCACAAAACAAGGTGTGAAGTAACCATGCAAATTACTTGGTACCCTTAATGTATTACCCCTCAATCGATGTGCCGGTTAACCACACACGCTCCACTAACGACTTAAACAAAGTGTAAAGTGTAATTTCATGGATTAGCACCTTATTCACATTTTCCTAAAATAACTAAGATTGGGAATTCAATAAAGTTTAGTTACTTTAGTATTATCATTATACTTTTAATGAGAATTTATAAGTCCTTGTCCTACCCGTTTGGCTAACGACCCTCCACCGATCAAGGAAGCGGTGGGTGAGAGTGGACACCCATTAAGTTGCCATTTTATAGGCAACAACCTTATACCCCCCTTATAGACCGGCTTCGTGAATGAGGTGTACTAGCGGTAAGACGACTTGATCTTATACATATATAAATATTATTAAACTTATAATATTATAAAGTATAAGGGTTGAATTTTAACTTTTAAAATTCTAGGGGTTGGAACTAAAGTTTTTAATATGACTTTACATGTTCCAAAACTTGAGGGCAAGTTTTGTAAACTTTCAAAACTTTTCATTTCTCATAACTTATGAGTTAATGGTTATTAAAAATGAAGACTCTTCATTTTTTGTAACCTATGTGTTCTTTTAATGGTTATTTATAAATGTGACTTTTGGTTATCCATAACTTAAGAACTAGTTATGGACTCCATTAAAACACATAAAGATCAAGAATTAATCTAATCAATTATTAGCACATAATTTCTATGATCTTCTAAACTCATATGTTTATGAATGTTCATATCAAAAATTTCAAGAATCGTAAGTACATATACAAAACTTGAAATTTTGATACGAGCTTTTGAACAAAACTTCGATTTTCAAGTTTTTTTTTTATTTTATTTATTTATTTATTTATTTATTTTTTTGCATCAAGCATCAAATAAACAAACCAGGCTCTGATACCACTGATGGGTTTTGAGCATTCTAACACTCCTATGGTGTACATGCAACCCTAGAAACCTTGGATCTATGTTTGACTAAGATACATGCAAATAATTATTTTTCCAAGGTTCTTATCCTAACTAGCATGGCATGGGGTACTTGAATCAAATAAAACTAGTAGAATTACTTACATTGTAGTAGTAGTTGATTGCTTGGAGTTTGAGAGCCTAGCACCAATAATGTGGATGCCTCAAATGGAAGTCACAAATCACCACAAACTTGGAAACTTGAGAGAATAGTCACAAACTTCTTGAAATCGGCCCTCTTAGTTTACACACATCAACTAGTGTTATTTCAATAACCAAAGTCTCCTTTATATAGTGTGGTGGATTAGGGTTACATCCATGTAAACCCTAATACCCATGTCTTTTCATTTCCATGAGATCCATGGGTTAAAGCTCCATGGAGTATCCATGGACTTTCCATGCAAGCCTAGCCCATTCCAAATAAGCATTAGCCCACACTATATAAATACAAGAGCCCATATTTAATTAGTCATACTTTTGATCTCTAAATTAATTCTAAATTAATTATAGATCAACACTAATTAAATAATATGATTTTATATTAATATATTAGAACTTATAATATATTAATAAATCATAACTTATACTATTCTCAAAAGATTATCCGTAAATTGTTCGGGTGAAGTGCAACCCAAATGGACCATGCCGGGTCGGGTCAAGTACATACCAAATATAGTTATGGACTTAGACACTATCTCCAACAGTTCGGTCGTGAGGGACCTTCGGTCCTAATAGGAGGGTTTTGGCTCTAAGAGGTTCCTTCTAAGAGGTTCGGTTCCTAAGAAGGGTTTCGGTCCTAAATGGCTGATTTTCGAGTTAACTTCCTGTTTCAAGAGGTTTTTGGCCAAGTTAAGGGTCGGGATGACCCGGATGACTATAAAAAGTTGAAAGAGATTTTGAGAGAGATTTGGGAGAGATTTTTTTTAGCCATTATCATTGCATAACCTCGTAATGCAAGGTTCGTGAACCCCGTTATGCTTCGTTTATGATTGTTTTAAGCCCCCAAAAGGGTCCATAGTCGTGTTTTAATGCGTTTAACTCCCATTTTAGGGTTTTTACATTGCTAAACACATAGATTCTTCGAGACGCTTGAATTCTTGACATACAACTGCACATTTTTATACATAGAATAAGTTTTAACATACAAGTACTAGTTAGGTTTGACCGGTTTGACTTGTTGACTTTGAATTTGACTTATTGGCTTTAACTTTGACTGGAATTTGATGGTTGTCACAATAAGTCTAATAACTATTTTTGCAAGCATGACTCCAACCCGACTAGCAATCGTAGTTCTTAAAAGCTGATGTCGAACTCTGACCTAGTCAATGACGTGTCCATTAGATAAGGGATCATATATTCTTCCATTCTAGATATCATATGGATTATAATCATTCTCTCTGTCCATCTGTTGTTTCCCGATTTCTGATTTATGATGACTGACTAATTGAACAAATCAAATCAATCCAGGCCTGATGTCATCACTAAATCATCGAGGGGCCCACAGATATCGCTTTTATCCACATGGGGTAAAAGGAATGGATAAACTTCGACCCAAATGTTTGCTTGTACTTACTCATCAAATTACACACAACGATATGTTTTATAACATCCAAGTTACTGGTGCGTTTACATATGTCAATGTGCAACCGACTCGCAACTACAACTCACACGTCTCTGTTTGAAGAATATAAGATATTTTCCTCTCATGATCACTCGTGATAAAATCCATGAAGTGATTCAAATGAGCGTGGGTTGACTCCAATACTCAAATCTTATTCCAGGAGTACTCATGAACACTGCAGCCACTTTGTCCTAGACAAACTACAGACCCATTCATGACAGTATTTCCTAATTACCTACTTCCAAAGTATGATCGACTGTGGATGGTTTGAATAACCTAGTTATTCTGGAAGTCAAAACATGCAAAGTGAAACACAAGAATAATCAAATCCAATATCGTCTCAGAACTTATGAATATAAATAAAACACCTTTTATTTAATCACCATATTGATTACGCATTATTCATTGTATAATGTTTCGATTTATCAACTTAATACTTGAACTAAAACAATAGCTATGTCATGCTCCAAGCATGCACACTATGTTTGTCTAAACAATAGTTATGTCATGCTCCAAGCATGCACATTATGTTTGTCTATGTTCCTAACTTTGTGAAATAGATCAATTGAAAAACATTTCAATGATGCTCACTTCACAATTCCAAATCCTTATTGCAAGTGTAAGAATTCCAAATTCTTGTCACTGCTAGAATGTGTTACATGTAACGCCCGTGTTTCTAGGCTAGGTATTAATATTGACATAATGGTCTAGGTTAACCTTTGTGACTCATTTTGGAGAAATGAAAAGGAATTATGTGAATACTATGTGTTTTATGTGCTTTATGCTTAATTATTAGGGTTTAAATAATTAAGAATAAAAATGAGCGTCAAAAATTAAATTTTACATAAAGCCGATATCTATTAAGAAACTTGTGGTGGGCGTGACAAGGATTAAGGATATATAAAGAATGCCGAAATCCGAGTTATAACGAAGAAGTTATGACCTGTCGAAGTTTCACAACAAACCGGCACGGTGCCGAATATCGTAAAAAGTGAGTTTTTGATAAACTACTTTTTAGCCTTAGTAATCTAAATGAAACTCGTAGTATTCGTTAAACCTATAAGTTCGATAAAAAGAACGCCCAAATCTGACTTCGTATGAGGAAGTTATGATTTTTCGAAGTTTCAGCTTAGCAGTAGACAGCTAAAACCTCAAATTTTAGATCGAGTGATTTTTAGCCGACACGACCTAAACGAGAATCGAAGGTCTCGTCATTAGTAGCACAACGGTAAAAAGTCTGACGAAAACGGACGTCGGATGAAGAAGTTATGAATTTTTAACGGATTTCCTGTCCCGGTCTGTTAAAGTTAGCCGACGAAGTCTAAACGGAAGTTGTAGAGCGTAATGTTACCTACACGTGCATTCAAAGAACGTAAAAAACGGAGCTCGTATGCGAAAGTTATGGATTTTAGAAGTTTTGGCACGAAAAACGAGAAAAAATCCCCAAAACCGAGGAATTTCGCATAGGTAGACTTCGGCCACGTGTCCTCGCCTCGCAGGTGCCACGTGTCCGAAATTCTGATGAGTCACCGAAGTCGTGGAAGCATCCGAGGAGTGACGCGTGTGCAGCCGAGAGTCCGACGCGTGCCAGGTGACTCCTCCATCCGAAGCCGCCTTACCTCGCCCCGACGCGTATCGCACCAGCTGTCCGAAGCGGTCCAATCAGAAGCCTCCAGCGAGGCCCTCGCATGCGCAGCCATGTGTGAGCCCACGTGCGAGCCTTCCCTGCGAGTCCTCGGATCTGCGATGTGTGGCTTCTTCTCAGCCGTTGGATCAGGAGGCTCGGCCCTATAAATAGGAGGGTGCGAGACCTCCCGGGTAAACTTTAAAAACTTGTCATTTTTAGCCCTTTTTTAGATATTTCTTTCATTTCAACTTCCCTCGAAGCCCCCGTATCAATTATAACCCCCGGAATACGCCACGAAGTGCCCGAGAAGCCCGGAAAATTTATCTTTTCGGTTTCGAAGCCCGACCCTTCGCAGAGCCCGGTTTCTCAATAAAAATCTCGGTTTTATTAGAAACGATCGTTTTAGGAAACGAATTGCTGCCCGATTTTCATTAAATCAGGTGAGTGTGTAGTTACTTTCAACTTACACATAGATATGAAGTATTTTACATAAAATACGTGTTGTGTGAATATTTATTGTTTGTTTATTTGAGTTGGATGTTGAAGGTGTGATTTATACATGTTTTTAAATAATTTAAACTATATATGTATTTTTATCTACAAAAATGTTGGGTAAAACATGGGTAGATGAAATAATGGGTGTGTGATGATAGGTGAGTTGGATAAAGGAGATGATCAGTAATATTGATCATGAGTTGAGGGTGAGTGGTGAAATTTGAGAGAATCACTTACCGAAAATGTTGGCCCCCGTCATTCAGCAGAGTGGGGATGACAACCATGGACTATTCTAGATGGTCTGTGGAACACTAGCAGGCCCGCAACCTGTAGGTGTAATGAACTATATGTTCATTTGGAGTACTCTAAAAACCCATTGACATGTATGACAGGGGTGAATACTGTCAATAATACTGTCAATAAATAAGAGCTATGAATTTAGCCCCTGTTGTATAAACCCTGGTGATGGTGTGACCTTGTGTCTATTCCTTAGGATGAATCCTTAGGAAGGAGTGATAGTTGATTCTTAGGGTAAACCCTTAAGAAATAAATAAGATAATGGGGTTGGGGTAATTTGGTTGATTGATTGATGTTTAAGTACAATAAATTTATTTATTGTGGGTTGAAAACCCTATATGCTCACCAGGCTTCCAAGCCTGACCCACTCAGTTTTTTTATATTACAGGTAGTGGACCCCAAGCATAGTCGGATGATGATGATGAGTGATTTATGGATTATAGGCCAGTAGTTATGAATAACTGTTGTAAGGCTTATAATGTCTTGTTTATGCTTTTGATATGTATCGGAACATGACATCCCGAGGTTTTGATATAAAAGGAAATTATATATTTCTTAAAGAAAGGTTTTGACAAACTTTTATCATGTTTTGTTTTTGGGGACCAATTCCGCAACATCTTTTAAAAAAAGATTCTCTGATTTTATTTTAAAAAGCATAAATTAAATCGGTATTTTCTGGCCGAGAAATTAGGGGATGTCACAGTTGGTATCAGAGCATTAGTTTAAGCGAACTAGGAAATTTGTAGGATTTCTAGACTTAAACTTAGAATGCTAAGCGATGATTGTGAGTTGAGTGTGTCTATTATCTTTTAGGTAGTACACCTAAATTGACACGAGCACTAGTTTATTTTAGGAAGGATGCCTAAAATGCTTTTATGTGCTAAATGTTTTGTGTTATAGCTATAATGATGCTATTATTTGTTCGGATCTATGGTCTGTTGCCGACCGGATCTGGAAACCTTATGTGTGTAGGATTCTAAGCGTATGATTACGAGATTAGAACTAACATGTAAACGTTTCGAAGTAATAACGAAGATTTAACGCCTATCGAAAATAAAGATCTAAATTCACCTACGATTGGTGTATAGATCGAAATGGCGAGTACTCAAAGTGGATTCGGAAACGATAATCCACAGCCTGAGCCAATCACGATGGCTGGGGTGCAGGCAATGGTGCGTACGATGTTGGATCAACAGATGGAAGAAACAAAACATTTACTTCAACAAAGTAAGGATGAACTTATTGTGCCAGTACGTCAGGCACTTACTTTGGAGGCAGCTATCTGGGCTGCCAAGTCTGTTGAAGATATGATTAAAGGGAGAGCCGCCAGCAAGGTTGAATTTGGCGAGAAAAGAAAGTTTGAAAGGACTTCAGGGTCCAACGAGAAAAGAAAATTCTCGAAGTATGGAGGAGGAGAAGGCGAAGCAAAATGGTGCGAGAGGTGCAAAAAGAAGCACTTCGGGAAATGTAGCAAAGAGGTGACCTACTACAAGTGTGGAAAGACTGGGCATTATGCCAACGAGTGTCCGTCCAACAACAGGATGTGCTATCGATGTAACGAGGAAGGGCACATTTCGAAAGACTGCCCAAAGAAGAAAGAGGCAGCAATGCCCAATGTTCCACCAAAACCAAAACCAAAGGCATTACAAATGATCCTTAATGAAGCAGATGGAAATATAAGGGATCATGAGTAAGGACCTTATATTCCCAAAACTAAGACATAAAGTAGCAATGTAGTTAGTAACAAGTGGTTTAGCCTATTAGAGGCATAGTATAGGTTAAACTTGAACCTTTGTGTAATCGTTTCAAGGAAATAATATAAACCTTGGTTTTGTCATCTGATGAATGGAATGGTTGGTTTAATTCTTGAAGTTGTCCCAATCGTCTGGAATTCGCATCACCAACCAAGTTGAAGCAGAATTGATGATTGAAGATATGTATGGAAGAAGTCCTAGTAGAGTCTAGGAAAATTTTATGATTAATTGGACACATTCGTATGTGTTAAATTGTTTTATGATTTTAGGACTTGGGGACTGCGAGACAGTACTTGGGACGAGTATGAGTAGGTGTGAATAGTAGTAGAGATCTATACTACTGGAAGCACAGGACTCACACTTGGATCAGGGAAAGTCACAAGGTTACCAAGGAACTAGTAATTGATTCCGTCTTATTCTAGTATGTCGTTACCATCGTTTCGGTAATGACTAAGAAGATGATTGTTATTCCGACCTTAGAGGTCATATCGAATCGAGTCCGACTAAGATGAGTTTATTATGTGGTTCAGAGAACCAAGTTCGATGTAGTATTTGACTTAAGCCAGAAGATTGAAGTGAGAAATGCTCAAAGCGATCAATAGAAGTATCGCACTCATTGTTAAAGAAGTTGGTAGTTAGAAATGATACATGTTGAAATGTGATTGTATCACATTAGAACATGAAGGAAGGTATAGTTTGTTCCGAAATTTGTCCCTAGGAGATCTGAGTCTAAGTAGTGCAGTATACAATGAGAGATCATTAGAACATGACCCATCGGTCTGTTACAATAAACGAAGGAAAATACTTATTCTAAGAAGAAGAAGGAGTCCTCAATAAGGATTTATTTTGTAACTCGAAGGTTACGATTGAAAGTCCTATGGAGATCTGAAGCTTTTTAGGATTAGCAGGATATTATCGCTAATTTATCCAAAGCTTTTCTTCGATCGCGACTCAATTGACAGCTTTGACCCACAAAGGAGCTGTCTATACATGGAATAAGAAGCATAGGAAGCTTTGAGAAGTCAAAGAAGAAGTTGTGTGAAGCGCCGATTCTTTCGTTACCTGCAGGAGTTGATGACTTCACATTTTATAGTAATGCCTCTGGAGTTGGGTTAGGTTGTGTTCTGACCCAAAGGGATAAAATGATAGCGTATGCATCGAGGCAATTAAAAGAGCATGAAAAGAACTACCCCACTCATGGTCTGGAGTTGGCAGTGGTAGTATTCGCCTTAAAGGTATGGAGAAGGAATTGAACATGAGGCAACGGCGCTGGCTAAAGTTACTCAAGGACTACGACTGTGAGATACTTTACCACCCTGGTAAAACAAATGTTGTTGCTAATGCTCTCAGTCGGAAGGTAAATCTTGAAAAGAAAAGGCCAAGAGCGTTGAGAATTGAAGTTGTCTCGACAGTTGTGGAAAGTATAAAGAAAGCTCAAGAGGAAGCTTTAGAGAGAAATGATCGAAAGGAGGAACGTTTGGGCAAAACGTTGGTGTTTGATACAAACGGTCAAGGGCTGAAGGTATTCAAAGATAGGATTTGGGTACCTAAGGCGGGAGGAGTAAGAGGTCTTCTGATGGAAGAAGCTCACAAAAACATGTACTCGATTCATCCCGGTAGTATGAAAATGTATATGGATCTAAAACTCTATTACTGGTGGCCGACGATGAAGCTCGATGTTGCAAAGTATGTGGACGAGTGTGTAACTTGTGCTAGGGTTAAGGCACAACATCAGAAACTGTATGGGAGTTTAGAACCTTTGCCTATACCCATGGGGAAATGGAAAGACATCACTATGGATTTTGGGACTAAACTGCCCAGAACAAGGAACGGTCACGACATGATTTAGGTGGTCGTTGATCGCTTCACTAAGAGTGCGCATTTCATAGCAGCCAACGAGAAATGGTCTATGGATAAACTTGCGAATTCTTATGTGAAAGAAATTGTGAGGCTTCACGGTGTTCCGTTAACGATTGTATCCGATCGTAACAGCCGTTTTACCTCAAGGTGTTGGAGGAGTCTGTCAGAGGAATTGGGTACCAAGTTGTGTTTGAATACGGCTTATCATCCGCAAACCGATGGTCAGAGCGAATAAACGATTCAAACGTTGAAGGATATGCTGAGAACATGTACCCTGGAATTCCAAGGTAACTGGGATGAACATTTGCCTTTAGTATAATTTTTCTAGGGTAATAGTTTCCACTCAAGCATCAAGATGGCACCTTATCACGCTTTGTATGGGGAAAAGTGTTGAATGCCGTCATGGTGACTGGAAGCTGGGGAAAAGCAGCTTATGGGACTTGAAATAGTCCATCAGACTGCTGGAAAGTTGAAAGTGATTAGGGAAAGGATGTTAGCTGCTCAAAAGAGCTATGCTGACAAGAAAAGACAACTGATATCATTCGAAGTTGGAGATTCGGTTTTACTTAAAGTCTCGTCATGGAAGGGACTTATAAGGTTTGGTAGAAGGGGAAAGTTGAGTCCAAGGTTTATTGGACCATTTAAAGTTCTTCGGAGGATCGGGAATCAAGCTTACAAGCTAGAATTACCGGAAAAACTGGAGGGTATTCATAACACATTTCATGTGTGTTATTTGAGGAAGTTCACGGGAGGTGTGCCCGACATAATTCCCATTTCTGAATTAAGGTTGGATGAGAGCAAGAGGTTAATTGGAGAACCTGAGGCAATCGTTGATCGTAAGACTAAGAAGTTGTAACGTAAGATAGTCGATTTAGTGCTTGTGCGTCGGAAACATATAAATGGGCCAAATCTCACCTGCGAAACGGAGAGTGACATGGTGAGTCGCTACCCGTAGTTGTTTGTCGTTGTGTGATTCCGAGGAAGGAATCATCCTAAGGGGGAGAGAGTTGTAACGCCCGTGTTTCTAGGCTAGGCATTAATATTGACATAATGGTCTAGGTTAACCTTTGTGACTCATTTTGGAGAAATGAAAATGAATTATGTAAATATTATGTGTTTTATGTGTTTTATGCTTAATTATTAAGGTTTAAATAATTAAGAATAAAAATGAGCGTCAAAAATTAAATTTTAGATAAAGCCGATATCTATTAAGAAACTTGTGGTGGGCGTGACAAGGATTGCAGATATATAAAGAATGTCGAAATCCGAGTTATAACGAAGAAGTTATGACCTGTCGAAGTTTCGCAACAAACTGGCACGGTCCCGAATGTCGTAAAAAGTGAGTTTTTGATAAACTACTTTTTAGCCTTAGTAATCTAAACGAAACTCGTAGTATTCGTTAAACCGAGAAGTTCGATAAAAAGAACGCCCAAATCTGACTTCGTATGAGGAAGTTATGATTTTTCGAAGTTTTAGCTTAGCAATAGACACCTAAAAACTCGAATTTTAGATCGAGTGATTTTTAGCCGACACGACCTAAACGAGAATCGAAGGTCTCGTCATTAGTAGCACAACGGTAAAGAGTCTGACGAAAACGGACGTCGGATGAAGAAGTTATGAATTTTTAACATATTTCCTGTCCCGGTCTGTTAAAAATAATAATATAAAAATTAAAGTCAAAATTAGCCGACGAAGTCTAAACGGAAGTTGTAGAGCGTAATTTTACCTACACGTGCATATAAAGAACATCAAAAACGGAGCTCGTATTCGAAAGTTATGGATTTTAGAAGTTTTGGCACGAAAAACGAGAAAAAATCCCCAAAACCGAGGAATTTCGCATAGGTGGACTTCGGCCACGTGTCCTCGCCTCGCAGGTGCCACGTGTCCAAAATTCTGAAGAGTCACCGAAGTCGTGGAAGCATCCGAGGAGTGACGCGTGTGCAGCCGAGAGTCTGACGCGTGCCAGGTGACTCCTCCATCTGAAGCCGCCTTACCTCGCCCCGACGTGTGTCGCATCAGCTGTCCGAAGCGGTCCAATCAGAAGCCTCCAGCGAGGCCCTCGCATGCGCAGCCATGTGTGAGCCCACGTGCGAGCCTTCCCTGCGAGCCCTCGGATCTGCGATGCGTGGCTTCTTCTCAGCCGTTGGATCAGGAGGCTCGGCCCTATAAATAGGAGGGTGCGAGACCTCCCGGGTAAACTTTGAAAACTTGTCATTTTTAGCCCTTTTTTCAATATTTCTTTCATTTCAACTTCCCTCGAAGACCCGGTATCAATTATAACCCCCGGAATACGCTACGAAGTGGCCGAGAAGCCCGGAAAATTTATCTTTTCGGTTTCGAAGCCCGACCCTTCGCAGAGCCCGGTTTCTTAATAAAAATCCTGGTTTTATTAGAAACGATCGTTTTAGGAAACGAATTGCTGCCCGATTTTCATTAAATCAGGTGAGTGTGTAGTTACTTTCACCTTACACATAGATATGAAGTATTTTACATAAAAGACATGTTGTGTGAATATTTATTGTTTGTTTATTTGAGTTGGATGTTGAAGGTGTGATTTATACATGTTTTTAAATAATTTAAACTATATATGTATTTTTATCTACAAAAATGTTGGGTAAAACATGGGTAGATGAAATAATGGGTGTGTGATGATAGGTGAGTTGGATAAAGGAGATGATCAGTAATATTGATCATGAGTTGAGGGTGAGTGGTGAAATTTGAGAGAATCACTTACCCAAAATGTTGGCCCCCGTCATTCAGCAGAGTAGGGATGACAACCATGGACTATTCTAGATGGTCTGTGGAACACTAGCAGGCCCGCAATCTGTAGGTGTAATGAACTATATGTTCATTTGGAGTACTCTAAAAACCCATTGACATGTATGACAGGGGTGAATACTGTCAATAATACTGTCAATAAATAAGAGCTATGAATTTAGCCCCTGTTGTATAAACCATGGTGATGGTGTGACCTTGTGTCTATTCCTTAGGATGAATCCTTAGGAAGGAGTGATAGTTGATTCTTAGGGTAAACCCTTAAGAAATAAATAAGATAATGGGGTTGGGGTAATTTGGTTGATTGATTGATGTTTAAGTACAATAAATTTATTTATTGTGGGTTGAAAACCCTATATGCTCACCAGGCTTCCAAGCCTGACCCACTCAGTTTTTTTATATTACAGGTAGTGGACCCCGAGCATAGTCGGATGATGATGATGAGTGATTTATGGATTATAGGCCAGTAGTTATGAATAACTGTTGTAAGGCTTATAATGTCTTGTTTATGCTTTTGATATGTATCGGAACATGACATCCCGAGGTTTTGATATAAAAGGAAATTATATATTTCTTAAAGAAAGGTTTTGACAAACTTTTATCATGTTTTGTTTTTGGGGACCAATTCCGCAACATCTTTTAAAAAAAAGATTCTCTAATTTTATTTTAAAAAGCATAAATTAAATCGGTCTTTTCTGGCCGAGAAATTAGGGGATGTCACATTAGATTCTACACTATTATGCAATATTGTTTTGTAATGTCTAGGTACCAAAAGTCACAAAGACTTGACCAACGATATTACAAAACTTTCCACTGGAAATTGTTACAAGATGATTCCAAGGAAGTGAAGTCTCAAATTTAAAGTACATTCCTTTGATCATCCTTCTTGCATAAAAGTTTCTAACTTTCTCATCTATCCTTAATATCCAACTCCCAATATGGAAACATTCCATATTTTCCATATGACAACTCATTATTAATAGAAACCAGTTTATCCATAATAATGTCAATATGGTCCATCCATTACTATACTTCCAACTGTCCTTAAGCGACCAATCCTTGGCGAACCTTAGATTGTCCTTAACAGTTGTTTAACCACTTTAGTCATATCCGGTTCTATACTTTTCCCTCTAAATGCCCTAGGCATTTGAAAAATTAGAACACGAGAATATTATAGCATATGCAATCGATCCTATACCCGAAGCATTTGGGATACGATTCATAATGTCTAACATAAAGACATGATACTTGATCAGTCTTTTGCTATAATATTTCTATTTGCCATGTTCTCATAAATTTGATAATGAAGAGGGATGCCGTACTCATAACCAAATTTTGAGAACGCAATTAACCTTTCCATATATAGAATTTCCTTATTTTGAACCATTCCAACATAACATTCATATACATATATATATATATATATATATATATATATATATATATATATATATATATATATATATATATTCGACTAAATTGATTAAAATCCAATCTAAGCTTTTAGAATTGAAATGAAGTATAATTTCCTCTCCCTTAATCATAACAAAACAACTTTTCAAACCCTGCACCTTTGCGGAAAGAAACATTTGTTTTCTATAATTAACATTGCCAATTGCCAACTTTCAACACATACCATAATTCATTATGCTCCCACTAGCATAATAATTACATCCTTATCAGCATAACACTTATGCTCCCACTAGCTTTGACATGTACTCAGAAATCAGCTGGACTTCTAGAAATCAACACTTTGTTGACTTTCTTACCAAAGTTCAGATTTCCGATATGAGATGCTTTGATAAGACTTTATCTACGCCTCTCAAACTCATACACCTTTCCTTAGATAGCTCACATGTGTGTCTAAACAATTTAAGAACTTACAACAATAAGTCTCTAATGTTTAGACCTTTTGCCATTTCTCACAATTCGAATTATGAAAAGGGATGCCGTAATCATAATCAAATTTGAGAATGAAAATATCACAATTGCTATCTCCTTAAAATCTACTTAGTGAAAGCGTTTCCTCACAATCATTTTCATGAAGCGGAGAGAAACCTTATGACACTTAGATTTTATGGTGTATGTGTTCCTATCCATGTGAATTTGTCAAAACCATAATCACAAGACAAGGTTAGTGACAAATCCAAACTCATATGGACTGAACTTGTTCAATCTTAATTTCTTGCCACGTGGCAGCACAAGGGCCTACCATTGCTTCCAAGTAGTTATGCAAACAATTGAGAACTCATAGAACTCACATGCATAGTCAACTTTAACTGGAATGGGCACCGAAATAAGAATATGTCAACACGATAGGTTATAAACCTCAAGTCGTGTGCTAGTGATAAACAATAGGTTTATTCTTGATTAGTTCTTGAAACTTGTCAAGATCTTTAAGACTCCCACTGCCCTCTTGACATATAAGATTCTCTTATCATGAATCATTCCTTGACAAAATAAATATTGAAGAGTTAGTGTGGATTCTTATCAAGACAAATACTTCACACAATTGGCCTTTAGTTGATCTTTATCCTTACCAAGACATCACAACATATCAATTTCAAATGTACAAGAGAAGAAATATTTTAGTCTACATTTGATGAGTGTTTTAAACCTTCTTATGATTATGTCACTCAAGGTTACAATCTTGGAGTATGACTCTAAGACTTGTTTTGGAACGAAGTATGATTCACCTTAATTGATTTAACCATTTCAACAATTCACGATTCCTCTTCTCAATCATGCAAATACACTAAGATGTCCTTAGAGGATCAATAGTGATATGGTTTTCATAGTCATTAAGATGATCATAAAACACGATACTAAAGTACTCTCCCATCTTTTCAGATTGGAGAAACTTTTATCTTTCTGCCTAATTTGATTCTTCTCATTCGTTCTGCCATACATTGAACCTTTTCCAATGTTTTAGAATTATACTTAAACTTGTAAGCATAACCATGTTTACTAAACTTTAGTAAATCATGACGAATAGTCTTATCAATCTTTGTGGTGGATCTTGACCAACGCACACCTAGTGTACCCGATCCCCTAGTCCTTCACTTGACTCACATATACATGTGAACAAGGAATTAGTCTTAATTTTCGAAAAACAAAAATTCTCATTCATCATACAAAACAATTTGCATGATTCCAAGTTTTTATCCAATTGAAACTTGGGTGATGAGAATCTTTCCTTATTTGGAAAATTTTGACACTACCACAAACGAAAGAATCAAATTCATATTGATAACATAGAAACATATAAACATCAATTTTCACAAATGCCATTGTAAGGAGATATAAAAAAATTATGCATTTATAAAATGCAGAAAACTTTTCCTTACAATGCAATTACAAATGAAAACTATGTTATTACAAATTTCTAATCAATCTATCATAACTATTAAGCAGCAGCTCAAACATCCGATCTTCGACCCATGCGATTGAAATCCATCTTCGCGATCAGATTCAACATACTCTTCCTTTAAGCTTCCTTCCCTTTGCATGATCCTACAAAACATCAAAATGCAACCTAGTCACATCATGTATTAAGAATCAACAATTAGGAACTTAATAGAGTTAGACAGTAGACTTACCTGAAGCAGAGTCAAACTTTTCGACTCTACCTTTTCTCAGATATGTCAGGTAGTCAGGGCAGCTTCGCTTCTAATGCCCCTTCTCTTGGCAATAGAAACATATAGACTCTTTGGGAATGGTACACGGGACTATCACAGACTTAGCCTTTCTCTCTACCATTTGATCAACCGGGTTGACCATGGCCGATCCCTTTCCATTGGGAAGAGAAAGCTTTTCTGGACTTCCAATGTTTCTATTGTCAATGTCCATGGAAGTTTGAGAAGTAGATCTTCCACTCAAATTTGCTTTTCCAGTGCGCCAAATCATTGCTGATTCAGCAACAACAAGCAAATAGGTAAGATCAATAAGGGTAATGTTGTGGTCTATCTCATAGTAGTCCTTAATGAACTCACTATATGACTCAGGAAGTGAATGAAGAACCCAATCAACAACCAACTTCCTTGAGACTTCGACACCTAATACTCTCAGCCTGTCAATATGCAACTTCATCTCCAAGACGTGAGTACACACAGGCCTTCCATCTTGATGTTTCATTGCAAGTAGGGCTTGAGTGACCTTAAAATTTTCAAGTCTTTGAACTTTTGGGTTGGGGAGAATTATTGGAGGAGGTGGAGGAAGTGAAATATGACTTCCACTATCCAACCGCATGGACATCATCTTCAAGAGGAAAGCTTGTTCTAAAGGATTTAGGAAGACCATGGTTGTCTGAACTAGAAATCTACATGGGAGAAATTCAAGTTAGTTGATTTAGTCCTTAATATAACACCCAAATGAAATATTAAGGCTAGGACCCAACACAATGTTTTACAAATTGGAAGAGGGATATCGTAATCCAAACTGCAAAATATTTGAAGGTAAGTGAATTGAAACTCTTATATCCTTTGAGATTCATTGAAAACTTTCAATGGCATGTTTAAATCTCGATTGTGCCTTTCAAGTTTGTGACTAGGATGCCGAGGATCACAAACAAGGTGTGAATAACCATGCAAATTCGCTTGGTACACCCAATGTTACAACCACCTAATCAATGTGTCGGTTAACCACGCACGCTCCATTGATCTAGAACTAGCATCAAGCTACCCTTTGCCACGCAATGTCAGTCCAGATTAGTGTGTCGGTTAACCACACACGCTCCACTAACGGCTTAACAAGGTGCAAAGTGCAATTTCATGGGTTAGCACCATATTCACATTTTCCTAAAGTAACTAAGATTGGGAATTTCTAAGTGTTTAGTTACTTTATATTTACCATTATACTTTTAATGAAGGGAGAATTATAGTCATATCCTACCCGTTCGGCTAATGACCCTCCACCAATCAAGGAAGCGGTGGGTAAGAGTGGACACCCGTTAAACTGCCATTTTATAGGCAGTAACCTTATACCCCCCCCCCCCCCTTATAGACCGACTTCGTGAATGAGCCCTAGTAACGGTAAGAATGACTTTACTCTTATACATATACATACATATATATATATATATATATATATATATATATATATATATATATATATATATAAAAATATTAAACCTATAATATTATAATAGTATAAGGGTTGAATTTTAAACTTTTAAAATTCTAGGGTTTGGAACTAAATGTGTCAAAAGAAGACTCTACATTTACAAATTCCAAAACTTGAGGGCAAGTTTTGAACTATTCAAAACTTTGGAATCCATAACATATGAGTTTAATATAGGCATTTACTGAAAATACTCTTGAAAACCCATAACTTGAGGACAAGTTATGGAGTTCATAAAAACATTTATGGAAAAAACTCTTCAAGTACATAACCTATAAGTTTAATGAAGTCTTTTAAAAGAAAAAACTTTTCATTTTCCATAACTTGAGGACAAGTTATGGAGTACATTAAAGGCCATAAAGATCATCAACTAAACTAACAAACATGTCAAATAGTGTCCATGATCTAGATTAAACTCATATAAACAAGATAATTCATATCAAACAAATTTCATGTAATTAGCCTAAACATACTAATAGAAAACATGAAACTTTGACAATTATCTCATAAATTGGATTATCATGATCATTACCACATCAAAAACAGGTTTATAAGTTCAAAAACAGCTTGGGATTATGATCCTAGTCCAATTCCAACTTAAAAACTCGAAAATATGCACTCAGGGGCTCCAACTCGTCGAGTGTATGAACAAACTCGGCGAGTTGGTCAGTTTTGGCCTTGGACTCGGCGAGTCCATCAGTGGACTCGGCGAGTCCACTATTCAGAATAGAAGAAATCGATTTTTAAAGCATTTTTAAGCAAGTAGCATCAAGTATAATTGAAAACAACCCTAGGCTCTGATACCACTGATGGGTTTTGAGCATTCTAACACTCCTAAGGTGTACATGCAACCCTAAATACCTTGGATCTATGTTTTCTCTATTATGCATGCAAACTTGAACTATCCAAGGTATTACCCTAACTAGCATACAAAACTTTGATACATGGGTAATAAAACAAGTTAGATTACATACCTTTTGTTAGAGTTGGAAGCCTTGGACTTTTAAGAACTTAGTGCCCCAAGTGTTGCACCTCAAATGGAATCACACAACACCACCAACAATTGGAATAACTTGAGAGAAGAATATATTGTACCAAAATCGGCTAGCCCTCACTTGTGTTTCCACTTGTTCCGATTTCATGAACTATAAGGCTTCTTATATAGTGTGCACATTAGGGTTACACCATGTAACTCATGACTTTCCACATTCCTCATGATGCATGGGTTTTAACCTCCATGGAGTATCCATGGGTCACCACATGGGTTTAACCCAACATGAAGAACTATGGATCATAAGTCCACTATATAAGAATGAATGATTTACCAAATCAATACCCATTTATTCAATTAGTCTCTTTTGATCATAGAATTAATTCCAAACTAATTCTTGATCAATACTAATTAAATAATATGATTTCACATTAATATATTAGAACTTATAATATATTAATAAATCATAAATATCTTCTTCTCACAAAAGTCTATTCAAATTGTTTTGATGTCATGCAACCTAAATGGACCATGCTACTCTCGGGTCAAATACATACCAATAATAATTATGGGCTTAGACACCTAATCCAACAGTTGTATGGCGCATTATGATGGGTTGACACCTTTCATGGGCCAATGGGCCAATGGGCTTGGCCCATTAGGGTTTTAGGTCTGATCCCTCAGGTATAAATAGGGATGCTTGCTAGGTCATTTTGTATGTTGAATTCTAGAGTGATAGGCGAGTCTCTGTGTAATTGTACTTGTAACCTCTTTTTGAGAGCTCTGAAATAAAGAATACTCCACTCCTGCCCGTGGACGTAGATCACCTTGACCGAACCGTGTAACTATTGTGTCTTGTGTGCTTATAGTTTTTCTAGTTATCCGTTTTACTTCATAACAATTATTTAATCAAGAAATTAGCCAACTAATCATTACTTAAACACCAAAACTCATGAATAGAGATATATAAGTAGCAATAAGAAGTTAAGATGTAAAACACTTTCATAAAGATCTAAGAACAAGTTCATGGAGTTCTTCAACATTCAACCAATTTCACCAAAGTCAACCAATATTAGTTTTGACTAACATGGCTAAACTCAAGAAAACAAAATAAAAGTAAATTTTACCAAACATGTGGCAATATTTAGAGATAAAAAGATGAAGTTTTTCAAGTGTTTGAGCCTTCAAACTCTTTAAAATCACCAGAGAAATGTAGAGTTTTAGGATGTATAGAAGTGTGGAAAAGTGGCACACCAACCTTCCCCATATAGCACCAAAGATGAAATTCCAGAATTTCCCCTGCAGGGCCATGCACGGCCAGCGTGCTGTTGCACGGGTAGGCTGCGGGGGTGGGTCCTGACTTGGGCTCTTTTGTGATATGGGTTTCCAATACTTTAACCCACTGCTCAGATTGCTTCCTACTGATTAATGTCCTATAGCTCTTCAAGTTTTCTTCAATTTAAGCCCAATTCACATCCTCTATAGTCATCTGAGGCCCGATTAATCGCTCAATCAATTAAGCTCGCATGCTCAAATATTCACCATTTTCTTCTAAATTTAAGGTTCATCTTCTTCAAACTTTCAAATATCAACAAGCCCATGATTTGTATCAACTCCACAATTCTTCTGGTCCAAGATTCCTTGTTGTCCAAGATTCCTTGTTGTCCACCAAGTCCAATTACTTCCCAGAAGTCTCGAACGTCTCCACTCCGCTAGTCTTCTTAAAATCTGTAATTATGCTCAGAAAACTAGAAAGTACCCGAAATAGTCATAAAATAACAAAAAAGAAAATATACATGATGATTAACTAACTTGTGAATGAAATATGCTAAAATAAATTATAAAAAGAAGTAATTAAAATGAAACTATCATCTTCTTTTGTGATGTTTGGTTCTTCGATTGTAACGGTATTGGCAGCACGTGATTGTGGCTTTGATTTTCCGGTTGAGTCTTGGTGTTTGTTGATTTAATATTCCACCAATCCAAGTATCTTATCAATTTGAAACATCATTCAACGGTGTGCCCAACCTTTTGACAGTGATTACACCATTTGGCATCATTTTTCTTACCACGATCATCTCGCTTAGTAGCTTGAGTATTGAATTTTGATGGCTTCCTTTTTTCATTTCTTCCCTTCGTTTGAAAAGCAGCTACCTCACTCGAACTATGCCTTGCGAGAACAATTATTCATTGTTGTTCATCTTGGCTTACAAGATGGAACGTCAGTCGAATAGTGGGTAAGGGTTCGATAATCAAGATTTGGGTTTTAACGACATTGTATTCTTCATTGAGACCCATCTAGAAATCAAAGAGGAGCTCATTTTCACATAGCTTTGCGATTTCTTTGGACATATCGCAGGTGCAACCATTACATTTACACATGGGAAGTTGGTTGATTGCTTGGATTTCGTCCCAAACTCTTCGAATTTTGGTGTAGTATGTCAAAACCGTCGTCCCTTCTTAGCGTATGGTGGTAACAGTACGTCGAAGTTGTGAGCGTTTTCTTTTCCAAATCTTTCTTCGAGGTCGAGTCATATATCACAAGTCGTTATTGTGTATTTGACACTGCTTTTATTTCTTTCTCCATGGAACTGATAAGCCATCCACATACCATGGCGTTGCAGCATTTCCAATTCATAAGGTTAGCTGCGTCTTCTCTGAACATAGGAATGGAACCATCAACAAAACCAAATTTATTCTTGGCGTACAAGGAGTTTGTCATCTTTTTTTTCCAGTCGTTGTAGTTTCCATCACGTAACAAGCTTTCACCCACGAAGTTCAACCCGGGATGATCGACGGCAGTGAAGAAGTACGGCGTCAGGATGTCGATAGTGGCATTTTCTTTCTTTGAGCTTTCTGCAACATCTCCGGCCATTGTTTATAGCAAACTAGGATTTGATTCTCAGATTTTGCTCTGATACCATGTAAAGTTTGAATGTAAACTTGATTTTCTTATTGATTAAAATCTGATTACCGAATGTTATATGTGCCGAAGTTTAGACTAGGAAAAAGAAAGTAAAGAACTCATAATTTTTAATATATATTAAAAGAGAAACCTTATGAAATTCTTTCACCCTCAAACCACATCTGATATGTCTACCTTGATTCTTAGGCATCCATTTCTTACGGCCATCCTCCTTATTTCTTCCTAGCTAATATCAAATGACTTGATTCCAAAAACCACGAGGTATCTTTTCATGTTTTCAATTCAAGATTCTTGAATGTCGAAAAAGTTAGAATCTTTAATCAATTCAAATATGCCGAAAACCACTTTTTCGATCTGGGCTCATTCAAATCGGAGTAAATTATGCATCGAATTGCTTTCGATTTTGCTATTGAAACACAATTATCAGTTGTTTAACCAACTGATTATCTAATTATGATAATGAGATGCTACAGGTGCATTGCCAAACTATAAAAGACGGATTACGAAATCCATGAGATTTCAAGATTTCGTACGGCAAATTAATCATAGCCTCCAGAGCCGAAGCCTCAACTTTTGGAATCAATGGTGTGAAAGAACACGCCATTTTCTTTCGCGAGGTGCACCATGCTCAAGAAATCCACAGAAACCTACTTCTCAACTTGATACTCTCCGATGTTTAGTGTTAGTCGGAGTTATTTGAAGATACCTTCGATTTTTGCCAAGAAATTAATGATTATTCTGTTATTACCATTGATTGCAAGTTACTTTTGAAAGTTCTTCTTCCTGTATACCACGTGTATATGGCTA
Source organism: Lactuca virosa (assembly GCF_052849685.1). NCBI lineage: Eukaryota > Viridiplantae > Streptophyta > Magnoliopsida > Asterales > Asteraceae > Lactuca > Lactuca virosa. The sequence continues at coordinate 94,083,109 of NC_136431.1, read as the reverse complement.
TTGATACTGCTCTGTTTGTTTGGATATGCCATTTTTTTAGTTCATGATGCCGCTAACTTAGAAAAGTTGTTTTTTGCCCGTGTCTTCGATAAAATGCCTAAGAGAACCATTAATTAGTATATACAACCCAATGCAATTATAACAAATATATTGTTATTTGAAGCTATAAAAATAAAAATAACATAGTGATGTAATGATTAATTTAGTGATTTTTATACAAATTTTATATTTTATGATTCATTAATTTTTGTATTGTAAACGTCCGGTGGTTATAAGGGAAATACGGGATCCAATGCTAAATAGTCGGCAATGACTATTGTTTTCATAAAATAGATTATTCTCTTGCTAATGTGCCTTTCTAGGCATAAGATGCTTTCAAAATTAAAAGTGTGTAGCATCGAACTGTTGTGCTATCTTGTATCCCCATAAGATGTAGTTATTGTAAAACCTAGGTAAGTAACACTTCTCTGATTTTGCTGAAACAATTACATAATCAATTGATTAGCACTCATATAACCTTCAAACAATTTATGGTTGTGTTTCTTTGGTTTGTAGATGAACATTGAGTGTTCAATGAAATTCCTCAATGAGAAATTGAGAATATTATAAATCAAACTAGACAATCTTATCAAAATTTTGTTTCTTACACATGCGTCTTGCTCCTTCTCCCCTACACCTTCGTCATATGTTAACGTTGTAAGCAATTGGTAAAAATTTGTTTTTATGAATTTTTAGTTCATGATGTATCGAATATGAAAATGAGACATTTGTTTTTCAGGTTAACATTTATGCACTTCACATCTACCATTTTCTCTGGTATTTATCTCACTTTGTTGAATTATTAGTGGCTATATGGAAGGTTGCAGTATCAAGGGTTATAGAAGTCATAAGCTTACCCAGGTTCGCTGAGTTAAAGTTCAAGTAGATGACTACATTTTGGGATGAGTATATTTCAAATAAAGACTCATATTTCAAGCTATCACGTACCATGCTTTAATAAGAAAAAAAAAAAAAAAAAAAAAAAAAAAAAAAAAAGAAAACTTAAACCGTATTGTTCCACATGTATAGTGCATATCATCCCACAAATAATTTGGCAATTTACCCTAATAATAACATCCTACTTTCGTTACTTCCTATAATAGCATTGTATTTTGAAAAGTCTACTCGATTATAGAAATTTTCACCCCTATAAATGAGTAGATTTTTCAAATTTTAATGTTATAATAAGAAAGTTGAAAGTAGAATGTTGTAATTGGGTGAAATTTCTAAGTACATTGCTTTAAAGTAAAAAAAAAATGAAAGTTCAATGCTGTAATGAAATGATGAATGTAGAAGTTTTATAAAAACTTGAAAGTACAAGGATCTGCTATAACCTTGATTGGGGAATTAAGTATGATTTTCCAGCATTATAATGAAGGTTTGGTACTTTGTGTTGAGTAACTACCAATTATAGCATTATGCTTTCATTGGTTTGTATACTTTGGCATTTTATTTTTCGAATGTCTTGGAGATTAAAGAATGTATGGAATTTTAATTCTTTAGTTTGTTTGTTTTTTATGGGTTAGAGAAGGAAACCATATGGAAAATGGGTAATCTGATGCAACAATAAATGGAAGAGGCAATTTCAGAATAAAAATCGAGTTTTGTACAGGAATAAAGTGAAAAGGGAAAAGGAGGGGTACTGTGAAAATTTTCATAAAGGTGTGATGCAGGGAAAAATGAAAGAATTACATGAGTATTCATGATATGTCTTTCTTGTAATTTATTTATCATTGGTGAGTTCAAAAATAAAGATAGATGAACTTAATTTGTAGGGGGCATTATGGTCCATTTCTGGATTTTTGTTGGAAAGAGGTGTATTTATTTTGCGGTTTGATGGGGATTTATCAAATGAAAGAGGTGTAAGGACATGCTTTTGTAATGTTATTTTTTATGCCGAAGAGATAGTAGTATTCATGTCTTTTATATTATTTATAGTTTTAGTTCGATGACGCTTAATTAGTTTCATACCCATGGCCATCTCTAGAAGAATATACTTTCATGTTCTTATCATATGTTTTGTTTGACACAAAAGAAGCATGCATGAAGAAATTAATACCAAGCATTATTCCTACAATGTTGAAAAGTCAATTAGCATTTATGTTTCAACCAAACGTGGGTATAAATAAAAAAAATGCACAACTCATTAAGAAATCAAATTGGTAAATTATGAATAGGTTTTCAAATGTATATATAGGAAGCATTAATTATAGGGATTATTTCCAAAATTAAATAGATTTCATATTTAATCATGAGAAGTATTACCATAATTATGTAGAATATTCCTTATAGTTATTGTAGTTCAAATTTAATTATAGTAATATTCCTATAATTAATAATTTTTATGTGACACACATTAGAAAAACCCAATATTCATTTTATAAAATAATAAACTGTATCTATTATTTCATAAATTACAAATAAATTTGCTAATGCTTGATTCTTTCATAATATTGAAAACGTTTTGAGGTTATAAAACAATAAATTATTTTTTTTATCAATGTTTAGAATTATCATTATTCGTTTTATAAAATAATAAACTGTATCTATTATTTCATAAATTACAAAATAAAATTTTGAAATATTCAAAATAATTTATGGTACACTTTTTTCTAATTACTTATTATCACGTAATTGCACGAAAAAATAATTTATTACATGTTCATGTTGGAATCTTTCATAATATAGAAAACTTTTTGAGGTTATGAAATAATAAACTATTTTTGTCAATGTTTAGAATTACGATTATTTATTTTTAAATAATAAACTATTTTTTTATTAATGTTTAGAATCACCATTATTTTTTTTTAAATAATAAACTAGATATATTATATCATAAATTACCAAATATATTTTAGAAGTATCCAATATAATTCATGGTAAACTCTATTTGTAACTATTTGTTACAAATTAGTTGCAGCAAAGCATATATGATTTACATGTTCATGTTGGATTCTTTAAAAATATAGACAACTTTTTGAAGTTATAAAAGAATATATTATTTTTTATCAATGGTTATCAATACTATCTTTTTAAATAATCAACATATATTTATTATTTTACAAATTACCAAGTATATTTTCGAATGTAACATTCCGACTCCCATGTACTATATTTAATTATTTTCAAGTTTAAGGAATGGGCAACTCGACGAGTTGGGGGCCCCAACTCGTCGAGTAGGGACGGATTTGGTCGCGTGGGCTTAGTGATCAACTCGACGAGTTGGAGGGGCCAACTCGACAAGTTGGAGCTGTTTGTGGAAAACCCTAATTTTCAGGGTTTGTGTCCAATTTAAAGGACCTTAAGCCTCATTTCCACCCCCTTATCATCTTACCACTCTGTGAAGAACCCTAATCGAGTCATAGCCTTATGTGTGAGAAAGAGAAGCTAATCTTATGATTTTAGTGCACTTTTGGAAGAGAAGTGGAGAGCATCAAAGCTTGGATCGAGAGGAGGATTTTGGATCCATAGATTCTTCAGGAATTTGCTTCAGTCGGAGGTAAAAAGATGCTAACTTGATCATTTCTTTGTGAGATCTTGGGTTAGGGTGTTTTAGGGTTTTATCCCATCCATCTTGTGTTATTGAGTCACTTGAGCATGTCTTGAGGTTGAAACCTCAGATCTGGACTGTAGGTGTTCTTGTGAGACCAAAGACCCGAGCTTTATTGAGCTAGAGGCAAGCTTTTGTGCATCTAACCCTTGTTGGAGCTTGTATTTGTTGGATAAGGTGTCTAAGTCCATAACTATTTCTGGTATGTACTTGACCCGACCCGGCATGGTCCATTTGGGTTGCATGGCACCATGCAATTGGATAGACTAAATGAGAGAAATAACACTTGTGGATTATTAATATATTATAAGTTCTAATATATTAATAATATTATTTAATTAGTTTGATCAAGAATTAATTTAGAATTAATTAAGTGATCAAAAGATAACTAATTAAATATATGGGTTGATGATGTAAAGTATGCATAACTTGTATAGTGGGCTAAGAGGCTCCATGGATTATCAAGTTGGGTTAAACCCATAGGATGCTCCATGGGAGTTACAAACTCATGGGTCATGGAAATGAAGAGTCATGACACATTAGGGTTTACATGGTGTAACCCTAGATGTGTCAACATTATATAAAGAACCCATGCTCCACCAAAATCGGTTGCACACAAGAATCAAGAGGGCTAGAGCCGATTTTGCAAGTGTAATATTCTCTCAAAAGTTTACTCCAAAAGCATTTGGTGTTGTGTGAAGCATTTGAGGCATCACACTTGGGGTGCTAGGCTCACAAGGTTTCAAGGATCATAAGCAACAACAAGGTAAGTTATTCTATCTTTCATGCAAGTTAAAATTTGTTCCCCATGTATGCTAGATAGGAATATAACCTTGGAATTCAACTTTGCATGATTATTAGACAAACATAGATCCAAGGTTATTAGGGTTGCATGTACACTTAGGAAGTGTTAGAATGCTCAAAACCCATCAGTATTGGCATTATGAGCCTAATATGTCATGCATGAACGTAAAGCTTGCAGCTTTACATGATATTTGAGCCTTAGGAAGACAGATCCAGAGTATGGGGCATCATTTCTGCCGTAAAACGTCTGAATAGAATTGGACTGAAGGGACTCGACGAGTCGACGAGTCGGTTAGGGTTTGTCCCGATGAGTCTGAGCACGCTGTGACTCGGCGAGTTGACGGGTCAACTTGACGAGTTGAGTTGGACTTTCATGAGATTTCTGATAAAACGAAGGGACTCAACGAGTTGGGTCAACATGGACTGTTGACTCGAGTGTTGACTTCTGTTGACTTTAGGGTTTGGTCAAACATGAGTAATGGAGACCATGGAGGGGTAAAATGGTCTTTTCATCCTTTTGAGAACTAGTGGAGGGATTAGCTTAACTATCTTGGAATAATTGTTACCAAATTACTTATTAGAGATAAGTATATTATGTAGGCGGAGTCTAGACCGTTCGTGTGGTGTTTGAGCTACTTACTTGCTTACTTATGAGGTGAGTATTCTCACTATACTTACCATGAGTGGTAACCCTGTGTGAACGGAGGGTCTTGTATGCTTATCATGAGTATTGTGATATCCTGCATTATGTTTTTGTGATTTATGTTGTGTATTATTATTATGAGCTTTATTGAGTTAGGACCGGAGGGTCCACCCGAGTTGTGGGACCGGAGGGTCTCCACTGAGACACACTGACCGGAGGGTCTTAATTGAGATGTGTGTGGTATTTTGGGGAACTCACTAAGCTTCGTGCTTACCGTGTTATGTGATATGTGTTTCAGCTACTTCTCAGGATCGCGGGATTCGCCGGCTTGATTGTACATACGAGATGTAGTCATGTTTTTTTGAGGATCCTGGATTTTGTTTAAACAGATTATGAAATTGTGTTTTTGGATAATTTAACACTTTCGGGTTTTTATGAATTGTGTTAATGAGAATTGTGTGATTTAAAAACGAAAAATTTGTTTGAAATTTTACGGCGTTACGTCGAATAAAGATAAATTGGGGGTAAAATGCAATCAAGGAAATTGTCAATGGGTAAATGTTAGAATATTGTTTGAACGTATTTGCATTCACAGAGTTATGTCAATGGAGGATTTCAATAATGGTTATTTAAGGTTTTCTACGATGGTGAATAGAGAAATTCCGGCTAAATAATTTACAGAAATAGAAAATACAATGATCTTTAAAATGGAATAAAGTGAAACCATAAATTAAGTTAAATAAAAAAAACCCACACTATCAGATAGATCCACGGAGATGAGTCAGGAAAACAAAATCAAGAAAAATAAAAGAGAAAAGGAAAATACACTTCAAGAACGAGAATTGGCGAAGGAAGTGAAGGGGCGGACGAAGCAGATGGCGGCATCGAAGGCACCACCTAGTAACCCGGGCATCCGTTTCTTCTTAAGGAAATCAAAATGAGAAGTAGCCACCAGATCCTTATTGACAATGACAAAAAGATATGTAGAAGCGGAGGATTATTATTGGTTTTGTAAGTGGTGTCCTGAACACCAACAAAATGATTCCGACTCCCATTCTAAGTCCGATTTCAAAGCCACCAAATTCCCTCAAAGCACACACCTTGTTTCTCTCCACCATATGCATATCCACATCTAAATGGGTATCCAACTTTAGTTTTTAGGGTTTAGTGGAATGTTCACATTTCACCATTGACTTCAGTCGACAAAAACAGAGTATACGAAGGTTATTTTCGTCATTCACAATCACTTATCAGAATTTGTTAACAATTTTAGTCATAACGACGATTTGTATGCAAGGTTTGCTCGGTAGGGACCATGCATAGGAAAAAAATTTCATAGGGACAATTTACAGGACAGACGGAAAATCTAAACGACCATTTGTGAAATTTTGTCTTCATTTTTTAAAATAGTAGACTATTTTTATTATTACAAAATCACCAAATTGTCACACCCCGAAACCGGTGGCGGAAACGTTTCGGGGCGGAGGACGTCATGTGTAGTATGACAACCAATGAATAACAGCAATCATAGCAACACAACCATTACAGTGAATACTAAAATAAAAATGTTTACATCAGTTTGAAACTTTGTGTGAAACTTTGTTTGAATTACATTCAATAGCTTTGTATAGTATAAACTTAAAACTCTTATTGCTCCAGTTCCTCGAAAATCCAGCAAGTACCTGTCTACTAATTTCCTGAGAATACAAGCAGTTTGAAAGAGTATCAGCATAAAGGTGGTGAGTTCATAAGCGGTGGTTTGTAGTGAAAATCGTTGATGAGTTCGGAAAATATTTGTACAGTTCCAAGAAAATCCGATATCTTCTTTAGTGAGAAAGTAGTGTTTTCAATTCTGTATAAAACAATGAATGTTTGTCACCGAAAACTGTAGTGATATGCGAAATTATTACTTCATGTGACTAGCTAATGCTAATCATGATGTAATAGTATTTCGTGCGTGAAACCATTGTATGCTCGTTTCTGTTTGAAAACGCTGAAAGTTCTCCAGTTGTACTGTGTATTAGTTCTATTTAATGTAAATAAAACTGTTGAAGAGTAATAAGTTGTAAACTAAAGGTGATTTATACATATTATGAGTCGTATAACCATGCTTGATATGACTAGAGACCTTTCCAACGTTCTTCAGGCGTCGAGTTAAATGACATTTGTACATCTCAGGCGTGCCCGCCTAACTGTAGCTAGCAGTCCAGATGTGGGATTGTCAGTCCCGAATAGATCTATTCACAAATCTCACGCTCTCCCTCCAAGAGACTGTGGTTATACTATGGTAGGATTTATCCCTGTACACCTAAGGGTACAGTAGTGAAGTAGCGCCTCACAGTATCGTACAATCTAGTTTACATGTAGTGTAGTAGCGTTCTACCGTAGTGAATATCCGTATGTATACCGTATATAGTGATAATTACAGTTATGAATACCATGATAAAGTAGTGATGTAAACTGTAAACGGTTTCTGTATTAGTGCATATGATTAGTAGTGAAAGTTTCTATACTTGATATGTTTTAGAAAAATCCCAAACTATACCGATTATAGTTTGCATGTAAAATGTAGCGAATAGCGTGTCCGGAAAAACTATGCAATTTTAGTGAAAACGTCCCTTATGCTCAGCATAGTACAAAAGGGATTTAAAGTATGAGATTTGCATAAGTTTTATGTATATTCTTGAAAACATTTATGTTTAGCTTGTATCCCCCCCCCCCCCTGAAAACATTAAAAATACAGAAAATGTAGGGGTATGAACTCACAGTTGTTGCGTGAAATCGTTGACTGAAGTGAAGATCCTCGAGTTGTTGTACGTGACACTTAACGGAATCCTATTATCAAATAAATACATATATGTATCTAAATTAGCGATTTCGTTAGATAAAGTGTCAGAAGAACACTTGTGTTCGGTTGAGGAATGTTACCGGGACTTGATCGAATCGATGAAAGTGGGTTTTCAGCCAAAAACACCACTTAAAAATGTGTTTACGGCCGTGAACAAGAGTTTACGGTCGACTGATAGTTTACGGTTTCTGAAGGTTTGGTGAGTTTACGGTCGTAAACTCAAGAATAAGGTTTACGGTCTTTGAAGATGGACCGTAAACTCAAGAACAACGGTGCTGATTTCGAAGAGATAAGTGCTCCAGACGTTCCGAAGTGACTCCAAACGGTGTTTCTCGATGTTTCCCGAAGTTTGAAGGTGTTTTAGGTGTTTACGGTCAAGGTTCTTAGAGAGAGAAGGAGAGAGTTTTCGGCCAGAAGTGTTCAAATGAAGGTGGAGGTCACGTATTTATAGGGGTTTTGAGGTCGGTGGTGGGGTCCACTCTTTACTGGCCGTAAACGGGTTTACGGCCGTAAACGGGTTTACGGCCGTAAACGGGTTTACGGCCGTAAACTAGTTTACGGTCGTAACCCTACTTAGGCCGGAATTGTTTGGTTTTCGAGATATTCGGGTTTCCGCGCGACTTTTGGTTTCGACTCGTAAATAATTTAATTATATATAACTAGATCATTTTCTAAACCAAGAAGTTTGACGGAAAAGTTAATGAATTCAAAATTTTATTAACGGAAACGGACGAAATTTCGGGTTGTCACACAAATGTAGTTTGAAATATTAAAAAAAAACGAATTAATGGAAAACCATTTTTCTAATTACTTCTTACAATTTAATTGCATAAAATGTAAATGATTATATGTTCATGTTGGATTCTTTCATAATATTAAAAAGTTTTTTGAGGTTATAAAATAATAAACTATTACAATCACGTTTAGAATTTCGATTATTTTTTTAAAATAATAAACTATCTTTATTAGTTTAGAAATTTCCAAATGTATATTTGAATATTCAAAAAAAAATCATGGTACACTTTTTTTTTCTAAACATTTATTACAAACAAATTGCAACAAAAATTAAATGATTACATGCTAATGCTTGACTCTTTCATAATATTGAAAACGTTTTGAGGTTATAAAACAATAAATTGTTTTTTTTATCAATGTTTAGAATTATCATTATTCGTTTTATACAATAATAAACAGTATATATTATTTAATAAATTACAAAATAAAATTTTGAAATATTCAAAAAATTCATGGTACACTTTTTTCTATTTATTTATTACCATGTTGGAATCTTTCATGATATAGAAAAAATTTTGAGTTTATAAAATAATAAACTATTTTTTGTCTATGTTTAGAATTACGATTATTTATTTTTTAATATAATAAACTATTTTTTTTATTCAATGTTTAGAATTATCATTATTTATTTTTTTAAAATAATAAACCAGATATATTATTTCATAAATTACCAAATATACCTTAGAAGTATTAAATATAATTCATGGTAAACTCTATTTCTAACTATTTGTTACAAATTAGTTGCAGCAAAACATAAATGATTTACAATGTTCATGCTGGATTCTTTAAAAATATAAACAACATTTTGAAGTTATAAAAGAATATACTATTTTTTTTATCAATACTATCTTTTTAAATAATCAAAATATATTTATTATTTTACAAATTACCAAGTATATTTTCGAAAAAAAATAAATTGGGGGTAAAATGTAATCAAGAAATTGTCAATGTGTTAATGTTAGAAGATTGTATGAGGGTATTTGCATTCAGAGAGTTATATCGATGGAGGATTTCAACAATGGTTATTTCAGTTTTCTATGATGGTGGATAGAGAAATTCCGGGTAAATAGCTGACAGAAATGGAAAATACATGGATCTTTAAAATGGAATAAAGTGTAACCATAAATTATATTAAATAAAAAAACCCACACTATCAAATAGATCCGCGGAGATGAGACAGAAACACATAACCAAGAAAAATAAAAGAGAGAAGGAAAATACACTTGCAGAAAGAGGATTGGTGAAGTAAGTGAAGGAGCGAAAAGAGCTGATGGCGGCAACGGAGGCACCACTTAGGAACCCGTGCATCCGTTTCTTCTTTAGGAAATCAAAATGAGCAGCCCCCACGAGATCCCTATCGAAGATGACAAAAAGATCTGTAGAAGCAGGAGGATTATTATTGGTTTTGTAAGTGGTGTCCTGAACACCAACAAAAATGATTCCGACTCCCATTCTAAGTCCGATTTTAAAGCCACCAAAGGCCCTCAAAGCACGCGCCTCGTTTCTCTCCACCATATCCATATTGATATCCAAATTGGTATCCAACTTTAGTGTTTATACATAAGTGGAATGTTGAGATTTCACATTTGACTTCAGTCGACAAAAACAGAGTATAATGTAACATTCCGTTTGAAATAGAGTAATTAAATAAAAAACCCGGAACCCCAAGACGTAAATTTATATTTTATATTATTTTATAGTGGCCCTAAAATCCATAATATTTATCGGGGTGTTGGTTTCGGGGAGCCGAACGATATAATCTGGACTTTCGGGGGTTAAAGTGGAATTTCGGGATTTATTTTGTAAAGATTTTCAGAGGTCAGGGGGTGTTTGGTATCATTTGGACTTATATTAAATAGATTTTGGAGGCTTAGGGGCTGAATGTTAATTTGTGGACCTTATTTGAAAAGAATTAGAGGAGGAGAGACTAAAAACGTTAATATGGCTAAAGTTTGATTTTTGGACTTTCAGGGTTAAAGCATATAAACCTGTCACTTTGCCCCTTAAACCCTAACCCTACCTTATCATCTTTCAATCGCCACCTTCACCACCCTTGTCTCTCTACCCCCTGTTGTCGAAGTCGCAAACCACCGCTGAGCTCCTGCTGCCGGCGACAACGAGGACCACCGGGAAGGTGCCATTGAAGACCGCCGACGAAGAAGGAGAGTCACTATTTCCATAGTGATTCAGTCGTGGAGATCGGAAGACCGACGAGTTCGGGGGTTGCTGTAGTTCATGGTCGGGGCGCTACACTGCCGTTTCCATGAGGACGGGCTATAGTCGGTCGCGCCACCTTTCTACGACTGTTACATTGCCGCCGCCGCTCCAGCAGCTGTTCCACCCTCTAGCGTTGCTGCTGCCAACGTTCAGGCCGTCATCGTCGCCGCCATGCGGCTTTTTCGCTTTGACGGATGTTCTCCGACCGCTGCCACCATCCGTTCTTCTTCTTCTTTTCGTTTTTGTCGTCGTTAGCCGTCGATGTTGCCGCTAGTGTTGTTGTTGCCGTCGCCGTACGCCACCAGGTGGGTGGTTGAGACCATCTTTCATACAAGGCGTGTGTGTGTTGGTGTGTTACGTGGTTGTGAATAAAAAGAGAGGCCATCACCACCACCGTGAGGTGGTGGCTGTTACCTTGTACCACCGCCGGCCGCCACAAGGGTGGCTGAGTGTGTGTGTTATATTATGTGTGTCTATTTTGGATTTATGTTGTATAATGTATTTCTTTGGCCGAATTATTCAAGGAAAACCCACCACCACCGTCGTGAGGTGGTGGCTGCCGCCTTCTGCCGCCACCAGCCGCCATGTTGGGTGGCGGTGTGCATTGTGTGATTGGATTGCTAGTTTAGATGCTTGAACATGTTTTGGTTGGAAATCATAACCCCCACCACGAGGTGGTGGCTGCCGCTGTGAGCCGCCGTCAACCACCACTACCCGAGGTGGCAGTGGGTGGTGCTCGGCCTTATGAAACCCTAATTGACCTAATGAAGCCCCAATTGACCTAATAACCTAACCATTGGAATAATTGGCAAGTATTTGGGTTGGAAACCCTAATTAGGGTTTAGAAAACCCTAATGTTATGAAACCCTAATTTTGGGAATTGATCAGGACCCACACTGAAATTATTTATTAGACTTAAAATATTAATTAATAATCATTTGCAATTAACTTAAGGCAATATTGGAATTAAGGGATTATGTCCTTAATGGGTTAAGTAAGAACACTTAACCTTAATCGTCATTTTATGTGAAAAACCCTAATTGGGTTCTGGTTCTTTTTGGGCTATTTCTTGGACTGAGTTGTTGTGGGCCTTCATGGGCCAGTTAGGAACATGTTTATAGACTAAGGAAATTATTGGGCTTTATATTGGAAAGGCTTTGGCCTAATTTGGAAGATTGGGTCATAAGTGGGCCATAATTGGGCCTTGATGATTATGAGATATTGGACCATCGGAATGCCAAGTGTTTAGACTAGAGTAAATGGTTGGGCCTTAAGGTAAGACCATGTAGAGGTTTGGGCTCAATTTGGAAAATTGGGCCATATGTTGGGCCTTAGTTGATTATTTGTCTTTTGGGCCTTCAGAGTGTGTGTTTGGGCCTTGGTTTTTGAATCAAGATAGGTTGGGGGTAAAGTAGTATTTTTACCCCAAACAATGGACTTATAGTTATGTATTGGAACCCAATTATTAATTGGGTGTTGTTTTGATGTTGACAGTTTTGGAATCTGTCAACCAACAGCTGGATTTTTATCCGCAGGACTTCAGTAGTGCGAGGTGAGTTATCATCACTATATCAACAGGGTCTAAGGCACCAAGGCCGGCCCTTATTGGATTTGTTATCCTGGTTATTGCATGATGATATGGTTAGTGACCTGTTAGGTCGGTATCCTGGTTTATAGGATGATGTTATGTTAGTGACATGTTAGGTCGGTATCTTGGGATATAGGACGATGCTATGATTAGTGATATGTTAAATCGGTTTCACTATTTGTACATGCTAGCTAGCATTTAATATATATATATATATATATATATATATATATATATATATATATATATATATATATATGTGTGTGTGTGTGTGTATGTGTGTATGTGTGTTGATTGTATGATTGGGGGTGGGTTGAGGTGGTCCTACTTTGTGCTGAAGGCCAATAGACCTAGGGCGGCCCGGATAGACTGCATACCCATCAGGGCGTACTAGTCAGGCCGAAGGCCCGGGGAACGGTCCAGACAGGGTGCAGGCCCGGAAGGGCAGACCAGACATGCCGAAGGTTCTCAGAGTGGGCCAGATAGACTGAAGGCCCGGTGAGGGCGGTCCAGTTATACTATAGACTCTATATGCATGTTGTTTTTTATGATATGGTTATGGTTTGTATGGTGTTGGTATTTTGGGGGTAACTCACTAAGCCTTGGAGCTTACATTTATCGATTATCGTTTTAGGTACTTCTGATGATCGCCGGAAGGCGAAGGCGTGACTGTACACTTCCTCACATGTTATGATTTTGATATCTAGGATACTCTGATGATATGAAACTACTTTGAAAACCTTTATGTAATAACTAATGGTTTGAAATGGTTGAAAAAGTTTTAAATTTTTGCAATTTTTTATGGATGTTACATATATAAAGGGTGTTTTCATCATTCACAATCACTTAACAGAATTTCTTAACAATGTTAGTCATAACGACCATTTATGTGCAAGGTTTGCTCGGTAGGGACCATCCATAGAAAAAAAGTTTCAGATGGACTATTTAAGGGACACACAGAAAATCTGAACGACCATTTGTATCTTCATTTTTTAAAATGGTAGACTATATTTATTATTACAAAAATCACCAAATATAGTGATCAAATCGACGAGTTGGAGGGGCCAACTCGACAAGTTGGAGCTGTTTGTGGAAAAACCTAATTTTCAGGGTTTGTGTCCAATTTAAAGGACCTTAAGCCTCATTTCCGCCCCCTTATCATCTTACCACTCTGTGAAGAACCCTAATCGAGTCATAGCCTTGTGTGTGAGAAAGAGAAGCTAATCTTATGATTTTAGTGCACTTTTGGAAGAGAAGGGGAGAGCATCAAAGCTTGGATCGAGAGGAGGATTTTGGATCCATAGATTCTTCAGGAATTTGCTTCAGTTGGAGGTAAAAAGATGCTAACTTGATCATTTCTTTGTGAGATCTTGGGTTAGGGATTTTTTAGGGTTTTATCCCATCCATCTTGTGTTATTGAGTCACTTGAGAATGTCTTGAGGTTGAAACCTCAGATCTGGACTGTAGGTGGTCTTGTGAGACCAAAGACCCGAGCTTTATTGAGCTAGACCAAGCTTTTGTGCATCTAGCCCTTGTTGGAGCTTGTATTGGCATTATGAGCCTAATATGTGATGCATGAACATAAGGCTTGCAGCTTTACGTGATATTTGAGCCTTAGGAAGACAGATCCAGGGTATGGGGCATCATTTCTGCCTTAAAACGTCTGAATAGAATTGGACTGAAGGGACTCGACGAGTCGGTTAGGGTTTGTCCCGATGAGTCTGAGCACGCTGTGACTCGGCGAGTTGACGGGTCAACTTGACGAGTTGATTTGGACTTTCATGAGGTTTCTGAGAAAACGACGGGACTCGACGAGTTGCATAGATGCACTCGACGAGTTGGGTCAACATGGACTGTTGACTCGAGTGTTGACTTCTGTTGACATTAGGGTTTGGTCAAACATGAGTAATGGAGACCATGGAGGGGTAAAATGGTCTTTTCACCCTTTTGAGAACTAGTGGAGGGATTAGCTTAACTATCTTGGAATAATTGTTACCAAATTGCTTATTAGAGATAAGTATATTATGTAGGCGGAGTCTAGACCGTTCGTGTGGTGTTTGAGCTACTTACTTGCTTACTTATGAGGTGAGTCTTCTCACTATACTTACCATGAGTGGTAACCCTTCGTGACCGGAGGGTCTTGTATGCTTATCTTGAGTATTGTGATATCCTGCATTATGTTTTTGTGATTTATGTTGTGTATTATTATTATGAGCTTTATTGAGTTAGGACTGGAGGGTCAACCCGAATTGTGGGACCGGAGGGTCTCCACTGAGACACACTGACCGGAGGGTCTTAATTGAGATGTGTGTGGTATTTTGGGGAACTCACTAAGCTTCATGCTTACCGTGTGATGTGATATGTGTTTCAGCTACTTCTCAGGATCGCGGGAAGGCGCCGGCTTGATTATACATACGAGATGTAGTCATGTTTTTTTTAGGATCCTGGATTTTGTTTAAACAAATTATGAAATTGTGTTTTTGGATAATTTAACACTTTGGGGTTTTTATGAATTGTGTTAATGAGAATTGTGTGATTTAAAAACGAAAAATTTGTTTGAAAATTTACGGCGTTACGTCGAATAAAGATAAATTGGGGGTAAAATGCAATCAAGGAAATTGTCAATGGGTAAATGTTAGAAGATTGTTTGAAGGTATTTGCATTCACAGAGTTATGTCAATGGAAGATTTCAATAATGGTTATTTAAGGTTTTCTACGATGGTGAATAGAGAAATTCCGGCTAAATAGTTGACAGAAATGGAAAATACAATGATCTTTAAAATGGAATAAAGTGAAACCATAAATTAAGTTAAATAAAAAAACACACACTATCAGATAGATCCACGGAGATGAGTCAGGAAAACAAAACCAAGAAAAATAAAAGAGAAACGGAAAATACACTTCCATAAGGAGAATTGGCGAAGGAAGTGAAGGGGCGGACGGAGCGGATGGTGGCATCAGAGGCACCACCTAGTAACACAGGCATCTGTTTCTTCTTAAGGAAATCAAAATGAGAAGCAACCACCAGATCCTTATTGACAATGACAAAAAGATCTGTAGAAGCGGAGGATTATTATTGGTTTTGTAAGTGGTGTCCTGAACACCAACAAAAATGATTCCGACTCTCATTCTAAGTCCGATTTCAAAGCCACCAAATGCCCTCAAAGCACACACCTTGTTTCTCTCCACCATATGCATATCCACATCTAAATGGGTATCCAACTTTAGTTTTTAGGGTTTAGTGGAATGTTCACATTTCACCATTGACTTCAGTCGACAAAAACAGAGTATACAAAGGTTATTTTCGTCATTCACAATCACTTAACAGAATTTGTTAACAATGTTAGTCATAACGACGATTTGTATGCAAGGTTTGCTCGGTAGAGACCATGCATAGGAAAAAAATTTCATAGGGACAATTTACGGGACAGACGGAAAATCTAAACAACCATTTGTGAAATTTTGTCTTTATTTTTTAAAATAGTAGACTATTTTTATTATTACAAAAATCACCAAATGTAGTTTGAAATATTAAAACAAATTAATGGAAAACCATTTTTCTAATTACTTCTTACAATTTAATTGCATAAAATGTAAATGATTATATGTTCATGTTGGATTCTTTCATAATATTAAAAAGTTTTTTGAGGTTATAAAATAATAAACTATTACAATCACGTTTAGAATTACGATTATTTTTTTCAAAATAATAAACTATCTTTATTAGTTTAGAAATTTCCAAATGTATATTTGAATATTCAAAAAAAATCATGGTAAACGTTTTTTTTTTCTAAACATTTATTACAAACAAATTGCAACAAAAATTAAATGATTATATGCTAATGCTTGACTCTTTCATAATATTGAAAACGTTTTGAGGTTATAAAACAATAAATTGTTTTTTTATCAATGTTTAGAATTACCATTATTCGTTTTATACAATAATAAACTGTATATATTATTTAATAAATTACAAAATAAAATTTTGAAATATTCAAAAAATTCATGGTACACTTTTTTCTATTTATTTATTACCATGTTGGAATCTTTCATAATATAGAAAACATTTTGAGGTTATAAAATAATAAACTATTTTTTGTCTATGTTTAGAATTACGATTATTTATTTTTAATATAATAAACTATTTTTTTATCAATGTTTAGAATTATCATTATTTATTTTTTAAAAATAATAAACTAGATATATTATTTCATAAATTACCAAATATACCTTAGAAGTATCAAATATAATTCATGGTAAACTCTATTTCTAACTATTTGTTACAAATTAGTTGCAGCACAACATAAATGATTTATAATGTTCATGCTGGATTCTTTAAAAATATAAACAACATTTTGAAGTTATAAAAGAATATACTATTTTTTTTATCAATACTATCTTTTTAAATAATCAAAATATATTTATTATTTTACAAATTACCAAGTATATTTTCGAAAGAAAATAAATTGGGGGTAAAATGTAATCAAGAAATTGTCAATGTGTTAATGTTAGAAGATTGTTTGAGGGTATTTCCATTCAGAGAGTTATGTCGATGGAGGATTTCAACAAT
Source organism: Lactuca virosa (assembly GCF_052849685.1). Taxonomy (NCBI): domain Eukaryota; kingdom Viridiplantae; phylum Streptophyta; class Magnoliopsida; order Asterales; family Asteraceae; genus Lactuca; species Lactuca virosa. Next base: position 94,066,055 of record NC_136431.1, on the reverse strand, counting down.
GGTTATTTCAGTTTTCTACAATGGTGGATAGAGAAATTTCGGGTAAATAGCTGATAGAAATGGAAAATACATTGATCTTTAAAATGGAATAAAGTGTAACCATAAATTATATTAAATAAAAAAAACCCACACTATCAAATAGATCCGCGGAGATGAGACAGAAACACAAAACCAAGAAAAATAAAAGAGAGAATGAAAATACACTTGTAGAAAGAGGATTGGTGAAGGAAGTGAAGGGGAGAAAAGAGCTGATGGCGGCAGCGGAGGCACCACTTAGGAACTCGTGCATCCTTCTCTTCTTAAGGAAATCAAAATGAGCATCACCCACGAGATCCCTATCGAAGATGACAAAAAGATCTGTAGAAGCAGGAGGATTATTATTGGTTTTGTAAGTGGTGTCCTGAACACCAACAAAAATGATTTCGACTCCCATTCTAAGTCCGATTTCAAAGCCACCAAAGGCCCTCAAAGCACGCGCCTCGTTTCTCTCCACCACATCCATATTGATAACCAAATGGGTATCCAACTTTAGTGTTTAGACATAAGTGGAATGTTGAGATTTCACCATTGACTTCAGTCGACAAAAACAGAGTATAATGTAACATTCCGTTTGAAATAGAGTAATTAAATAAAAAAACCCGGAACCCCAAGACGTAAATTTATATTTTATATTATTTTATAGTGGCCCTAAAATCCATAATATTTATCAGGGTGTTGGTTTTGGGGAGACGAACGATATAATCTGGACTTTCGGGGTTAAAGTGGAATTTCGGGATTTATTTTGTAAAGATTTTATGAAGTCAGTGGGTGTTTGGTATCATTTGGACTTATATTAAATAGATTTTGGAGGCATAGGGGCTGAATGTTAATTTGTGGACCTTATTTGAAAAGAATGAGAGGAGGAGAGACTAAAAACGTTAATATGGCTAAAGTTTGATTTTTGGACTTTCGGGGGTTAAAGCATATAAACCCGTCAATTTGCCCCTTAAACCCTAACCCTACCTTATCATCTTTCAACCGCCACCTTCACCACCCTTGTCTTTCCAGCCGTCATCCTCACATCCCCTATCTCCGGCCGGCGCCGCTACCCCCTGTTGTCGAAGTTGCAAACCACCGTTGAGCTCCTGCTGCCGGCGACAACGAGGACCACCGGGAAGGTGCCATTGAAGACTGCCGACGAAGACGGAGAGTCGCTATTTCCGTAGTGATTCAGTCGTGGAGATCGGAAGACCGACGAGTTCGGGGGTTGCTGTAGTTCATGGTCGGGGCGCTACACTGCCGTTTCCATGAGGACGGGGCTATCGCCGGTCGCGCCACCTTTCTACGACTGTTACATTGCCGCCGCCACTCTAGCGGCTGTTCCACCCTCTAGCGCTGCTGCTGCCAATGTTCAGGCCGTCGTCGTCGCCGCCATACGACTTTTTTGCTTTGACGGATGTTCTCCGACCGCTGCCACCATCCTTTCTTCTTCTTCTTTTCGTTTCTTCCGTCGTTAGCCGTCGCTGTTGACGCTAGTGTTGTTGTTGTCGTCGCCGTACGCCACCAGGTGGGTGGTTGTGACCATCTTTCAGTCAAGGCGTGTGTGTGTTGGTGTGTTGCGTGGTTATGAATAAAAAGAGAGGCCATCACCACCACCGTGAGGTGGTGGCTGTCACCTTGTACCACCGTCGGCCGCCACAAGGGTGGCCGCGTGTGTGTGTTATATTATGTGTGTCTCTTTTGGATTTATGTTGTATAATGTATTTCTTTGGCCGAATTATTCACGGAAAACCCACCACCACCATCGTGAGGTGGTGGCTGCCGCCTTCTGCCGCCACCAGCCGCCATGTTGGGTGGCGGTGTGCATTGTGTGATTGGATTGCTAGTTTAGATGCTTGAACATGTTTTGGTTGGAAATCATAACCCCCACCACGAGGTGGTGGCTGCCGCCGCGAGCCACCGACAACCACCACCGCCCGAGGTGGCAGTGGGTGGTGCTCGGCCTTATGAAACCCTAATTGACCTAATGAAGCCCCAATTGACCTAAAAACCTAACCATTGGATTAATTGGCAAGTATTTTGGTTGGAAACCCTAATTAGGGTTTAGAAAACCCTAATGTTATGAAACCCTAATTTTGGGAATTGATCAGGACCCGCACTGAAATTATTTATTAGACTTAAAATATTAATTAATAATCATTTGCAATTAACTTAAGGCAATGTTGGAATTAAGGGATTATGTCCTTAATGGGTTAAGTAAGAACACTTAACCTTAATCGTCATTTTATGTGAAAAACCCTAATTGGGTTTGGGTTCTTTTTGGGCTATTTCTTGGACTGAGTTGTTGTAGGCCTTCGTGGGCCAATTGGGAACATGTTTATAGACTAAGGAAATTATTGGGCTTTATATTGGAAAGGTTTTGGCCTAATTTGGAAGATTGGGCCATAATTGGGCCTTGATAATTATGAGATATTGGACCATCAGAATGCCAAGTGTCTGGACTACAGTAAATGGTTGGGCCTTAAGCTAAAACCATGTAGAGGTTTGGGCTCAATTTGGAAAATTGGGCCATATGTTGGGCCTTAGTTGATTATTTGGCTTTTGGGCCTTCAGAGTGTGTGTTTGGGCCTTGGTTTTGAATCAAGCTAGGTTGGGGGTAAAGTAGTATTTTTACCCCAAACATGGACTTATGGTTATGTATTGGAACCCAATTATTAATTGGGTGTTGTTTTGATGTTGACAGTTTTGGAATCTGTCAACCAACAGCTGGAGTTTTATCTGCAGGACTTCAGTAGTGCGAGGTGAGTTCTCCTCACTATATCAACAGGGTCTAAGGCACCAAGGTCGGCCCTTATTGCATTTGTTATCCTGGTTATTGCATGATGATATGGTTAGTGACCTGTTAGGTCGGTATCCTAGTTTATAGGATGATGTTATGTTAGTGACCTGTTAGGTCGGTATCTTGGGATATAGGATGATGCTATGATTAGTGATCTGTTAGATCGGTTTCACTATTTGTACATGCTAGCTAGCATTTAATATATATATATATATATATATATATATATATATATATATATATATATATATATATATATATATATATATATATATGTGTGTGTGTGTGTGTGTGTATGTGTGTTGATTGTATGATTGGGGGTGGGTTGAGGTGGTCCTACTTTGTGCTGAAGGCCAATAGACCCAAGGCGGCCCGGATAGACTGCAGACCCATCAAGGCGTACTAGTCAAGCCGAAGGCCCTGGGAACCGTCCAGACAGGCTGCAGGCCCGGAAGGGCAGACCAGACATGCTGAAGGTTCTCAGAGTGGGCCAGATAGACTGAAGGCCCAGTGAGGGCGGTCCAGTCATACTATAGACTCTATATGCATGTTGTTTGTTATGATATGGTTATGGTTTGTATGGTGTTGGTATTTTGGGGGTAACTCACTAAGCCTTGGAGCTTACATATATCGATTATCGTTTTAGGTACTTCTGATGATCGCGGGAAGGCAAATGCATGACCGTACACTTCCTCACATGTTATGATTTTGATATCTAGGATACTCTGATGATATGAAACTACTTTGGAAACCTTTATATAATAACTAATGGTTTGAAATGGTTGAAAAAGTTTTAAATTTTTGCTAATTTTTATGGATGTTACATAAATAAAGGGTGTTTTCATAATTCACAATCACTTAACAGAATTTCTTAACAATGTTAGTCATAACGACCATTTGTGTGCAAGGTTTGCTCGGTAGGGACCATCCATAGAAAAAAAGTTTCAGATGGACTATTTAAGGGACAGACAGAAAATCTAAACGAACATTTGTATCTTCATTTTGTAAAATAGTAGACTATATTTATTATTACAAATATCATCAAATATAGTTTTGAAATAGTAAAAAAAATAATAATAATGAAAAACTATTTTTCTAATTACTTGTTACAATTTTATTGCATAAAAAAGTAAATGATTACATATTCATGTTGGATTCTTTCATAATATAAAGAAGTTTTTTGAGGTTAAAAAATAATAAACTATCACAATCACGTTTAGAATTACGATTATTTTTTAAAAATAATAAACTATCTTTATTAGTTTAGAAATTACCAAGCGTATATTTAAAATATTCAAAAGAAATCATGGTACACCTTTTTCTAAACATTTGTTACAAATAAATTGCAGCAAAAAGTAAATGATTATATGCTAATGCTTGATTATTTCATAATATTGAAAATGTTTTGAGGTTATAAAACAATAAATTATTTTTTTTTATCAATGTTTAGCATTACCATTATTCGTTTTATAAAATAATAAACTATATCTACTATTTCATAAATCACAAAATAAAATTTTGAAATATTCAAAACATTTCTTGCTACACTTTTTTCTATTTATTTCTTAACACGTAATTGCAGGAAAAAATAATTGATTATATGTTCATGTTGGAATCTTTCATAATATAGAAAAAAATTTTGAGGTTATAAAATAATAAACTATTTTTGTCAATGTTTAGAATTACGATTATTTATTTTTAATATAATAAACTATTTTTTTATCAATGTTTAGAATTATCATTATTTATTTTTTTAAATAATAAAACTAGATATATAATTTCATAAATTACCAAATATATTTTAGAATTATCAAATATAATTCATGGTAAACTCTATTTCTAACTATTTGTTACAAATTAGTTGCAGCAAAACATAAATGATTTACATGTTAATGTTGGATTCTTTAAAAATATAGACAACCTTTTGAAGTTATAAAAGAATATACTATTTATTTTAAAAATGTTTATCAATATTATCTTTTTAAATAATCAAAATATATTTATATTTTACAAATTACCAATTACATTTTCGAAAGGAGATAAATTGGGGGTAAAATGTAAACAAGTAAATTGTCAATGTGAAAATGTTAGAAGATTGTTTGAGGGTATTTGCATTCAAAGTGTTATGTCAATGGAGGATTTCAATAATGGTTATTTCAGGTTTTTTACAATGGTGGATACAGAAAATTTCAGGTAAATACTTGACAGGAATGAAAAATACAGTGATCTTTAAAATGGAATAAAGTGTAACCGTTAATTAAATTAAATAAAAAAACTCACACTCTCATATAGATAGATCCGCGGAGATGAGACAGAAACACAAAAGCAAGAAAAATGAAAGAGAGAAGGAAAATACACTTGTAGAAAGAGGATTGGCGAAGTAAGTAAAGCGGCGAAAGGAGCGAATGGCGGCAGCGGAGAAACCACGTAGAAACTCGGGCATCCGTTTCTTCTTAAGGAAATCAAAATTAGCAGCATCCACCAGATTCCTATCGACAATTACAAAAAGATATGTACACGCAAGAGGATTATTATTGGTTTTGTAAGTGGTGTCCTGAACACTAACAAAAATGATTCCGACTCCCATTCTAAGTCCGATTTCAAAGCCACCAAATGCCCTCAAAGCACGCGCCTCGTTTCTCTCCATCGTATCCATATCGATATCCAAATGAGTATCCAACTTTAGTTTTTAGGTTTAAGTGGAATGTTGAAATTTCACAATTGACTTCAGTCAACAAAAAGAAAAACAGGATATATAAGGGGTATTTTCGTCATTCACAATCACTTAAAAAAATTTGGTAACAATATTAGTCATAACGACCATTTATGTGCAAGGTTTGCTCGTTAGGGACCATCCATAGGAAATAGTTTCATAGGGACTATTTAAGGGACAGAAAGAAAATCTAAAGGACCATTTGTGAATTTTTTTATTTTTTAAAATAGTAATCTATATTTATTATTACAAAAATCACCAACTATAGTTTTGAAATATTCAAAAAAACTAATGGAAAACAATTTTTCTAATTACTTGTTACAATTTAACTGCATAAAAAGTAAATGATTACATGTTCATGTTGGATCTTTCATAATATAAAAAAAGTTTTTTGAGATTATAAAATAATAAACTATTACAATCACGTTTAGAATTACTATTATTTTTTTAAAATAATAACCTATCTTTATTTGTTTAGAAATTACCAAATGCATATTTGAAATATTAAAAAGAAATCATCGTAAACCTTTTTTTTCTAAACATTTGTTACAAATAAATTACAGCAAAGAGTAAATTATTGTACGCTAATGCTTGATTATTTCATAATACTGAAAACGTTTTGAGGTTATAAAATAAGAAATTATTTTTTTTTATCAAATTTTAGAATTACTATTAATCGTTTTATAAAATAATAAACTGTATCTATTACTTCAAAACGTTTTATAACCTATATCTATTACTTCAAATTTTAGAATTACTATTAATCGTTTTGTAATTTATGAAGTAATATTTATCAAATTTGATATCTAGGATACTCTAATGATATGAAACTACTTTGGAAACCTTTATGTAATAACTAATGGTTTGAAATGGTTGAAAAAGTTTTAAATTTTTGCTAATTTTTAATGGATGTTACATAAATAAAGGGTGTTTTCATCATTCACAATCACTTAACAAAATTTCTTAACAATGTTAGTCATAACGACCATTTGTGTGCAAGGTTTACTCGGTAGGGACCATCCACAGAAAAAAAAGTTTCAGATGGACTATTTAAGGGACAGACAGAAAATCTAAACGAACATTTGTATCTTCATTTTTTAAAATAGTAGACTATTTATTATTACAAAAATCACCAAATATAGTTTTGAAATATTCAAAAAAAATTAATGGAAAACCATTTTTCTAATTACTTGTTACAATTTAATTGCATAAAAATGTAAATGATTACATGTTCATGTTGGATTCTTTCATAATATAAAAAAGTTTTTTGATGTTATAAAATAATAATAAACTATTACAATCACGTTTAGAATTACGATTATTATCTAAAAATAATAAACTATCTTTATTAGTTTAGAAATTACCAAATGTATATTTAAAATATTCAAAAGAAATCATGGTAAATCTTTTTTTCTAAACATTTGCTACAAATAAATTACAACAAAGATTAATTATTGCTAATGCTTTATTTTTTCATAATATTGAAGACGTTTTGAGGTTATCAAATAATAAATTATTCTTTTTATCAATTTTTAGAATTACCATTATTTGTTTTATAAAGTAATAAACTGTATCTATTATTTCATAGATTACAAAATCAAATTTTGAAATATTCAAAAGAAATTCATGGTACATTTTTTTTTCAAATTACTTATTACCACGTAATTGCAGGAAAAAAATAATTGATTACATGTTAATGTTGGAATCTTTCATAATACAGAAAACTTTTTGAGGTTATGAAATAATAAACTATTTTTGTCAATGTTTAGAATTACGATTATTTATTTTTAAAATAATAAACTGTTTTTTTATCATTGTTTAGAATTACCATTATTTTTTAAAAAATTAATAAACTAGATATATTATTTCATAAATTACCAAATATATTTTCGAAGTATCCAATATAATTCATGGTAAACTCTATTTCTAACCATTCATTACAAATTAATTGCAGTAAAACATAAATGATTTACATGTTCATTTTGGATTCTTTAAAAATATAGACAACCTTTTGAAGTTATAAAAGAATATACTATTTTTTTTTAACAATGTTTATCAATACTATCTTTATAAATAATCAAAATATATTTATTATTTTAGGAGTTACCAAGTATATTTTCAAAGGAGATAAATTGTGGGTAAAATATAATCAAGGAAATTGTCAACATGTAAATGTTAGAAGATTGTTTGAGGGTATATGCATTCACAGAGTTATGCCAATTGAGGGTTTCAATAATGGTTTTTTCAGGTTTTCTACGATGGTGGATAGAGAAATTTCGGGTAAATAGTTGACAGAAATGGAAAAAACAATGATCTTTGAAATGGAATAAAATGTAACCATAAATTAAATTAAATAAAAAAAACCCACACTTTCAGATAGATCCACAGAGATGAGCCAGGAACACAAAACCAAGAAAAATAAAAGAGAGAATGAAAATACACTTGCAGAACGAGGATTGGCGAAGGAAGTAAAATGGCCGACGAAGCGGATGGCGGTAACGGAGGCACAACGTAGGAACCCAGGCATCCGTTTCTTCTTAAGGATATAAAAATGAGCAGCAGCCACCAGATCCATATCGAAGATGACAAAAAGATCTGTAGAAACGGAGGATTATTATTGTTTTGTCATTGGTGTCCTCAACATCAACAAAAATGATTATGACTCTCATTCTAAGTCCGATTTTAAAATCACCAAATGCCCTCATAACACATACCTCGTTTCTCTCCACCATAGTCATATCCATATCCAAATGGGTATCCCAATTTTGTTTTTAGTGTTAAGTGGAATGTTGACATTTCACCATTGAGTTCAGTCGACAAAAACATAGTATACAAACGGTATTTTCGTCATTCACAATCACTTAACAGAATTTGTTAACAATGTTAGTCATAATGACCATTTGTGTACAAGGTTTGCTCAGTAGGGACCATCCATAGGAAAAAAGTTCATAGGAACTATTTAAAGGATAGACGGAAAATCTAAACGACAATTTGTGAAATTTTGTCTTCATTTCTTAAAATAGTAGACTATATTTATTATTACAAAAATCACCAAATATAGTTTTGAAATATTAAAAAAAATTAATGGAAAACCATTTTTCTAATTACTTGTTACAATTTAATTGCATAAAAAAGTAAATGATTACATGTTCATGCTGGATTCTTTCATAATCTAAAAAAGATTTTTGAGGTTATAAAATAATAAACTATTACGATCACGTTTAGAATCACGATTATTTTTTTAAAATAATAAACTATCTTTATTAGTTTAGGAATTACCAAATGTATATTTGAAATATTCAAAAGAAATCACGGTAAACCTTTTTTTCTAAACATTTGTTACAAATAAATTGCTACAAAAAGTAAATGATTATATGCTAATGCTTGATTCTTTCATAATATTGAAAACGATTTGAGGTTATAAAACAATAAATTATTCTTTTTTTATTAATGTTTAGAATTACCATTATTCGTTTTTTAAAATAATAAATTGTATCTATTATTTTATAAATTACAAAATAAAAGTTTGTAATACTCAAAAGAATTCATGGTACACTTTTTTCTATTTACTTCTTACCACGTAATTGCAGGAAACAAAAAAATGATTACATGTTCATGTTGGAATATTTCATAATATATAAAACTTTTTGAGGTTATAAAATAATAATAAACTACTTTTAACAAGTTTTAGAATTAAGATTATTTATTTTTAAAATAATAAACTATTTTTTTATCAATGTTTAGAATTACCATTATTTAATTTTTTTAAATAATAAACTAGATATATTATTTCATAAATTACCAAATATATTTTAGAAGTATAAAATATAATTCTTGGTAAACTCAATTTTTAACTATTTTTTACCAATTAGTTGGAGCAAAACATAATTGATTTACATGTTCATATTGGATTCTTTAAAAATATATACAATCTTTTGAAGTTATAAAAGATTATACTATTTTTTTTTATCAATGTTTATCAACACTATCTTTTTAAATAATCAAAATATATTTATTATTTTACAAGTTACCAAGTATATTTTCGAAAAAAGATAAACTGGGGGTAAAATTTAATCAAGGAAATTGTTAATGTGTAAATGTTAAAAGATTGTTTGAGGGTATTTGCATTCACAGAGTCATGTCATTGAAGGATATCAATAATGGTTATTTCAGGTTTTCAATGATGGTGGATAGAGAAATTTCGGGTAAATAGTTGACAGAAATGGAAAATACAATGATCTTCAAAATGCAATATAGTGTAACATAAATTAAGTTAAATAAAAAAACCCACACTATCAGATAGATCCGCGGAGATGAGATAGAAATACAAAACCTAGAAAAATAAAAGAGAGAAGGAAAATACACTTGCAGAAAGAGTATTGCGAAGTAAGTAAAGGGGCGAAAGGAGCGGATGTTACAATTTAATGGAAAGTCATTTTTCTAATTACTTGTTACAATTTAATTGCATAAAAAAAGTAAATGATTATATGTTCATGTTGGATTCTCTCATATTACAAAAAGCTTTTTTCAGGTTATAAAATAATGAACTATTACAATCACGTTTAGAATTACGATTATTTTTGTAAAATAATAAACTATCTTTGTTAGTTTATAAATTACCAAATATACATTTGAAATATTCAACAGAATTCATGGTAAACCTTTTTTTCTAAACATTTGTTACAAATAAATTACAGAAAAAAGTAAATTATTATATGCTAATGCTTGATTCTTTCATAATATTGAAAACGTTTTGAGGTTATAAGATAATAAATTTTTTTTTATCAATGTTTAAAATTTCCATTATTCGTTTTATAAAATAATAAACTGTATCTATTATTTCGTAAATTACAGAATAAAATTTTGAAATATTCAAAAGAATTCATGGTACACTTTTTTCTAATTACTTATTACCACGTAATTTGAGGAAAAAATAATTGATTACATGTTATGTTGGAATCTTTCATAATATAGAAAACTTTTTGAGGTTATAAAATAATAAACTATTTTTGTCAATGTTTAGAACTACGATTATTTATTTTTAAAATAATAAACTATTTTTTTTATCAATGTTTAGAATTACCATTATTTATTTTTTAAAATAATAAAACTAGATATATTATTTCATAAATTACCAAATATAGTTTAGAATTATGAAATATAATTCATGGTAAACTCTATTTCTAACTATTTGTTACAAATTAGTTGCAGCAAAACATAAATGATTTACATGTTAATGTTGGATTCTTTAAAAATATAGACAACCTTTTGAAGTTATAAAAGAATATACTATTTATTTTAACAATGTTTATCAATATTATCTGTTTAAATAATCAAAATACATTTATATTTTATAAATTACCAATTACATTTTCGAAATGAGATAAATTGAGGGTAAAATGTAATTAAGGAAATTGTCAATGTGTAAATGTTAGAAGATTGTTTGAGGGTATTTGCATTAATAGAGTTATGCCAATGGAGGATTTCAATAATGGTTATTTCAGGTTTCCTACAATGGTGGATAGAGAAATTTCGGGTTAAAAGTTCACAGAAATGGAAAAAACAATGATCTTTAAAATGGAATAAAGTGAAACCATAAATTAAATTAAATAAAAAAAACCCCACACTATCAGATAGATCCACGGAGATGAGTCAGGAACAGAAACCAAAGAAAAATAAAAGAGAGAAGGAAAATACACTTGCAGAAAGAGGATTGGCGAAGGAAGTGAGGGGCGAAAGGAGTGGGTGGCGGCTGCGGAGGCACCACATAAGAATCGGGCATCCGTTTCATCTTAAGGAAATCAAAATGAGCAGCATCCACTAGATCCCTATCGACGATGACAAAAAGATATGTAGAAGCAGGAGGATTATTAATGGTTTTGTAAATGGTGATTATTATTGGTTTTGTAAGTGGTGTCCTGAAAACAACCAAAAATGATTCCGACTCCCATTCTAAGTCCAATTTCAAAGCCACCAAATGCCTTCAAAGCACGCGCTCGTTTCTCTTCACCATATCCATATCGATATCTAAATGGGTATCAAATTTTAGTTTTCAGGGTTAAGTGGAATGTTGAAATTTTACTATTGACTTCAGTCGACAAAAACAGGCTATATAAAGGGTTTTTCGTCATTCACAGTCACTTAAAAAAATCTATTAACAATATTAGTCATAACGACCATTCGTGTGCAAAGTTTGCTCGGTAGGGACCATCCATAGGAAAAAAGATTCATAAGGACTATTTAAGGGACAGGCGGAAAATCTAAAGGACCATTTTTGAAATTTTGTCTTTATCTTTTAAAATAGTAGACTATATTTATTATTACAAAAATCACCAAAAATAGTTTTGAAACATTCAAAAATATTAGTGGAAAACCATTTTTCTAATTACTTGTTACAATTTAACTGTATAAAAAAGTAAATGATTACATGTTCATGTTGGATTCTTTCATAATATAAAAAAGTTTTTGAGGTTATTAAATAATAAACTATTACAATCACATTTAAAATTACGATTATTTTTTTAAAATAATAAACCATCTTTATTAGTTTATAAATTAGCAAATATATATTTGAAATATTCAACAGAAATCATGGTAAACCTTTTTTTTTTAAACATTTGTTACAAATAAATTACAGCAAAAGTAAATTATTATATGCTAATGATTGACTTTTCATAATATTAAAAATGTTTTGAGGTCATAAAATAATAATTTTTTTTATCAATGTTTAGAATTACCATTATTCATTTTATAAAATAATAAACTGTATCTATTATTTCATAAATTACAAAATTAAATTTTTCAAAATTCAAAAGAATTCGTGGTACACTTTTTTCTATTTACTTCTTACCACGTAATTGCAGGAAAAAAATAATTGATTACATGTTCATGTTGGAATTTTTCATAATATAGAAAACTTTTTGAGGTTATAAAATAAAAAACTATTTTTTTCAATGTTTAGAATTACGATTATTTTATTTTAAAATAATAAACTGTTTTTTTATCAATGTTTTGAATTACCATTATTTATTTTTTTAAAATAATAAATTAGATATATTGTTTCATAAATTACCAAATATATTTTAGAAGTATCCAATATATTTCATGGTAAACTCTGTCTCTAACTATTTGTTACAAATTAGTTGCAGCAAAACATAAATGATGTACATGTTCATGTTGGATTCTTTAAAAATATAGACAACCTTTTAAAGTTAGAAAAGAATATACTGTTTTTTTTACAATGCTTATCAACGTTATCTTTTTAAATAATCAAAGTATATTTATTAGTTTACAAGTTACCAAGTATATTTTCGAAAGGATATAAATTGGAGGTAAAATGTAATCATGGAAATTGTCAATGTGTAAATGTTAGAAAATTGTTGAGGGTATTTGCATTCCGAGAGTTATGTCAATAGAGGATTTCAATAATGGTTATTTCAGGCTTTCTATAATGGAGTATAGAGAAATTTCAGGTAAATAGTTGACAAAAATGAAAAAACAATGAACTTTAAAATGGAATAAAGTGAAACCATAAATTAAATTAAATAAAAAAAACTCACACTATCAGAAAGATCCACGGAGATGAGTCACGGAGATGAGTCAGGAAAACAAAACCAAGAAAAATAAAAGAGAGAGTGAAAATACACTTGCAGAAGGAGAATTGGCGATGGAAGTGAAGGGGCGGATGGAGCGGATGGCGGCAGCGGAGGTACCATCTAGTAACCCGGGCATCCGTTTCTTCTTAAGGGAATCAAAATGAGCAGCAGCCACTAGATCCCTATTGACAATGACATAAAGATATGTAGAAACAGAGGATTATTATTGGTTTTGTAAATTGTGTCATGAACACCAACAAAAATGATTCCGACTCCCATTCTAAGTCCGATTTCAAAGCCACCAAATTCCCTCAAAGCACACACCTCGCTTCTCTCCACCATATCCATATCTATATCGAAATGGGTATTGAACTTTAGTTTTTAGGATTCAGTGGAATGTTAACATTCCTCCATTGACTTCAGTCGACAAAAACAAAGTTTACAAAGGTTATTTTCATCATTCACAATCACTTAACAGAATTTGTTAACAATGTTAGTCATAATGACCATTTGTGTGCAAGGTTTGCTCGGTAGGGACCATCCATAGGAAAAAAGTTTCATAAGGACTATTTAAGGGACATACGGAAAATCTAAACGACAATTTGTGAATTTTTGTCTTCATTTTTTAAAATAGTAGACTATATTTATTATTACAAAAATCACCAAATATAGTTTTGAAATATTCAAAAAAATTAATGGAAAACCATTTTTCTAATTACTTGCTACAATTTAATCGCATAAAAAGTAAATGATTACATGTTTTGGATTCTTTCATAATATAAAAACTTTTTTGAGGTTATAAAATAATAAACTAATACAATCACCTTTAGAATTACGATTATTTTTTTAAAATAATAAACTATCTTTATTAGTTTAAAAATTACCAAATATATATTTGAAATATTCAAAATAAATCAAGGTAAGCCTTTTTTCTAAACATTTGTTACAAATAAATTGCAGCAAAAAGTAAACGATGTTATGCTAATGCTTGATTCTTTCATAATATTGAAAACGTTTTGAGGTTATAAAAATATAAATTATTTTTTTACCAATATTTAGAATTCCCATTATTCGTTTTATAAAATAATAAAATGTATCTAGTATTTCATAAAATACAAAATAAAATTTTGAAATATTCAAAAGAATTCATGGTACACTTTTTTATATTTACTTCTTACCCCGTAATGCCAGGAAAATATAAACTATTTTTGTCAATGTTTAGAATTACGAATATTTATTTTTAAAATAATAAACTATTTTTTATCAATGTTCAAAATTACCATTATTTATTTTTTAAAAATAATAAACTAGATATATTATTTCATAAATTACGAAATATATTTTAGAAGTATCAAATATAATTCATGGTAAACTCTATTTCTAACTATTTGTTACAAATTAGTTGCAGCAAAACATAAATGATTTACACGTTCTTGTTCGATTCTTTAAAAATATAACAACCGTTTGAAGTTATAAAAGAGTATACTATTTTTTATCAATGTTTATCAATACTATCTTTTTAGATAATCCAAATATATTTATTATTTTACGAATTACAAAGTATATTTTCGAAAGAAGATAAATTGGGGGTAAAATGTAATCAAGGAAATTGTCAATGTGTGAATGTTAGAAGATTGTTTGAGGGTATTTGCATTCACATAGTCATGTCAATGGAATATTTAAATAATGGGTATTTCAGGTTTTCTACGATGGTGGATAGATAAATTTTGGGTAAATAGTTGATAGAAATGGAAAATACAATGATCTTTAAAATGGAATAAAGTGTAACCACCAATTAAATTAAATAAAAAAAGTGACACTATCAGATAGATACACGAAGATGTGCCAGGAACACAAACCAAGAAAAATAAAAGAGAGAAGGGAAATACACTTGTAGAAAGAGGATTGGCGAAGGAAGTGAAGGGGCGAAAGGAGCGGATGGCAGCAGCGAAGGCACCACATAGGAACCCGGGTATCCGTTTCTTCTTAAGGAAATCAAATGAGCAGCATCCACCAAATCCTTATCGACCATGACAAAAAAAACCTGTACAAGCAGTAGGATTATTATTGGTTTTGTAAGTGGTGTCCTGAACGACAACAAAAATGTTTCCGACTCCCATTCTAAGTCCGGATTCAAAGCCACCAAATGCCCTCAAAGCACGAGTTTCGTTTTTCTCCACCATATCCATATCGATATCCAAATGGGTATCCAACTTTAGTTTTGAGGTTTAAGTGGAATGTTGAAATTTCACTATTGACTTCAGTCGACAAAAACATGATATATAGTGGGTATTTTCGTCATTCACAATCACTTAACAGAATTTATTAATAATATTAGTCATAACGACCATTTGTGTGCAAGGTTTGCTCGGTAGGACCATCCATAGGAAAAAAAATTTCATAGGGACTATTTAAGGGACAGAAAGAAAGTCAAGTGGACCATTTATGAATTTTATCTTTATTTTTTAAAATAGTAAACTATATTTATTATTACAAAAATCACCAAATATAATTTTGAATTATTCAAAAGAATTAATGGAAAAGTGGAAAACCATTTTTATAATTACTTGTTACAATTTAATTGCATAAAAATGTAAATGATTACATGTTCATGTTGGATTCTTTCGTAATATAAAAAAGTTTTTTGAGGTTATAAAATAATAAACTATTACAATCTCGTTTAGAATTAAGATTATTTATTTAAAATAATAAACTATCTTTATTAGTTTAGAAATTACCAAACGTATATTTGAAATATTCAAAAGAAATCATGGTAAACCTTTTTTTCTAAACATTTGTTACAAATAAATTGCAGCAAAAAGTAAATGATTATATGCTAATGTTTGATTCTTTCATAATATTGAAATCGTTTTGAGGTTATAAAACAATAAATTATTTTTTTATCAACGTTTAAAATTATCATTATTCGTTTTATAAAATAATAAACAGTATCTGTTACTTTACAAATTACAAAATAAAATTTTGAAATATGCAAAAGAATTTATGGTACACTTTTTTCTATTTACTTCTTAAAACGTAATTGCAGGAAAAAATATTTGATTACATGTTCATGTTGGAATCTTTCATAATATAGAAAACGTTTTGAGGTTATAAAATAATAAACTTTTTTTGTCAATGTTTAGAATTAAGATTATTTATTTTGAAAATAATAATCTATTTTTTTATCAATGTTTTGAATTACCATTATTTTTTTTAATATAATAAACTAGATATATTATTTCATAAATTACCAAATATATTTTAGAAGTATCAAATATAATTCATGGTAAACTCTATTTCTAACTATTTGTTACAAATTAGTTGGAGCAAAACATAATTGATTTACATGTTCATGTTAGATTCTTTAAAAATATAGACAACCTTTTGAAGTTATAAAAGAATATACTATTTTTTTGTAAATGTTTATCAATACTATCTTTTTAAATAATCTAAATATATTTATTATTTTACAAATTACGAAGTATATTTTCAGAAGAAATAAATTCGGGGTAAAATGTAATCAAGGAAATTGTCAATGTGTAAATGTTAGAAAATTGATTTAGGGTATTTGCATTTACAGAGTTATGTCAATGGAGGATTTCAATAATTGTTATTTTAGGTTTCCTACGATGGTGGATAGAGAAATTTCGGGTAAATAGTTGAAAGAAATGGAAAAAACAATGATCTTTAAAATGGAATAAAGTGAAACCATAAATTAAATTTAAAAAAAACCCCACACTATCAGATAGATCCATAGAGATGAGTCAGGAACACAAAACCAAGAAAAATAAGAAGGAAAATACAATTGCACAAAGAGGATTGGCGAATGAAGTGAAGGGGCGAAAGGAGCGGATAGCGGCAGCGGAGGCACCAAGTAGGAACCCGGGCATCTGTTTCTTTTTAAGGAAATCAAAATGAGCAGCATCCACCAGATCCCTCTCGACGATGACAAAAAGATTTGTCGAAGCAGGAGGATTATTATTGGTTTTGTAAGTGGTGTCCTGAACACCAACAAAAATGATTCCGACTCATATTCTAAGTCCGATTTCAAAGCCACCAAATGCCCTCAAAGCATGCGCCTCATATCTCTCCACCATATCAATATTGATATTCAAATGGGTATCCAACTTTAGTTTTTAGGGTTAAGTGGAATGGTTAAATTTCACTATTGACTTCCGTCGACAAAAATAGGGTATATAAAGGGTCTTTTTGTCATTCACAGTCATTTAAGAGAATTTGTTAACAATATTACTCCTAACGACCATTTGTGTGCAAGGTTTGCTCGGTAGGGACCATCCAAAGGAAAAAAGTTACATAGGGACTATTTAAGGGACAAACGGAAATTCTAAAGGACCATTTGAGAAATTTTGTCTTTATTTTTTAAAATAGTAGACTTTATTTATTATTACAAAAATCACAAAATATAGTTTTGAAATACTAAAAAAAATTAATAGAAAACCAATTTTCTAATTACTTGTTACTATTTAATCGCTTAATTACGATTATTTTTTTAAACTAATAAACTATCTTTATTAGTTTAGAAATTACCAAATGTATATTTGAAATATTCAAAAGAAATCATGGTAAACCTTTTTTTTTTCTAAACATTTGTTACAAATAAATTAAAAGTAAATTATTATATGTTAATGCTTGATTCTTTCATAATGTTGAAAACGTTTTGAGGTTATAAAATAATAAATTATTTTTTTTATCAATATTTAGAATTACCATTATTCGTTTTATAAAATAATAAACTGTATCTATTATTTCGTTAATTACGAAACAAAATTTTGAAATATTCGAAAGAATTCATGGTACGCTTTTTTCTAATTACTTCTTACCACGTAGTTGCACGAAAAAATAATTGATTACAAGTTCATGTTGGAATCTTTCATAATATAGAAAACTTTTTGAGGTTATTAAATAATAAACTATTTTGTCAATGTTCAGAATTACGATTATTTATTTTTAAAATAATAAACTATTTTTTATCATTCTTTAAATTTACCGTTATTCATTTATTTTAAATAATAAACTATTTATATTATTTCATAAATTACAAAATATATTTTAGAAGCATCCAATATAATTCATGGTAAAATGTAATCAAGGAAATTGTCAATGTGTAAATGTTAGAATATTGTTCCAGGGTATTTGCATCCACAGAGTTATGTCAATGGAATATTTCAATAATGGTTTTTTCAGGTTTTCTACGTTGGTGTATAGAGAAATTTCGGGTAAATAGTTGACAGAAATGGAAAAAACAACGAACTTTAAAATGGCATAAAGTGAAAACATAAAGTAAATTAAATAAAAAAACCCACATTATCAGATAGATCCACGGAAATGAGTTAGGAACACAAAACCAAGAAAAATAAAAGAGAGAAGGAAAATACACTTGCAGAAAGAGGATTGGCGAAGGAAGTGAAGGGGCGAAAGGGGCGGATGGTGGCAGTGGAGGCACCACGTAGGAACCCGGGCATCCGTTTCTTCTTAAGGAAATTAAAATGGGCGGCAACCACCAGATCCCTGTTGACGATGACAAAAACATTTGTAGAAGCGGAGAATTATTATTGGTTTTGTAAGTGGTGTCCTGAACCCCAACAAAAATGAGCCCGACTCCCATTCTAAATCCGATTTCAAAGACACCAAATGCCCTCAAAGCACATGCCTCATTTCGCTCCACCATATCCATATCCATATCAAAATGGGTATCCAACTTTAGTTTTTAGAGTTAAGTGGAATGTTGACATTTCACCATTGACTTAAGTCGACAAAAATAGAGTATACAAAGAGTATTTTCATCATTCACAATCACATAACAAAATTTGTTAACAATGTTAGTCATAACGACCATTTGTGTGCAATGTTTACTAGGTAGGGACCATCCATAGGAAAAGCATTTGATATGGACTATTTAAGGGACACACGGAAACTCTAAATGACCATTTGTGAAATTTTTTCTTCATTTTTTAAAATAGTAGACTATATTTATTATTACAAAAATCACCAAATATAGTTTTGAAATATTCAAAAAAAAAATAATGGGAAACCATTTTTCTAATTACTTGTTACAATTTAATTGCATAAAAAAGTAAATGATTACATTTTCATGTTGGATTCTTTAATAATATAAAAAACAATTTTTGAGGTCATAAAATAATAAACTATTACAATCACGTTCAGAGTTACGATTACTTTTTTAAAATAATAAACTATCTTTTATAGTGTATAAATTACCAAACGTATATTTGAAATATTCAAAATAAATCATGGTAAACCTTTTTTTTCTAAACATTTGTTACAAATAAATTGCAGCAAAAAATAATTAATTATATGTTAATGCTTGATTCTTTCATAATATCGAAAACCTTTTGAGGTTATAAAATAATATATTATTTTTTTTATCAATGTTTAGAATTACCATTATTCGTTTTATAAAATAATAAACTGTATCTATTATTTCATGAATTACAAAATAAAATTTTGAAATATCCAAAAGAATTCATGGTACACTTTTTTCTAATTACTTCTTATCACGTCATTGCAGGAAAAAATTAATTGATTACATGTTCATGTTGGAATCTTTCATAATATAGAAAACTTATTAAGGTTATAAAATAATAAACTATTTTTGTCAATATTTTGAATTACGATTATTGATTTTTAAAATAATATACTATTTTTTATCAATGTTTAGAATTACCATTATTTATTTGTTTAAAATAATAAACTTGATATATTATTTCAGAAATTACCAAAAATATTTTAGAAGTATCGAATATAATTAATGGTAAACTCTATTTCTAACTATTTGTTACAAATTTGTTGCAGTTAAACATAAATGATTTACATGTTCATGTTGGATTTTCTAAAAATATATACAACCTTTTGAAGTTATAAAAGAATATACAATTTTTTTATAAATGTTTATCATTACTGTCTTTTTAAATAATCAAAATATATTTATTATTTTACAAATTACCAAGTATAGTTTCGAAAGGAGATGAATTGGGGGTAAAATGTAATCAAGGAAATTCTCAATGTGTAAATGTTAGAAGATTGTTTGAGGGTATTTGCATCCACAGAGGTATGTCAATGGAGGATTTCAATAATGGTTATTTTAGGTTTTCTACGATGGTGTATAGAGAAATTTCTGGTAAATAGTTGACAGAAATGGAAAAGACAATGAACTTTAAAATGGAATAAAGTGAAACCATAAATTAAATTAAAAAAAAAACCCACATTATCATATAGATTCGCGGAGATGAGTCGGGAACCCAAAACCACGAAAAATAAAAGAGAGAAGGAAAATAAATTTTGGAATATTCAAAAGAATTCGTGGTACACTTTTTTTAATGACTTCTCACCACGTAATTTATTTTTAAAATGAGCAGCGACAGCGGAGGCACCATGTTGGAACACGGGCATCCATTTCTTTTTTATAAAAAGACCCACACTATTAGATAGATCCGCAGAGATGAGACAGAAACACAAAAACAAGAAAAATAAAAGAGAGAAGGAAAATACACTTGCGTAGGGGAGGCACCATGTAGGAACCCGAGAATCCGTTTCTTCTTAAGGAAATCAAAATAAGCGGCAGCCACCAGATCCCTATTGACGATGACAAAAATATTTGTAGAAGCGGAGAATTATTATTGGTTTTGTAACTGGTGTCCTGAACACCAACAAAAATGATTCCGACTCATATCCTAAGTCTGATTTAAAAGCCACCAAATGCCCTCAATGCACACGCTTCGTTTCTCTCCACCATATCCATATCGATATCCAAATGGGTATCCAACTTTAGTTCCTACGGTTAAGTGGAATTTTGAAATTTCACTATTGACCTCTGTCGACAAAAACATGGTATATAAAGGGTATTTTCGTCATTTTAAATCATTTAAGAGAATTTGTTAACAATATTAGTCATAACAACCATTTGTGTGCAAGGTTTGCTCGGTAGGGGGCATCCATAGGAAAAAAGCTTAATAGGTACTATTTAAGGGAAAGACGGAAAATCTAAAGGACCATTTGTGAAATTCTGTCTTTATTTTCTAATAGTAGACTATATTTATTATTACAAAAATCACCAAATATAGTTTTGAAAAATTTTAAAAAAAATAATGGAAAACAATTTTTCTAATTACTTGTTATAATTTAATTGCATAAAAAAAGTAAATAATTACATGTTCATGTTGGATTCTTTCATAATATAAAAAGGTTTTTGAGGTTATAGAATTCTAAACTATAACAATTACGTTTAGAATTACGATTTATTTTATTAAAATAATAAACTATCTTTATTAGTTTAGAAATTACCAAATGTATATTTGAAATATTCAAAAGAAATCATGGTAAACATTTTTTTGTAAACATTTGTTACAAAATAAATTACAGCATAAAAGTAAATTATTATATGCTAATGCTTGATTCTTTCATAATATTGAAAACGTTTTGAGGTTATAAAATAATAAATTATTTTTATCAATGTTTAGAATTACCATTAATCGTCTTATAAAATAATAAACTGTATCTATTATTTCATAAATTACAAAATAAAATTTTGGAATATTCAAAAGAATTCATGGTACACTTTTTTCTAATGACTTCTTACCACCTCAACGAAAAAAAAAATTGATTACATGTTCGTGTTAGAATTTATCATAATATAGAAAACTTTTTGAGGTTATAAAATAATAAACTAATTTTGTCAATGTTCAGAATTACGATTATTTATTTTTAAAATAATAAACTATTTTTTTTATCAATGTTTAGAATTACCATTATTTATTTATTTTAAATAATAAACTAGATATATTATTTCATAAATTACAAAATATATTTTACAAGTATCCAATATAGTTCATGGTAAACTCTATTTCTAACTATTTTTTACAAATTAGTTGCAACACAATATAAATGATTTACATGTTCATGTTGGATTCTTTAAAAATATAGACAACCTTATAAAGTTATAAAAGAATATACTATTCTTTTAACAATGTTTATCTATGCTATCTTTTTCAATAATCAGAATATATTTATTATTTTACAAATTACCAAGTATAGTTTCGAAATGAGATAAATTGGGGGTAAAATTTAATCAAGGAAATTGTCAATGTGTAAATGTTAGAAGATTGTTTGAGGGTATTTGCATCCACAGAGTTATGTCAATGAAGGATTTCAATAATGGTTATTTTAGGTTTTATACGATGGTGTATAGAGAAATTTCGGATAAATAGTTGATAGAAATGGAAAAAACAATGAACTTTAAAATGGAATAAATTGAAACCATAAATTAAATTAAATAAAAAAACTCACATTATCAGATAGATCCACGGAGATGAGTCAGGAACACAAAACCAAGAAAAATAAAAGAGAGAAGGAAAATACACTTGCAGAAAGAGGATTGGCGAAGGAAGTGAAGGGGCGAAAGGAGCGGATGGCGGCAACGGAGGCACCACGTAGGAACCCGGGCATCCATCTCTTCTTAAGGAAATCAAAATGAGCGGCAGCCACCAGATCCTTATTGACGATGACAAAATATTTATAGAAGTGGAGAATTATTATTGGTTTTGTAAGTGGTGTCCTAAACACCAACAAAAATGATTCCGACACCCATTCAAAGTCTGATTTCAAAGACACCAAATGCCCTCAAAGCACATGCCTCTTTTTCTCTCCACCATATATCCATATCCAAAATGGTATCCAACTTTAGTTTTTAGAGTTAAGTGGAATGTTGGCATTTCACCATTGACAATCACTTAACAGAATTTGTTCAGTCAACAAAAAGAAAGTATACAAAGGGTATTTTCATCATTCACAATCACTTAACAGAATTTGTTAACAATGTTAGTCATTACGACTATTTGTGTGCAAGGTTTGCTCGGTAGGGACCATCCATAGGAAAAAAGTTTCATAGGGACTATTTAAGGGACAGACGGAAAATCTAAAGGACCATTTGTGAAATTTTGTCTTTATTTCTTAAAATAGTAGACTATATTTATTATTACAAAAATCACCAAAAATAGTTTTGAAACATTCAAAAATATTAATGGAAAACCATTTTTCTAATTACTTGTTACAATTTAATTGCATGAAAAAGTAAATGATTACATGTTCATGTTGGATTCTTTAAAAATAAAGACAACCTTTTAAAGTCATAAAAGAATATACTTTTTTTTAACAATGTTTATCAATATTATCTTTTTAAATAATCAAAGTATATTTATTAGTTTACAAGTTACCAAGTATATTTTCGAAAGGAGAAAATTGGAGTTAAAATGTAATCATGGAAATTTTCAATGTGTAAATGTTAGAAGATTGTTGAGGGTATTTGCATTCCTAGAGTCAGTTATGTCAACGGAGGATTTCAATAATGGTTATTTCAGGTTTTCTACAATGGAGTATAGAGAAATTTCAGGTAAATAGTTGACAGAAATGAAAAAACAATGATCTTTAAAATGGAATAAAGTGAAACCATAAATTAAATTAAATAAAAAAACCCACACTATCAGATAGATCCATGGAGATGAGTTTGGAAAACAAAACCAAGAAAAATAAAAGAGAGACAGAAAATACACTTCCAGAAGGAAAATTGGCGAAGGAAGTGAAGGGGCGGACGGAGCAGATGGCAGCAGCGGCGGCACCACCTAGTAACCCGACATCCATTTCTTCTTAAGGAAATCAAAATGAGCAGCAGCCACAAGATCCCTATTGAAAATGACAAAAAGATCTGTAGAAACGGAGGATTGTTATTAGTTTTGTAAGTGGTGTCCTGAACACCAACACAAATGATTTCAACTCCCATTCTAAGTCCGATTTCCAAGCCACCAAATGCCCTCTAAGCACACACCTTGTTTCTCTCCACCATATCCATATCCATATCGAAATGGGTATCGAACTTTAGTTTTTAGGATTAAGTGGAATGTTGACATTCCACCATTGACTTCAGTCGACAAAAACAGAGTTTACAAAAGTTATTTTCATCATTCACAATCACTTAACCGAATTTGTTAACAATGTTAGTCAAAATGATCATTTGTGTGCAAGGTTTTCTCGGTAGGGACCATCCATAGGAAAAAAGTTTCATAAGGACTATTTAAGGGACACACGGAAAATCGACAATTTGTGAATTTTTGTCTTCATTTTTTAAAATAGTAGACTATATTTATTATTACAAAAATCATCAAATATAGTTTTGAAATATTCAAAAAAAATTAATGGAAAACCATTTTTCTGATTACTTGTTACAATTTAATTGCATAAAAAAGTAAATGATTACATGTTCATGTTGGATTCTTTCGTAATAGTATAAAAACTTTTTTGAGGTTATAAAATAATAAACTAATACAATCACCTTTAGAATTAGGATTATTTTTTTTAATAATAAACTATCTTTAGTAGTTTAAAAATTACCAAATATATATTTGAAATATTCAAAATAAATCAAGGTAAACATTTTTTCTAAACATTTGTTACAAATAAACTGCAGCAAAAAGTAAATGACTTTATGCTAATGCCTGATTCTTTCATAATATTGAAAACGTTTTGAGGTTATAAAAATATAAATTATTTTTTTACCAATATTTAGAATTACCATTATTCGTTTTATAAAATAAAAAAATGTATCTATTATTTCATAGATTACAAAATAAAATTTTCAAATATTCAAAAGAATTCATGGTACACTTTTTTCTATTTACTTCTTACCCCGTAATAGCAGGAAAATATAAAGTATATTTGTCAATGATTAGAATTACGATTATTTATTTTTAAAATAATAAACTATTTTTTATCAATGTTCAAAATTACCATTGTTTTTTTTTAAATAATAAACTAGATATATTATTTCATAAATTACGAAATATATTTTAGAAGTATCAAATATAATTCATGGTAAACTCTATTTCTAACTATTTGTTACAAATTAGTTGCAGTAAAACATAGATGATTTACTCGTTCTTGTCGGATTCTTTAAAAATATAGACAACCGTTTGAAGTTATAAAAGAGTATACTAATTTTTTATCAATACTATCTTTTTAGATAATCAAAATATATTTATTATTTTACAAATTACCAAGTATATTTTCGAAAGAAGATAAATTGGGGGTATAATGTAATCAAGGAAATTGTCAATGTGTGAATGTTAGAAGATTGTTTGAGGGTATTTGCATTCACATAGTCATGTCAATGGAGGATTTAAATAATGGGTATTTCAGGTTTTCTATGATGGTGGATAGATAAATTTTGGGTAAATAGTTGACAGAAATGGAAAATACAATGATCTTTAAAATGGAATAAAGTTTAACCACCAATTGAATAAAATAAAAAAACTGACACTATCAGATAGATCCATGAAGATGTGCCAGGAACACAAACCAAGAAAAATAAAAGAGAGAAGGAAAATACACTTGTAGAAAGAGGATTGGTGAAGGAAGTAAAGGGGCGAAAGGAGCGGATGGCAGCAGCGAAGGCACCACATAAGAACCTGGGCATCCGTTTCTTCTTAAGGAAATCAAAATTAATGAGCAGCATCCACCAGATCCTTAGATCCTTATCGACCATGAAAAAAAACTTGTACAAGTGGTAGGATTATTATTGGTTTTGTAAGTGGTGTCCTGAACGACAACAAAAATGTTTCCGACTCCCATTCTAAGTCCGATTTCAAAGCCACCAAATTCCCTCAAAGCACGCACTTCGTTTCTCTCCACCGTATCCATATCGATATCCAAATGGGTATCCAACTTTAGTTTTGAGGTTTAAGTGGAATGTTGAAATTTCACTATTGACTCGAGTCGACAAAAACTGGATATATAGTGGGTATTTTCCTCATTCACAATCACTTAACAGAATTTATTAATAATATTAGTCATAACGACCATTTGTGTGCAAGGTTTGCTCGGTAGGGACCATCCATAGGAAAAAAAATTTCATAGGGACTATTTAAGGGACAGAAGGAAAGTCAAGTGGACCATTTGTGAATTTTGTCTTTATTTTTTAAAATAGTAGACTATATTTATTATTACAAAAATCACCAAATATAGTTTTGAAATATTCAAAAGAATTAATGGAAAAGTGGACAACCATTTTTATAATTACTTGTTACAATTTAATTGCATAAAAATGTAAATGATTACATGTTCATGTTGGATTCTTTCGTAATATTAAAAAGTTTTTTGAGGTTATAAAATAATAAACTATTACAATCTCGTTTAGAATTACGATTATTTTTTTTAAAATAATAAACTATCTTTATTAGTTTAGAAATTACCAAATGTATATTTGAAATATTCAAAAGAAATCATGGTAAACTTTTTTTTTTTCTAAACATTTGTTACAAATAAATTACAGCAAAAAAGTAAATTATTATATGCTAATGCTTGATTCTTTCATAATATTGAAAACCTTTTGAGATTATAAAATAATAAATTATTTTTTTTATCAATATTTAGAATTACCATTATTCGTTTTATAAAATAATAAACTGTATCTATTTTTTCATTAATTACAAAACAAAATTTTGAAATATTCGAAAGAATTCATGGTACACTTTTTTCTAATTACTTTTTACCACGTAGTTGCACGTAAAAAATAATTAATTACATGTTCATGTTGGAATATTTCATAATATAGAAAACTTTTTGGGGTTATAAAATAATAAACTATTTTTGTCAATGTTCAGAATTACGATTATTTATTTTTAAAATAATAAACTATTTTTTTTCAAAGTTTAAAATTACCATTATTCATTTATTTTAAATAATAAACTAGATATATTATTTCATAAATTACAAAATATATTTTAGAAGTATCCAATATAATTCATGGTAAAATGTAATCAAAGAAATTGTCAATATGTAAATGTTAGAATATTGTTCGAGGGTATTTGCATCCGCAGAGTTATGTCAATGGAGGATTTTAATAATGGTTATTTCATGTTTTCTACGATGGTGTATAGAGAAATTTCGGGTAAATAGTTGACAGAAATGGAAAAAACAACGAACTTTAAAATGGAATAAAGTGAAAACATAAATTAAATTAAATAAAAAAACCCACATTATCAGATAGATCCACAGAGATGAGTCAGGAAAACAAAACCAAGAAAAATAAAAGAGAGAGTAGGAAAATACACTTGCAGAAAGAGGATTGACGGAGGAAGTGAAGGGGCGAAAGGGACGGATGGCGGCAGTGGAGGCACCACATAGGAACCCGGACATCCGTTTCTTCTTAAGGAAATTAAAATGGGCGGCTACCACCAGATCACTATTGACGATGACAAAAATATCTGTAGAAGCGGAGAATTATTATTGGTTTTGTAAGTGGTGTCCTGAACCCCAACAAAAATGAGTCCGACTCCCATTCTAAATCCGATTTCAAAGACACCAAATGCCCTCAAAGCACATGCCTCGTTTCTCTCCACCATATCCATATCCATATCGAAATAGGTATCCAACTTTAGTTTTAGAGTTAAGTGGAATGTTGACATTTCACCATTGACTTAAGTTGACAAAAACAGAGTTTACGAAGGGTATTTTCATCATTCACAATCACATAACAAAATTTGTTAACAATGTTAGTCATAACGACCATTTGTGTGCAATGTTTACTAGGTAGGGACCATCCATAGCAAAAACAATTAATATGGACTATTTAAGGGACAGACGAAAACTCTAAATGACCATTAGTTAAACTTTTTCTTCATTTTTTAAAATAGCAGACTATATTTATTATTACAAAAATCACCAAATATAGTTTTGAAATATTCAAAAAAAATAATGGAAAACGATTTTTCTAATTACTTGTTACAATTTAATTGCATAAAAAAGTAAATGATTAAATGTCCATGTTGGATTCTTTAATAATATAAAAAACGTTTTTGAGGACATAAAATAATAAACTATTACAATGACGTTCAAAATTACGATTATTTTTTTTAAATTATAAACTATCTTTTATAGTGTATAAATTACCAAACGTATATTTGAAATATTCAAAATAAATCATGGTAAACTTTTTTTTTTAAACATTTGTTACAAATAAATTGCAGCAAAAAATAATTAATTATATGCTAATGCTTGATTCTTTCGTAATATTGAAAACCTTTTGAGGTTATAAAATAATATATTATTTTTTTTAGAGTAAATTACATGAATGGTCCCTATGATTTAGGGTAATTTGTGTGTTTAGTCACTAACTTATTTTTTTAACTCGGAAGGTCCCTACTGTTTGTTTTTGTTACGCACTTGGTCCCCGTCTTACCTAAAAAGACTATTTTGCCCGTGATTTTTTAATTTATTTAAATAAACACACCCCAAACCCACCCCTCACCTTACCTTACCTATCCAACCATTTTTTCCCTATTTAAATAATAGTATTTTTAGGTAAGACAGGAACAATCGCGTAACCATAACAACAGTAGGGACCAAGCGTATAACAAAAACAAACAGTAGGGACCTTCCGAGTTAAAAAAATAAGTTAGGGACCAAACGCGAAAATTACCCCAAACCATAGGGACCATTCGTGTAATTTACTCTTTTTTTTTATCGATGTTTAGAATTACCATTATTCGTTTTATAAAATAATAAATTGTATCTATTATTTCATAAATTACAAAATAAAATTTTGAAATATCCAAAAGAATTCATGCTACACTTTTTTTTCTAATTACTTCTTATCACGTAATTGCAGGAAAAAAATAATTGATTACATGTTCATGTTGGAATCTCTCATAATACAGAAAACTTATTAAGGTTATAAAATAATAAACTATTTGTGTCAATATTTTGAATTACGATTATTAATTTTTAAAATAATAAACTATTTTTTTATCAATGTTTAGAATTACCATTATTTATTTTTTTAAAATAATAAACTTGATATATTATTTAATAAATTACCAAAATTATTTTAGAAGTATGCAATATAATTCATGGTAAACTCTATTTCTAACTATCTGTTACAAATTTGTTGCAGCAAAACATAAATGATTTACATGTTCATGTTGGATTCTTTAAAAATATAGACAACCTTCTGAAGTTATAAAAGAATATACAATTTTTTTAATAAATGTTTATCAATATTGTCTTTTTAAATAATCAAAATATATTTATTATTTTACAAATTACCAAGTATAGTTTCGAAATGAGATAAATTAGGGGTAAAATATAATCAAGGAAATTGTCAATGTGTAAATATTAGAAGATTGTTTGAGGGTATTTGCGGAGGTATGTCAATGGAGGATTTCAAGAATGGTTATTTCAGGTTTTCTACGATGGTGTATAGAGAAATTTCGAGTAAATAGTTGACAGAAATGGAAAAAACAATGAACTTTAAAATGGAATAAAGTGAAACCATAAATTAAATTAAATAAAAAAACCCACATTATCAGATAGATCCTCGGAGATGAGTCAGGAACACAAAACCACGAAAAATAAAAGAGAGAAGGAAAATAAACTTTGAAATATTCAAAAGAATTCATGGTACATTTTTTTAATGACTTCTCACCATGTAATTTATTTTTAAAATGAGCAGCGACAGCCGAGGCACCATGTCGGAACCCGGGCATCGATTTCTTTTTTATAAAAAGACCCACACTATCATATAGATCCGCAAAGATGAGACAGAAACACAAAACCAAGAAAAATAAAAGAGGGGTGGAAAATACACTTGCAAAAAGAGGATTGGCGAAGGAAGTGAAGGGGCGAAAGGAGCGGATGGCGGCAGCGGAGGCACCACGTAGGAACCCGGTAATCCGTTTCTTCTTAAGGAAATCAAAATGAGCGGCAGCCACCAGATACCTATTGAAGATGACAAAAATATCTGTAGAAGCGGAGATTTATTATTGGTTTTGTGTTGCTGTGCTAAACACCAACAAAAATGATTCCGACTCATATCCTAAGTCTGATTTAAAAGCCACCAAATGCCCTCAAAGCACGCGCTTCGTTTCTCTCCACCATATCCATATCGATATCCAAATGGGTATCCAACTTTAGTTCTTACGGTTAAGTGGAATTTTGAAATTTCACTATTGACCTCTGTCGACAAAAACAGGGTATATAAAGGGTATTTTTGTCATTTTATATCATTTAAGAGAATTTGTTAACAATATTACTCGTAACGACCATTTGTGTGCAAGGTTTGCTCGGTGGGGACCATCCATAGGAAAAAAGCGTAATATGGACTATTTAAGGGACATACGATAAATCTAAATGACCATTTGTGAAATTTTGTCTTTATTTTCTAATAGTAGACTATATTTATTTTTACAAAAATCAACAAATATAGTTTTGAAAAATAAAAAAAAATAATGTAAAACCATTTTTCTAATAACTTGTTACAATTGAATTGCATAAAAAAGTAAATGATTACATGTTCATTTTGGATTCTTTCAAAATATAAAAAAGTTTTTGAGGTTATAAAATAATAAACTATAACAATTACGTGTAGAATTACGATTATTTTATTAAAATAATAAACTATCTTTATTAGTTTAGAAATTACCAAATGTATATTTGAAATATTCAAAAGAAATCATGGTAAACATTTTTTCAAATTACAAATAAATTACAGCAGAAAAGTAAATTATTATATACAAATGCTTGATTCTTTCATAATATTGAAAACTCACATTATCAGATAATCCACGAAGATGAGTAAGGAACACAAAACCAATAAAAATAAAAGAGAGAAGGAAAATACACTTGCAGAAAGAGGATCGGCGAAGGAAGTGAAGGGGCGAAAGGAGCGGATGGCGGCAGCGGAGGCACCACGTAGGAACCCGGGCATCCATTTCTTCTTTAGGAAATCAAAATGAGCGGCAGCCACCAGATCCTTATCGACGATGACAAAATATCTATAGAAGTGGAGAATTATTATTGGTTTTGTAAGTGGTGTCCTGAACACCAACAAAAATGATTCCGACACCCATTCAAAATCTGATTTCAAAGACACCAAATGCCCTCAAAGCACATGCCTCGTTTCTCTCCACCATATATCCATATTCAAATGGGTATCCAACTTTTGTTTTTAGAGTTAAGTGGAATGTTGGCATTTCACCATTGACCTCATCAACAAAAACAGAGTATACAAAGGGTATTTTCATCATTCACAATCACTTAACATAATTTGTTAACAATGATAGTCATAACGACCATTTGTGTGTAAGATTTGCTCGGTAGGGACCATCCATAGGAAAAACGTTTGATATGGACTATTTAAGGGACAGACGGAAACTCTAAATGACCATTTGTGAAAATATTTCTCGATTTTTTAAAATAGTAGACTATATTTATTATTACAAAAACCACCAAATATAGTTTTGAAATATTCAAAAGAAATTAATGGAAAACCTTTTTTCTAATTACTTGTTACAATTCAACTGCATAAAAATGCAAATGATTACATGTTCATGTTAGATTCTTTAATAATACAGAAACCCTTTTTGAGGTTATAAAATAATAAACTATTACAATCAAGTTTAGATGTACGATTATTTTTTAAAATAATAAACTATCTTTTATAGTGTATAAATTACCAAATGTATATTTGAAATATTCAAAAGAAATCATGGTAAATCTTTTTTTTTTCTAAACATTTGTTACAAATAAATTGCAGCAAAAAGTAAATGATTATATGCTGATGCTTGATTCTTTCATAATATTGAAAACGTTTTGAGGTTGTAAAATTTTAAAATAATATATTATTTTTTATTAATTATTAGGATTACCATTATTCGTTTTATAAAATAATAAACTGTATCTATTATCTCATAAATTACAAAATAAAATTTTGAAATATCCAAAAGAATTCATGGTACACTTTTTCTAATTACTTCTTATCAGGTAATTGCAGGAAAAAAACAATTGATTACATGTTCATGTTGGAGTCTTCCATAATATAGAAAACTTTTTGAGGTTATAAAATAATAAACTATTTTTGTCAATATTTTGAATTACGATTCTTTATTTTTAAAATAATAAACTATATTTTTATCAATGTTTAGAATTACCATTATTTTTTTTTAAATAATAAACTTGATATATTATTTCATAAATTACCAAATATATTTTAGAGCTATTCAATATAATTCATGGTAAACTCTATTTCTAACTATTTGTTACAAATTAGTTGCAGCAAAACATAAATTATGTACATGTTCATGTTGGATTCTTTAAAAATATAGACAACTTTTTGAAGTTATAATTGAATATACTATTTTTTTAACAATGTTTATCAATACTATCTTTTTAAATAATCAAAGTATAATTATTATTTTACAAATTACCTAGTATATTTTCGAAAGGAGATAAATTGGGGGTAAAATGTAATCAATGAAATTGTCAATGCGTAAATGTTAGAAGATTGTTTGAGAGTATTTGCATTCACAAAGTTATGTCAATGGAGGATTTCAATAATGGTTATTTCAGGTTTTCTATGATGGTGGATAGAGAAATTTCGGTTAAGTAGTTGACAGAAATGGTAAAAAACAATGATCTTTAAAATGGTATAAAGTGAAACCATAAATTAAATTAAATAAAAAAACCCACACTATCAGATAGATCCGCGGAGATGAGACAGGAAAACGAAATGTTGGGTCAGAAATATTGGTGTATACTTTACTTTTCTAGGAAAATGTATTTTTCTGTAATGTAATATGTGTTTGCGGTTGTGTTTTTGGCCGTGAACTGGTTCACGGCCCATGTGCACCATATAAATAGATGTCAGGTAGAGAGAGAGCGTACGACTGAGAGAAGAGATGAGCTTAAGTGTGTGAAACTCAAGGTGTTTTAGAGAGAGAAGAACTAGTGTGTGTACTATGTGTATGGAGCATCATTCTATTCATTGAATACATCATAGATTCACTTGTTCTTCTTCTCCTTCTCCTTCATTAGATCTTGCATCATCCGCTTGATTGAGATTCCGCACCATCAAGCGGATCTGATTCATACACAAGCAGATTTGGGACTTACAAGTGGTATCAGAGCAAGGTTGTATCAATCATTTTTGCCAGATCTGGAGCATATTTGATCTTATTTTTGAAGGATTTTTGCGTTTTGGATACATCTTTGAAAAATAGGGGGGTTTGTTCTTCGTATTTTTCATAAAAACGAGTTTTGGATCGAGTTTTGGAGCAAAAAAGGTGAAAAACGTCATTTTTTTCGTAACTGTTGAAGGGTTCACGGTTGAAGAAGTGTTCACAGCCGAAGAAGGGTTCACGGCCTAAGAAGGGGTCACGGCCCGTAGTTCGTTTATAGCCCACGAGGGTTTGCGGTCCTCGGTGGTTTGCGGTGCGAGGTTTACAGCCTGCTCGTTTGCGGTCCTCGGAGTTCACGGTCCTCGGGTTCACGGATCAGCCTCATTTGCAGTTGATCCTCGTCCTCGCTTCGCATTCTTGGCCAGCAGGAGTCCTCGCAGGAGCGTGCGCTTATTAAAAAAATATGGGGTTGCCTGAACCCGGGTCCCCTGATTCATCAGTCCAGCACCCTTTCCACTTGATCTAGCTTGCTAGATGGTATTTTTATTCAGGAATTAATTCATAAAGGCTCGCAACTTCGACCCTAGTTTCACATTTTTAACACTTTTAGCCCAAAATTCAAATTTTTTTTTTTAAAATTCCATTTTCAACCCAAAATTTTAGTTTTTATTTTTTGACTTTCTAAATTGACTTTTGACTTAAAATTTTGACTTTGACTTTTAAAGTTTGACCTTTGACTTTCTCGTTTAACTTTCAAATTTTCAAATTTAGCTTTTCGGTTTGACTTTTCAAGTTTGACTTTTTTAAATTTGACTTTTAAGGTTGACTTTTGAGGTTCTAAGTCAAAGGGCATATTTTTAAACAATGAGTTTCTCAAAAATCCCGGTCACTGAAATCTCGTGTTCTCAAGCATGCATTGATAATGTTAAAAATTTACGTGAACACATAGATTTATTAAAAAGAGAAAATGAGGAACTTAAATATTAGGGGTACCAACTTAGGAAAGGCCTGGAACCATTAGAAGAACAACTAGAGGCCAAGACTAAGGACTTTGGGAAATTATAGGCAGAGTACAATGACAAGTGTGTCCATTATAGATATCTTAAGAAAGATTTTGATGTTGTGACTGCCGAACTTGATGCATTAAAAGCAAAATATAAAGATGCTGAATTTAACTTTAAAAAATTTTATGTATCAAGTGAGGTAGTTGTGTCCATGATTGATAATTTTTTGAAATTTAAAGATAACCAACAAAAGGGTCTAGGGATTGAAAGTGTTCCTCCTCCTTTCAATCATACCTACACTTTCACCCCTCTGACTAAGGAAGAAATTGAAAATGAAGCACACCTTAAGTATGGCCAACCCGCTGTTCCAGCTTCAGTTAAGACTGAACAATCAGGGCCAACTGAGGGTGTTGAGGTGAAGAATACTGATGCTTCTACTTCTTGTGCAGGTAAAGTAGTAGAGGATGAGAACAAGGAGAAAACTATTGAACAAACCAATGACTCCTTGAACTCAGAATCTGTTGCTTCTAACTCAGTCACTCCTAGCAAACCCGCTGTTGACAAATACAGGCCACCAAAACAAGCGAAACCAACGGCTTGCCATTAGGGCTTGAGTGACCTTGAACTTGTGGGTTAGGGAGAATAATTGGAGGAGGTGGAGGAAAAGAAGTATGAGTTCCATGAGCCAAACTCTGGAAGTCATATTCATTAGGAAAGCTTGGTTTGGAAGATCATTGTTGTCTAAACCAGACATCAACAATGGGATAAATTCACGTAAAGTTGATTTAAGTCCTTAATATAACACCCAATATGATATATTAAGGCTAGGACCCAACAAACTATTTTATAACTTGGAAGAGGGATGCCGTAATCCAAGCTATAAAATATTTGAAGGTAGGTGAATGACGATTCACCAATTTCCACCAAGATAAACGAAATGTATTATTAGGTTTTAATTGGTTTTGAAACTCCTATATTCTTTTGAGATTCATTGAACTTTTCAATGGCATGTTTAAATCTCGAGTGTGCCCTTCAGGTTTTGTGACTGGGATGTCGAGGATCACAAAACAAGGTGTGAAGTAACCATGCAAATATACTTGGTACCCTTAATATTTACCCCTCAATCGATGTGCCGGTTAACCACACACGCTCCAACGATACTATGATAAACATTAAGTTACCCTTTGCCTACCTTGTTAAGTCCAGGTTAGTGTGCCGGTTAACCACACACGCTCCACTAACAGCTTAAACAAAGTGCAAAGTGTAATTTCATGGATTAGCACCTTATTCACATTTTCCTAAGTAACTAAGATTGAGAATTTATAAGTGTTTAGTTGCTTAGTATTTATCATTATACTTATAATGAAGGGAGACTTATAGTCCTTGTCCTACCTGTTCGGCTAACGACCCTCCACCGGTCAAGGAAGCGGTGAGTGAGAGTGGACACCCATTAAACTGCCATTTTATCGGCAGTAACCTTATACCCCCTTATAGACCGGCTTCGTGAATGAGGCTTACTAATGGTAAGACGACTTGCTCTTATACATATAATATATTAAACTTTTAATATTATAATAGTATAAGGGTGTATTTTAGACATTTAAAATACTTGGTGGTTTAATCTATTAATTAAACTAGACTTTTAATTTAATTAAACTCAAACCATATATTTATGGATTAATAATACTCTTTTAATTAAACGCTTTAATTAACTATTAATAAAGTCCATAAGAGTTAATTTGAACTATTCAACAAAACATAATTCCAATTATTAAACTCAAAATTAAAACCATTTAATTAATTGTTTAAGTTATGAACCCAAGAGTTTTAGAATTCAATTCTTTTTTTCATAAGAAACTTTTCTCAAATTCCAAAACTTGAGGGCAAGTTTTGTAATTCTTGAAAACCTTTGGATTCCATAACTTATGGAATTAATGGTGTTTTATGATGAAACTTTCCATGTTCCATAACTTAAGAACAAGTTATGGAATTCTTTAAAACATTAACACCAAATTTTGTAACTCCATAAAAACTTTGAATCAAATTTTTTTTAAAAAAAAAACTTTCATATCCATAACTTATGGATGTTTCAAAAACCCTTAAGATCACAACTTTAAAAAAACTTTTGAGCTCCAAAATTTTATGACAAAATATGTAACTCCTTAAAACATTTAGATCAAACTTTTAAAACTAATAAAATAATCATATCATTTTATCTTTTACTAAATTTGACCTAATTCAACTCATATAACAAATGATTCAAATTTTACAAATAATTCAAATTTTACAAATAATTTGACCTAATTCAACTCATATAACAAATGATTCAAACTTTTAAAACTAATAAAATAATCATATCATTCGTTTTTCAAATTTTACCACTGTTGGGTTTTGAGCATTCTAACACTCCTATGGTGTACATGCAACCCTATAAACCTTGGATCTATGTGTTCTCTATTATACATGCAAATATTAACTATTCCAAGGTTTCATCCTAACTAGCATATTATGAAGCACCTATACTACAAAGTTCTAGTTAGATGACATACCTTTTGATGTAGCTTGATGTCTTCAAGCTTTAAGAGCTTAGCCCCAATAGTGTGGAAGCCTCAAATGGAATCACAAATCACCAAAACACCTTGGAAGAACTTGAGAGAATATGTATGCACACTAAAATCGACCCACTCTTATTTTCACACACTTGTGCCAATTTTGTAAGCCAAGGACCCCTTTATATATTATGGAGGATTAGGGTTACATCCATGTAAACCCTAATACCCATGACCTTTCATTTACATAGGATCCATGGGTTAAAAGCTCCATGGACCATCCATGAAAGCTTAGCCCAACCTAAATGAACTTGGCCCATTCCATATATATAAGAGTCCATATTTAATTAGTTCTTTTTGATCACTTAATTAATTCTAAATTAATTCTTGATCAATACTAATTAAATAATATGATTCCATATTAATATATTAGAACTTATAATATATTAATATAAATCATAAATATACTATTCTCAAAAGACTATCCATATAAATTGTGCCGGTGAAGTGCAACCCAAATTGACCATGCCGGGTCGGGTCAAGTACATACCAAATATAGTTATGGACTTAGACATTAATCCAACAGTCTCCCACTTGGATAAGTCTAAAACTATTATTGAGTATGACTTCAAAACCTAACTGGCAATCGTAGCTCTTAAACCCGCTGTCGAACTCTGACCTTGTCGATGACTTGTCCATTAGATAAGGGATCATATATTCCTCCATTCTAGATATCATATGGACTGGGACATGGATTATAAATCATTCTCTCTGTCCATTTGTTGTTTCCCGATTTCCGATTCATGATGACTGATTGATTGAACAAATCAAATCAGTCCTGGCTTGGCCAAGCACTCACATGTATCATCGCTAAATCATCGAGGGGCCCACAGATATCACTTTTATCCCGAAGGTAAAAGGAATGGATAAACTTCGACTCATATGGCTTGTTCTACTACTTGTTGAATCATACACAAAGACACGTTTTATAACATCGAGTTACCAAATGCGTTTTCGTGCAATCAATGTATAACCAACTCATAGTAACAACTCATATCTCTAGGTTTGAAGAATATAAGATATTATCGTCTCATGATCACTCGTGATAAAATCCATGAAGTGATTCAAATGAGCGCGGGTTGAATCCAATACTCAGAACTTATGAGCACTCATGAGTGTTGTAGCACCACTTTGTCCACCAACTTGGACCTCTACAAACCAACCCATGACAGTCTTGATTCATATCTACTTCCAACATATGACCGACTGTGGATGGTTTGAATAACTTAATCATTCAGGAAGAGCGACTTAGTTATTCTGAAAGTCAAAACATGCAAAGTGAAACATAAGAATAAATGAATCAAATATGGTATCAAACCCTATGAATATAAATAGACCACTTTTATTTATCACCATACTGATTACTCATTATTCATTGTTTCGGTTTTATCAACTTTATACTTGAATTAAAAACACTATTTGTCCCATGCTCCAAGCATGTACACTATGTTTTTCTTAAACAATAGCTTTGCCATACACCAAATATGCACTCTATGTTTGTCTATGATCCTTACTTTGTGAAATAAACCAATTGAACATAATTTCAATGATTCTAATTTCACACTCCCAAATCCTTATCGAAAAATATGAGAATTTCAAATTCCTATCATTTATCGAAATCTGTTTAGATTTTAAACTTATATGCACTGACCCTCCTGTAATGAATATGTACAAAGTCACAAAGACTTGTCAACAGTCATTATAAGGTATTCCAATGGAGATCAACTCCATGGAAACTAAGTCTCATATTCAAAGTACATTGCTTTGGACATGCTTCTTGCATTAAGTTTTCTAATCTTACACAGATAACTTCCACCTATGGAGACAACTTCATATTCTCATTTTGACTATCACTTCTGAATAAGAGATGCCTCTTTTCAGAATATGTCAATATGGTCCTTCCAAAATTAGCACTATACTTCCAACTGTCCCTGAGCAACCAATCTTTGGTAAACCTCAAATTGTCCTCGACAATTGCTTAATCATTTTAGTCATATCCAATTCTAGACCTTTTCCCTTCTTAATGCCTCTGGGCATTTGGAAAAATTTAGAAATGACAAATATTATAGCACATGCAATCGATCCTGTACCCAAAGCAAATGGTACACGATTCATGATGTCTCACATAAAGACATGATTCTAGACCAGTCTTTTGCTACAATATTTTTATTTGCCATGTTTTCAAATTTTGACTATGAAGAGGGATGCCGTAATCATAATCGAATTTTGAGAACGCAATATATAGAATTTCCTTAAGTTGAACCAATCCAACATGAAATTCATATATATATTCTTGACTAAAGATGATTAAGGTCTCAATCTAAGCCTTTAGAACTGAAATGAAGTATATCCTCTCCCTTAATTATAGCAAAACAACTTTTTCAATCCCTGCAGCCTCACGAATTGAAACTTTTGTTTTCTATAATTAACATTGCTAACTTGCAACACTAACAATAATTATCATGCTCCCACTAACATGATGATTATTAGCATAACACTTATGCTCCCACTAGCTTTGACATGTACTCAGAAATCAGCTGGACTTCTAGAAATCAATACTTTATTGACTTTCTTACCAAAGTTTAGATTTCTGATACGAGATGCTTTGATAAAACTTTATCAAAATCATACACCTTTCCTTAGATAGCATGCATGTGTGTCTAAACAATTTCAGAACTATGAAAAGGGATGCCGTAATCATAGTCTCAATTGTTTAGACCTTTTGCCATCTGCTTCAAATCTACTTGATGGAAGTGTTTCCTCACCATCATTTTCATGAATCGGAGAGAAACCTTATGACCCTTAGATTTTATGGTGTATGTGTTCTTATCCATGTGAATCGTCAAAACCATAGTCACAAGACAAGGATAATAACAAATCCAAACTCATATGGACTGAACTTATGCAATCTTAACTTCTTGCCACCTGGCAGTACAGGGCCTGCCATTGCTTCCAAGTTGTTATGCAACCAATTGAGAACTTTCAGAACTCCTATGCAAAGCCAACTTTAACTGGAATGGACACAGAATATGTCAACATGATAGGTTATAAACCTCAAGTCGTGTGCTAGTGAAGAACCTCAGGTTTTATTCTTGATTAGTTCTTGAAATTCTTTTTAGGATCTTTAAGACTCCCACTATCCTCTTGACATATAAGACTATCTTGCCAAATCTTCAAGAGATAGTGCGGATTCTTTATCAAGACAAACACTTCACACAATTGGCCTTAGTTGGTCTTTGTTTTATCCAAAACATCATAACTTACCAATTTCAAATGTACAAGAGTAGGACACTTTTACTCTTACATTTGACAAGTGTTTTAAACCTTTCTTTAAGATATGTCACTCAAGTTACAATCTTGGAGTATGATTCTAAGAATTGTTTTGGAACGAAGTATGACTCATCTTCCTGATCTAACCATTTCAACAATTCATGACTCCTCTTCTTAGTCATAAGAATGCACTAAGATGACCTTTAGAGGACTAATTGTGATATGATTTCTAAATCATTAAGATGATCACAAACATGATACTAAAGTACTCTCCCATCTTTTCAGATTTGAGAAACTTTTATCTTTCTGCCTAATTTGATTCTTCCCATTCGTTCTGCCATACATTGAGACTTTTCCAATGTTTCAGAATTATACTTAAACTTGTAAGTATAACCATATTTACTAAACTTTAGTAAATCAAATAGTCTTAACGAGCTTTGTGGTGGACATGACCAGTGCACAAGAATGTGTACTCGATCCCTTTAGTCCTTCACTTGACTCACACATCCATGTGAACAAGTAATTAGTCTTGATTTCCCAATGCTTGAAAGTTCTCATTCATCATACTATTCAACTTGCATGATTCCAAGTTTCGGTCCAATTGAAACTTGGGTGATGAGGAACTTTCCTGATTTGGTAAATTTAGACACTACCACAAATGAAAGAATCAAATCCATTTTCCAATATTGCTGTCGGTGGAATCATATAAGCAACAATTTTCCACAAATGCCATTGTAAGGATACTTCAAATAAATAAAACTAAACAATTTTTCTTTTATTTTAAAACTTTGCGGAAAAACTTATCCTTACAATCCACATGGAAAATTGTTGTTATCTATTCCTTAGCAATATATCATAACTTCTTAAGCAACTGCTCAAAATTCTGATGCGATCGAAATCCACCTTCGCGATCAGAATCAGCATATACTTCCTTTAAGATTTCTCTCTATTCTTTGTTTCTTAAAACATCAACATGTGACCCAGTCACATCATGTAATGAGGATCTCAGAATAGAACTTAACAGAGTTAGATAATGGGCTCTACCTGATGTAGAGTCAAACTTATTGACTTTAACATCCTTAGGTAAATTTGGCAGCTTTGCAATCAACGCCCCTTCCTTTGGCAAAATAAACATATGGACCCTTTGGTAATGGGACTATCTCAGACTTAGCCTTTCTCTTTACCATTTGGTCAACCGGGTTGACTATGGCTAATCCCTTTCCATTGGGAAGAGAATGCTTTTTCTGAATTTCCGGTGTCACCATTGTCACTGTCCATAAAGTTTTTGGGAAGTTGATCTTCTAATCAAATTTGCTTTACTATCGTTCCAAATCATTGCTGATTCAGCAGCACCAAGCTAATAGATATGATCATTAAGGTTCATGTCATAGTCTGTTTCATAGTAGTCCCAAAGGAACTCACTATCTGACTTAGAAAGTGATTGAACATCCAACTTTCTCAAGACTTTGACACCCAACTCTCCCGGCTTGTCAATATGTGACTTCATCTCTAAGATGTGATCACACATAGACCTTGCTTGCCATTAGGGCTTGAGTGACCTTGAACTTGTGGGTTAGGGAGAATAATTGGAGGAGGTGGAGGAAGAGAAGTATGACTTCCATGAGCTAAACTCGGGAAGTCATATTCATTAGGAAAGCTTGGTTTGGGAAGATCATTGTTGTCTAAACCAGACATCAACAATGGGAGAAATTCACGTAAAGTTGATTTAAGTCCTTAATATAACACCCAATATGATATATTAAGGCTAGGACCCAACAAACTATTTTATAACTTGGAAGAGGGATGCCGTAATCCAAGCTATAAAATATTTGAAGGTAGGTGAATGACGATTCACCAATTTCCACCAAGATAAACGAAATGTATTATTAGGTTTTAATTGGTTTTGAAACTCCTAGATTCTTTTGAGATTCATTGAACTTTTCAATGACATGTTTCAATCTCGAGTGTGCCCTTCAGGTTTTGTGACTGGGATGCCGAGGATCACAAAACAAGGTGTGAAGTAACCATGCAAGTATACTTGGTACCCTTAATATTTACCCCTCAATCGATGTGCCGGTTAACCACACACGCTCCAACGATACTATGATAAACATTAAGTTACCCTTTGCCTACCTTGTTAAGTCCAGGTTAGTGTGCCGGTTAACCACACACGCTTCACTAACAGCTTAAACAAAGTGCAAAGTGTAATTTCATGGATTAGCACCTTATTCACATTTTCCTAAGTAACTAAGATTGGGAATTTATAAGTGTTTAGTTACTTAGTATTTATCATTATACTTATAATGAAGGGAGAATTATAGTCCTTGTCCTACCTGTTCGGCTAACGACCCTCCACCGGTCAAGGAAGCGGTGAGTGAGAGTGGACACCCATTAAACTGCCATTTTATAGGCAGTAACCTTATACCCCCTTATAGACCGGCTTCGTGAATGAGACATACTAATGGTAAGACGACTTGCTCTTATACATATAATATATTAAACTTTTAATATTATAATAGTATAAGGGTGTATTTTAGACATTTAAAATACTTGGTGGTTTAATCTATTAATTAAACTAGACTTTTAATTTAATTAAACTCAAACCATATATTTATGGATTAATAATACTCTTTTAATTAAACGCTTTAATTAACTATTAATAAAGTCCATAAGAGTTAATTTGAACTATTCAACAAAACATCATAATTCCAGTTATTAAACTCAAA
Source organism: Lactuca virosa (assembly GCF_052849685.1). Lineage (NCBI taxonomy): Eukaryota > Viridiplantae > Streptophyta > Magnoliopsida > Asterales > Asteraceae > Lactuca > Lactuca virosa. The sequence goes on along the minus strand of NC_136431.1, from coordinate 94,023,341 downwards.
ATTAAAACCATTTAATTAATTGTTTAAGTTATGAACCCAAGAGTTTTAGAATTCAATTCTTTTTTTCATAAAAAACTTTTCTCAAATTCCAAAACTTGAGGGCAAGTTTTGTAATTCTTGAAAACCTTTGGATTCCATAACTTATGGAATTAATGGTGTTTTATGATGAAACTTTCCATGTTCCATAACTTAAGAACAAGTTATGGAATTCTTTAAAACATTAACACCAAATTTTGTAACTCCATAAAAACTTTGAATCAAATTTTTTTTTAAAAAATACTTTCATATCCATAACTTATGGAAGTTTCAAAAACCCTTAAGATCACAACTTTAAAAAAACTTTTGAGCTCCAAAATTTTATGACAAAATATGTAACTCCTTAAAACATTTAGATCAAACTTTTAAAACTAATAAAATAATCATATCATTTTATCTTTTACTAAATTTGACCTAATTCAACTCATATAACAAATGATTCAAATTTTACAAATAATTCAAATTTTACAAATAATTTGACCTAATTCAACTCATATAACAAATGATTCAAACTTTTAAAACTAATAAAATAATCATATCATTCGTTTTTCAAATTTTACCACTGTTGGGTTTTGAGCATTCTAACACTCCTATGGTGTAAATGCAACCCTATAAACCTTGTATCTATGTGTTCTCTATTATACATGCAAATATTAACTATTCCAAGGTTTCATCCTAACTAGCATATTATGAAGCACCTATACTACAAAGTTCTAGTTAGATGACATACCTTTTGATGTAGCTTGATGTCTTCAAGCTTTAAGAGCTTAGCCCCAATAGTGTGGAAGCCTCAAATGGAATCACAAATCACCAAAACACCTTGGAAGAACTTGAGAGAATATGTATGCACACTAAAATCGGCCCACTCTTATTTTCACACACTTGTGCCAATTTTGTGAGCCAAGGACCCCTTTATATATTATGGAGGATTAGGGTTACATCCATGTAAACCCTAATACCCATGACCTTTCATTTACATAGGGTCCATGGGTTAAAAGCTCCATGGACCATCCATGAAAGCTTAGCCCAACCTAAATGAACTTGGCCCATTCCATATATATAAGAGTCCATATTTAACTAGTTCTTTTTGATCACTTAATTAATTCTAAATTAATTCTTGATTAATACTAATTAAATAATATGATTCCATATTAATATATTAGAACTTATAATATATTAATATAAATCATAAATATACTATTCTCAAAAGACTATCCATATAAATTGTGCCGGTGAAGTGCAACCCAAATGGACCATGCCGGGTCGGGTCAAGTACATACCAAATATAGTTATGGACTTAGACATTAATCCAACAATAAACACGGGAACCCACGGGATACACTAAATTAATACGCATCTAGAACTGTGGTTTAACTTTTCCTTGATGTACGGAATTATGTCCTTAATTCTGGTTCTGATAGGGCGACTGGGGGGTTCTGATAAAGTAGCTCCGTAGGAAATTATTTTCTAACTTTCTATCTGTCAGTCATATGTTGCTTCCTCTGCGTGATTGGAAGAGATCCGACTTGGAATGCAACATATGCAACTCTATTTCTACGCACCTCCTTATCTATGAAATTCTTCTATCTGTTAGCCATATGATGTCCTCTCTACGTGATCGGAAGATCCGACCTGGGAAACAGCATATGCACCCTACTATCTCTGTAAACCTCTATCTCTGTGAGTCATATGTTGTCCCCTCTGCGTGATTGAAATAGATCTGACCTCAGACACAACATATGCATATATCTCTAAATCCGTCTTCCTCCTTAATAATTGTTTACTCACCTAAAGTAAGGAGTCCTTAGGAAGTTCTTGATAACCAGGGTATATCGGGAAATGGGGAACATGTTCTAGTGCAACTAAAATTGAACCATTTAGAGGTTGTCTATAGATCTCACTGCTTAATTTAAGTGGACAACAATAGCCGTGGTTGTCGTCAGCTAAATGGTATATTTAGAAAAATTTGTCGATATCCTTCGTGTTTAAGTGGACCACAATACCGACAATTGACCAGATCTATTCATGAAGGTGAAGGTACTGATAAGCAAAGTTAAGACTGTCTCACAACTTTGATCCCAAATATTTTTGTTTTTGTTAAATTTGTTCATAGTTTTCCTCTATGCACAAAGTTAGGGGGAGAATTAAAAAAAATTCAAAAATCAAACAAAAATCAGAAAATTCAAAAATCAAACAAAAAAATCAGAAAATTAACAATCTAAAAATAGTGTTACTTCAGTTTTATTTCTTGTTCAGAAAAATTAAAAAAATCTAAAAAAATATTGTGAGCTAACTTTGTTTTTAGTTTTGTTTTTATCTTTTAGTTTTGTTTTGTCTTGAAAAGTGAATTCACATGTAGAATAGACTCATGGAGACTGAATCGAAAATTTCTGAGCCAAGGTTTCGTCCATGATCATTGAAGAATTCTCATTCGAAGGAGCAAGAAATGAAGATTATTCTTTCAAACATTTAATCCTTCCACCCCAGAAGCAAGGTGAAGCTGACTTGAAGATTATGCGACAGATTGCATTGAAGATTCGTTCTCTATGACATTCTCTCTGAAGATTCTGAAGCTGAAGGTGCTGATTTTCAAAAATCTTTTCAAGAAGCCTCCTCACCCAATGTGCGTTCAATGCCAAATTCTGAAGAAAAGCCCAATTGCTCGAGATGAAGTCATTCATTGAATATTCATCTAGTTCATCTTGAAGCTGTGAAGAAATCGAAGACAAAAGCTGAAGCCAAGCTCCAAATGAAGATTAACAAGAAAAGCCAGCCACTTTTTAGGGGGAGTTTGTTGGGTCAGTTAGAAAAGAAAGCTATAAACCAAGGGGGAGATTGTTGGGTCAGAATCATTGGTTTATACTTTAATTTTCTAGGAAAATGTACTTTTCTGTAATGTAATATGTTTTTGCGGTTGTGCTCACGGCCGTGAACCTGTTCACGGCCCATGTGCACCATATAAATAGATATCAAGTCGAGAGAGAGCGTACGGCTGAGAGAAGAGAGGAGATTAAGTGTGTGAAACTCAAGGTGTTTTAGAGAGAGAAGAACTAGTGTGTGTGTACTATGTGTATGGAGCATCATTCTATTCATTGAATACATCATACATTCACTTGTTATTCTTCTCCTTCTCCTTCATTAGATGTTGCATCATCTGCTTGATTGAGATTCCGCACCATCAAGCGGATCTGGTTGATACACAAGCAGATTTGGGACTTACAAAAAACCAAGAGAAATAAAAGAGAGAAGGAAAATACACTTGCAGAAAGAGGATTAACGAAGGAAGTGAAGGGGCGAAGGAGCGGATGGCGGCAGCGGAGGTACCACGTATGAACCCAGGCATCCGTTTATTCTTAAGGAAATCAAAATGAGCAGCATCCTCCAGATCCCTATCGACGATGACAAAAAGATCTACAGAAGCACGAGGATTATTATTGGTTTTGTAAGTGGTGTCCGAGACACCAACAAAAATGATTGCGACTCCCATTCTAAGTCCGATTTCAAAGCCAGAAAATGCCCTCAAAGCATGCGCCTCGATTCTCTCCACCATATCTGTATCGATATCCAAATGGGTATCCAACTTTAGTTTTTAGGATTAAGTGGAATGTTAAAATATCACTATTGACTTCAATCGACAAAAACATGGTATATAAAGGGTATTTTCGTCATTCACAATCACTTCAGTCAAAAGAATACTTTCATAGGGACTATTTAAGGGACTGACGGAAAATCTAACCGACCATTTGTGAAAATTTGTCTTTATTTTTTAAAATAGTAGACTATATATATTACTACAAAATTCACCAAATGTAGTTTTGAAATATTCAAAAAACTTAATGGAAACCCATTTTCTAATTATTTGTCACAATATAATTGCATAAAAAAGTAAATGATTACATGTTCATGTTGGATTCTTTCATAATATAAAAAACTTTTTTGAGGTTATAAAATAATTAACTATTACAATCACGTTTAAAATTACGACTATTTTTTTAAAAAAATAAACTATCTTTTATAGTTTAGAAATTACTAAATCCATATTTGAAATATTCAGAAGAAATCATGGTAAACCGTTTTTTCGAAATATTTGTTACAAATAAATTGCAGCAAAAAAAGTAAATGATTATATTCTAATGCTTGATTCTTTCATAATATTGAAAATGTTTTGAGGTTGTAAAACAAGAAGTTATTTTTTTATTAATGCTTAGAATTACCATTATTCGTTTTAAAAAAAAATTGAATTATTCAAAAGAATTAATGATACACTTTTTTATATTTACTTCTTAACACGTAAATGTAGGAAAAAAAATAATTGAGTACATGTTCATTTTGGAATCTTTCATAATATAGAAAACTTTTTGAGGTGTCAATGTTTAGAATTATGATTATTTATTTTTAAAATAATAATCAATTTTTTATCAATGTCTAGAATTACTGTTATTTATTTTTTTTAAAATAATAAACTAGGTATATTATTTCATAAATAACCAAAAATACTTTAGAAGTATCAAATATAATTCATGGTAAACTCTTTTTCTAAATTAGTTGCAGCAAAACATAAATGATTTACATCTTCATGTTGGATTCTTTAAAAATATAGACAACCCTTTGAAGTTATAAAAGAATATACTATTTTTTTTATCAATGTTTATCAATACTATCTTTTTAAATAATCAAAATATATTTATTGTTTTACAAATTACCAAGAATATTTTCGAAAGAAGATAAATTAGGGGTTAAATATAATCAAGGAAACTCTCAATGTGTAAATGCTAGAATATTGTTTGAGGGTATTTGCATTTACAGAGTTATGTCATTGGAGGATTTCAATAATGGTTATTTCAGGGTTCCTACGATGGTGGATGGAGAAATTTCGGGTAAATAGTTGACAGAAATGGAAAATACAATGATCTTTAAAATGGAATAAAGTGTAACCATAAATTAAATTAAATAAAAAAAACCCACACTATCAGGTAGATCCGTGGAGATGAGACAGAAACACAAAACCATGAAAAATAAAAGAGAGAAGGAAAATACACTTGTACAAAGAGGATTGGCGAAGGAAGTGAAGGGGCGAAGGAGCGGATGGCGGCAGCGGAGGTACCACTTAGGAACCTAGGAATCCGTTTCTTCTTAAGGAAACCAAAATGAGCAGCATCCACCAGATTCCTATCGACGATGACAAAAAGATATATAGAAGCAGGATGATTATTTTTGGTTTTGTAAGTGGTGTTTTAAACACCAACTAAAATGATTCCGACTCCCATATAAGTCCAATTTGAAAGCCACCAAATGCTCTCAAAGCACGCGCATTGTTTCTCTCCCCCATATCCATATCGATATCCAAATGGGTATCCAACTTTGATTTTTAGGGTTAAGTGGAATGTTGAAATTTCACTATTGACTTCAGTCGACAAAAACAAGGTATATAAAGGGTATTTTCGTCATTCACAATCACTAAACAGAATTTGTTAACAATATTAGTCATAACGACCATTTGTGTGTAATGTTTACTAGGTAGGGACCATCCATAGAAAAAAAGTTTATGGATAAAAGTTTGATAGGGACTATTTAAGGGGCAGACGGAAAATCTAAAGTACCATTTGTGAAATTTTCTCTTTATTTTTTAAAATAGTAGACTATATTTATTATTACAAAAATCACCAAATATAGTTTTGAAATATTCAAAAAAATTAATGGAAAACCATTTTTCTAATTAATGGTTACAATTTTATTGCATAAAAAAGTAAATGATTACATCTTCATGTTGCATTCTTTCATAATATAAAAAAGTTTTTTGAGGTTATAAAATAATAAACTATTACAATCACGTTTAGAATTACGATTATTTTTTTAAAATAATAAACTATCTTTATTAGTTTAGAAATTACCAAATGTATATTTGAAATATTCAAAAGACATCAAGGTAAACTTTTTTTTTTCTAAACATTTGTTACAAATAAATTACAACAAAGGGTAAATTATTATATACTAATGCTTGATTCTTTCATAATATTGAAAAGGTTATAAAATAATAAAATTTTTTATATCAATGTTTAGAATTACCATTATTCGTTTTATTAAATGATAAATTGTATCTATTATTTCATAAATTACAAAATAAAATTTTGAAATATTCAAAAGAATTCATGGTATACTTTTTTCTAATTACTTATTACCACGTAATTGTAGGAAAAAATAATTGATTACATGTTCATGTTGTAATCTTTCATAATATAGAAAACTTTTTGAAATTATAAAATAATAAACTGTTTTTGTGAATGTTTTGAATTCTGATTATTTATTTTTAAAATAATAAACTATTTTTTATCAATGTTTAGAATTACCATTATTTATTTTTTTTAAAATAATAAACTAGATATATTATTTCATAAATTACCAAATATATATTACAAGTATCAAATATAATTCATGGTAAACTCTATTTCTAACTACTTGTTACAAATTAGTTGCAGCAAAACATAAATGATTTACATGTTCATGTTGGATTCTTTAAAAATATAAACAGCCTTTTGAAGTAGAATAAACTATTTTTATCAATGTTTATCAGTACTATCTTTTTAAATAATCAAAATATATTTCTTATTTTACAAATTACCAAGTATATTTTCAAAAGAAAATAAATTGGTGGTAAAATTTAATCATGGAAATTGTCAATGTGTAAATGTTAGAAGATTGTTTGAGGGTATTTGCATTTACAGAGTTATGTCAATGGAGGATTTTAATAATGGTTATTTCAGGTTTCCTACGATGGTGGATAGAAACATTTCGGGTAAATAGTTGACAGAAATGGAAAATACAATGATCTTTAAAATGGAATAATGTGTAACCACAAATTAAATTAAATAAAAAAGCTCACACTATTAGATAGATTCGCGAAGATGAGACGGAAACACAAAACCAAGAAAAATAAAAAAGAGAAGGAAAATACACTTGCAGAAACTGGAATGACAAAGGAAGTGAAGGGGCAAAAGGAGCGGATGGCGGTAGAGGAAGCACCATGTAGGAACCTTGGCATCCGTTCTTCTTAAGGAAATCAAAATATAGTTTTGAAATATTCAAGAAAAAATTAATGGAAAACCATTTTTCTAATTACTTGTTACAATTTAATTGCGTAAAAAGTAAATGATTTCATGTTCAAGTTGGATTCTTTAATAACATAAAAACCTTTTTGAGGTTATAAAATCATAAACTATTACGATCACGTTTAGAATTACGATTATTTTTAAAATAATAAGCTATCTTTTATAGTGTATAAATTACCAAATGTATATTTGAAATATTCAAAAGAAATCATGGTAAACCTTTTTTTTCTAAACATTTGTTACAAATAAATTACAGAAAAAAGTAAATGATTATATGCTAATGTTTGATTCTTTCATAATATTGAAAACGTTTTAAGGTTATAAAATAATATATTATTTTTTATCAATGTTTAGAATTTCCATTATTCGTTTTATAAAATAATAAACTGTATCTATTATTTCATAAATTACAAAATAAAATTTTGAAATATTTAAAAGAATTCATGGTACACTTTTTTCTAATTACTTCTTACCACGTAATTGCACGAAAAAAAGTAATTGATTACATGTTCATATTGGAATATTTCATGATATAGAAAAGTTTTTGAGGTTATTAAATAATAAACTATTTTTGTCAATGTTTAGAATTACGATTATTTTTTTTAAATAATAAACTATTTTTTTATCAATGTCTAGAATTACAATTATTTTTTTTAAATAATAAACTAGTTATATTATTTCATATATTACCAAATACGTTTTAGAAGTATCCAATATAATTCATGGTAAACTCTATTTCTAATTATTTGTTACAAATTAGCGTCAACAAAACATAAATGATTTACATGTTTATGTTGGTATAGACAACCTTTTGAAGTTATAAAATAATATATTACTTTTTTTTATCAATGTTTATCAATAGTATCTTTTTAAATAATCAAAATATATTTATTATTTTACAAATTGCCCAGTATATTTTCGAAAGGAGATAAATTGGGAGTAAAAATGTAATCAAGGAAATTGTCAATGTGTAAGTGTTAGAAGATTGTTTGAGGGTATTTGCATTCATAGAGTTATGTCAATGGAGGATTTCAATAATGGTTATTTCAGGTTTCCTACGATGGTGGATAGAGAAATTTTCGGTAAATAGTTGACATAAATGGAAAAAATAATGATCTTTAAAATGGAATAAAGTGAAACAATAAATTAAGGAAAAAAAAACCTACACTATTAGATAGATCCGCGGAGATGAGATAGAAACACAAAACCAAGAAAAATAAAAGAGAGAAGGAAAATACACTTGTAGAAAGAGGATTGGCAAAGGAAGTGCAGGGGCGAAAGGAGTGGATACCAGAACCGAAGGCACCACGTAGGAACCCGTGCATCCGTTTCTTCTTAAGGAAATCAAAATGAGCAACAACCACTAGATCCCTATCGACGATGACAAAAAGATTTGTAGAAGTAAGATGATTATCACTGGTTTTGTAAGTGGTGTCCTGAACACCAACAAAAATGATTCCGACTCCCGTTCCAAGTCCGATTTCAAAGCCTCCAAATGCCCTCAACGCACACGCCTCGTTACTCTCCACCATATCCATATCCATATCCAAATGGGTATCCAACGTTAGTTTTTAGGGTTAAGTGGAATATTGAAATTTCACAATTGACTTAAGTCAAATAAAACAGGGTGTATAAAGGGTATTTTCGTCATTCACACTCACTTAACAGAGTTTGTTAACAATGTTAGTCATAACGACCATTTGTGCGCAAGGTTTGCTCAGTAGGGACCATCCATGGGAAAAAAGTTTCATAGGGACTATTTAAGGGACAGACGGAAAATTAAAGGACCATTTGTGAAATTTTGTCTTTATTTTTTTGATAGTATACTATATTTATTATTACAAAAATTACTTAATATAGTTCTGAAATATTCAAAAAATAATAGAAAACCGTTTTTCTAATTACTTGTTACAATTTAATTGCATAAAAACGTAAATGATTAGATGTTCATGTTGGATTCTTTCATAATATAAAAAAGTTTTTGAAGTAATAAAATAATAAACTATTAAATCCACGTTTAGAATACCGATTATTTTTAAAAATAATAAACTATCTTAATTATTTTAGAAATCTCCAAATATATATTTGAAATATTCAAAAGAAATCATGGTAAACCTTTTTTTTTTTTTAAACATTTGTTACAAATAAATTGCAGCAAAAAGTAAATGATTATATGTTAATGTTGGATTCTTTCGTATTATTGAAAACGTTTTGAGGTTATAAAAGAATAAACTATTTTTTTTATCAATGTTTAGAATTACCATTATTCGTTTTATAAAATAATAAACTGTATCTATTATTTCATAAATTACAAGATATATATTTGAAATATTCAAAAGGATTCATGGTAAAAAAAAATTCTAATTAGTTATTACTACGTAATTGCAGGAAAAAAAATAATTGATTACATGTTCATGTTGGAATCTCTCATGATATAGAAAACTTTTTGATGTTATAAAATAATAAAATATATTTGTCAATGTTTACAATTACGATTATTTATTTTCTAAAATAATAAACTATTTTTATCAATGTTTATAATTAAGAATATTTATTTTTTTAAAATAATAAACTAGATATGTTATTTCATAAGTTACCAAATATATTTTAGAAATATCCAATATAATTCATGGTAAACTCTCTTTCTAACTATTTGTTACAAATTAGTTGCAACAAAAAATAAATGATTTACATGAACATGTTGGATTATTTAAAATTATAGACAACCCTTTGACGTTATAAAAGAATATAAAAGGAAAAAAAAATCCGATTACATAAATAAAGAGATGGAGAAAAGTGAATAACCCCAATTTCCTAAAATGGGAACTGTTATATAGGATTTTGCAAATTGAATAATGCCTTCAAGAACATTTTATTCGTTGATGATGTAGATGAGATGGTCTTATGATGTGTATTTTTAATTCACTATTTTTTTTATTTATAATTCCCAGTCTATCTCATATAATCTACACCTTAGAGGAAGGTTTCGAGTATAGTATAGTTATGATGAGCAAGGGTGTCAAACTCAATGGAAACAGTAGTGAATTAATATTAGAATATTTGATTATAGGTTATACTAAATAAAAGAAAGTCGTAAAAATGGGGTTTTATTATAAAAGCTCAATTAAACCAACGAATCACTTCATTATTCACCTCAAAAATATTGTTAATTAATTTAGTGTAATGGTCTTTATTCATTATTCACCGATTCCTAAATTGATTTATGTATTTGATCCATACAAAAATACTAAATACTAATGACTATAAGGACTTTTAATTTCATCGTCATGCAATTAATTATCCCTAAATTCATTGTTCAGTTCGTATCATGCAAGAATTATTTTTTAGTAATCATAAAGGTTATTAGAATTAAATCATGCTAATGATAATCTAAAACATGCACACACATTAAAGTCATAGATTTTATTAACCTAACCCTAGATTTTGATCCAACTCTAGTCACAATCATTTATGGTAATAAAACAACTATGATTCAAGAATATATAACTAGATTGTTCTTATAATCACATAAACTCAGTAATAGGTAATGAACCAACGATTTTTAATACATATCGATCTTCAATCAAACTTGACATAATAAATTAAATAAGAATAAACAAACCAAATATACAATCTAATCCAAAATCTCATGATTTGTCTAATCTTGAACACAAGGAAACAGGTTTTAACACCTAAATTCAGAAAGTAAAAACAAAGGGAAAACAACTGGAATACTAATCGTGATCAGAAAAGAAAACTGAATGATTACCGAAATGAATCCACTCTCGAATCCTTCAGATCTTTGTTCCATATTAGCTTAACGACTCTCCAGTCGCATTCTAGACCCTCAAAACGGCACTTCTAGGGTTTATTTTCGTAGGGAACGGATTAGGATTGAAAATACGTTATTAGGTCTCATTTACGAATCTAATTATGAGTTTCAGTATCTCCAGATCGTGGAAATAGACTTGTCACGCTGTGGGAGTTGAATTCTTCAAGTCCACGAAATTTTCTGTTTTTTCACATCGTGGAAATGGCTTTGACACAACGTGAGAACTAGGAATAAGAATTTTTCACAAACACAAAAGTCGTCTGAAATTTTGTCTAGTTTTCAGAACATTTTGAATATTGTCAATCGGAGTTACCAGTCATGAGATATGGTTAAAACACAGACGATGGGTCAAGCTGTCCAACAACATCCTTTTTGCATCTTTTTAAGTCCTTTCTATTCCTTTTGCATTCCAGGCTTCCATTTTAATTGTAATTGAACATTCAAAGTATATTAACTATCATATATCTTAAAATATAATATTTTTACTTAACTATAATAAGATAATGACCTAAAATACGTAGTTAAATAAGGCCATATCATCTTCATAATCTGCAAATATTTTTTGGGTTTAGTTTTTTGGTGATCAAAGATTACAATTTGATGGTAAATGACACAAAGTAGGAGGGAATTGTTGACATTCTAATCCTTTTTTTATTTTTATCTTAAGTAAGAACAACAAAAAATCCACAATAAAAAGAAGTAGATTACCCTGCTCAATTTGTGTTCGTTGTCATCTTTGTAGCCTCTCAAAACATGATAAAAATCAATAAGCTTTTACCTAGTTAGGCACCATTAAAATTAAAAAGAAAAATAAAAAGAATCTTGAGAAACTCAAAACTGAAATCAGAAGATTCATCTTACTTTTTGCACGTAGGCCAGTAAGCTTGGGTATAATCGTCAAAGTCGGCTCCATCTTCAACTTTGTTATTAGCATCAACACTTCAACCTAATTTTACCCAATTAGTTGCAAACCACTGAAAACCCTAGAAGAAAATAGGAGAAGGGGACGAATAAAAGAAAAGAGATAACAGATGGATGGAGCGATGGGGTGATTTGGTGTATTTTAAAATTTAAATCAATGATTTGGTTTCCAAAAGAGATAGGAGAAATGAGAGGAGATAGAAGCGTGATTGGAGAAGGAACCCTAATTTTTTTGATGATTTTTAGGGATACAATGTTATTCAAATTGTGAAAAAGTATTGGTTGAATCAAAACAGTAATATGTGGCATTTTCTAGAATTAATAGAAAAAACCAGAAAAATATAAGAATGACACGTAGCAAGGATAAACTATTATTTTATTATGTAGGATAGATACTACCAATTGGTATCTATTTTCAAAATTTCCAGACTAAATGTCAGTCGATCCAAAAATCAGCAATCAATTTATATTCAAAATCCTTGACCTTATATTTGCCCGAAATCTCGGTTGAGAAATTTCATGAAATAACCAAAACTTAAGGGGGGGGGGGGTTAAGAATTTAACCATAAAATTTCAAGATTTGTAAAATGACCATGGGATACGCAGAGGGGGCTCTGTGGATCGGTTCAACCTTCTGAGGAACTTAGCACACCTCTGCGGAAATGAGATGGCAGCACTAAAAGACAATTTTTTTGGGCCTTTTACGGTTCCGCAGAGGTGGCTCTGCGGATCCTGTGAACACCTCTACGGATCGCTTAATTTCTCTGAGGAATGGGTTGTTGACTGACCCGCAGAGCCGTCTCTGCGGATCTATGCTACACCTCTGTGCAAATATTGATTTCTCTGCGAAAATGGTAGTTATAGTCATTTTTAAGCATTAATTGACGATTATATACGGTTTTTTTTCAAGTTATTATCATTTTTATGGATGCGTTAATCACTAGAAGTCGTTTTTTCGTTGTCTTTGTGGAGAGTGTTTTGTAAAAATGAGTTTTATTATTCTGTGTACGGGAGGGTTGTGGCAGTAAGTTAATGGAATGAGGTTTATGTTAGAAATAATGTGAAAACTATGGTTTAAATCTTCCTCCTAACTTTGACCCTCATATGTTATTACAAATGGTTAGAAATAAGGCCGGTGTGTTCAATAATCATATATCTTTGCCTTTTAAACACCCAGAGTATGGGTATGTCATGGAGCTTACAAATGAATCAGATGTAGTTCACCTAAGACATGTAATGTCTGAAACAAAGCAGAAAGTGCATTTGTATTTATCGGTGCTAGATGGAGAAGTTGAAGAACAGCCAGTGGTGAAAAGCCAGTTTATTGGAGCAAAAAGTAGTAGAGGTCATGTAGATAGACAATCTAGTGGAAACCGGTCCAGGGTGCGAGGAAATGACGTAGGAGTGGGTTATGAACAGAAAGCTTCAGTTGCTGATAAGTTTGTATTAGATAATGATAACTTTTTATAAGATAATGATAATGAACCAAATTTGTGCATGATAGAATTAGAACATCAAAATATATTTGAGTTTGGATAAGTACCTGATTTCTATGATCAATTATATGATGAAAAATCAAATGAAGGTTGGTCAGAAGATTAGCACACGCAATAGAATATTGCTTTTAATCCATGGTATTTTATTCCTCCTATTCCTGATTGTCCAGAACCTATTCTTGAACCTGGACCATTTCACAGTTTAGGTCCGAATGATAAAATATTTGTGAATCAAACCTATAACACCAAGAAAGACCTAACAGCTTCTGCTAAATTCAAAGTGGTTAAGGGCTTAATGGGTCAAGACCTTCCGTAAAGGACTTAGCGTTTGAGTTTGTAGCCTCATGGATGATCCTTGGGAGTAAAGTTGGAATCTTTATCCTCCTAGACATCTCTATGGATGGGGATCTGAGGCTTGGAGCCTTTCGATTCAAGAAAAAGGGCTTAATGCATTAAGTGGGTTGACAGATCGAAGAACTCGACGAATTCATGGGTGAACTCGGCGAGTTGGGTTGGGGTTGCCCTGAGTCTGTTGAAAAGCATAGGAACTCGGCGAGTTGTAGGAAAACTCGATGAGTTGGATCACAATATCATAATTCTGACTTGGGAGTGGACTCGACGAGTTGAAGGACCAACTCGGCGAGTTGGGTCACCTGGACCGTTGACTTTGGCGTTGACTTTGACCTTTGACCGATGCATTGACCAAGTTTGTCCCAGTGGGTGTTGGAGTAACCTGGAGTGTATTGGGGGAGAGTATGGGCTTAGGATAAGACCCATATGGTATTGGGCCCAATTTATTAGGCCATTGGTGGGCCTTTATGGATCTTATAGTTTTGGGCCTTTTTGGTTTGGGATTGGGCCTTGGTTATGAATCTTGTTGGGCCAAGGGTAAAATGGTCATTTCCCCAAGTATGGATTATGGATCATGGTTTGAGACCCAATTGCTAATTGGGTGATATTTTGGTGATGATAGCTCAGGGAGTTGTCAGGGCAACAACTAAGGATTATTGCAGTGAGCTTCAGCATTCGAGGTGAGTCTCCTCACCATACCAATAGGTCGAAGGCACCAAGGCCGGCCCATTATGTGATATGTAGTATGCTGGATGATTATGTGATATGTGGTATGCTGGATGATTATGTGATATGTGGTATGCTAGTTGATAATGTGATATGTGGTATGCTAGTTGTTTATGTGTTATGTGATATGCTAGTTGTCTTTGTGATACTTTCATGGAAGACCCCGAGGGAGCCCGTGGCACTTGGATATCAGACCATGTGGGGGATCCCATGACATTACTGGTAAAGACCATGCGGGGAGCCTATGACACTTGGATATCAGACCATGTGGGGGAGCCTATGGCATTCCAGGTAAAGACCATGGGGGAGCCCATGGAACTTGGATATCAGACCATGTGGGGAAGCCCATGACATTCCAAGTAAGACCATGAGGGGAGCCCATGGCACATAGGTATAAGACCTTGGGGGCCTACGGCATCCTGGAGTAAGACCTTAGAGGGTTTCCACGACATCCCTATATGTGTATGTGCATGGCTTATGTGGTTTATATGGATTATGTGATTATGTGGTTATATGGATTGTGTGGGGTACGTTATGGGGAACTCACTAAGCTTCGTGCTTACAGTTTGGTTTATGGTTTCAGGTATCATCGGTTTGGAAAGGAAGGACCCGACTTGATCGCAGTGCACACACCCATGTTTCCCGCTATATGTGATTTTGGGATGAACTCTGATAAATGTTTTTAATTAGCATGTTTTTGGAATGTTTGGGTTCAAATGACATCTATGTTTTGACTATAAGAAAAATGAAATTTTTACCCTTGATTTTTGGGTCGTTACAAGTTGGTATCAGAGCCTTTGTTTGAGGGATTCAGACATACTCTTGAGTGTGTCTGGACTCAAACTGAGGACTTGATAAAAATTTTCAAAAGGAAAAGTATTTAAGGAAAGAGTTTTCTAAAATAAGAATGGGTGTGGTGCATGCAATCAGGTCAGCTCAAGTAAGTTTCCCCCCAGAATACCCATATGTTTTATCTGTTATGACTTGATTATAAATCTGTGAATCGCATGCTAGATAGGGATAGGAGATATGCTTATGTATCTATGTTGTACGAGCTAGTAGACTTGTATGCTAGTGCTGATTAGTCAGCGATAGATTGGCCTGCTATGTGATGCTTGTAGCCTTGGAGATACTGGATGCTATGCTAGAATAGGAATGACTATTGATATTAGTAACTACTAAGTGTATTCTTTAAAAATTGTATACAGTTAGGATATTATAGCCTTAGAATAATTGATTTGGCATTATTTTCTGTGTATAATTTGCATGCATAAGGCAGCCAACAATGAGGGGGGATTTGGATAGCATGAGTTGTGGTATGTGGGTTGAATGTTCTATGATAGTTTCATGGGTTGGAGAGTTACAGCACAAATGTTGCTTGCTTTTGTGCTTTGTGGAACTCTTGGATTATAGGAGTCAGCTACTAAGTGAATAAGACGATATTCAGGAGGTACATGGTTGGCATCATGAGGAGTTTTTCAGTAGCTGATGGTAGGGTGAGGTTGGGAACCTAGAGAAGCCTAGGATATGCTCTAGTGAGTTTAGTGAGGCGATTTGGCGAGGTTGGCGCTTTGGTTTGAGGAAGTGACTTAGAGGATTCGGGAGGATTACTGAGGAAAGTATAAATAGGTGTGGAAGGTAGTATTGGGCCCGTACTACTGAAAGCACAGGATCCATACTCGAACCAGTGAGAGTCTTGGAGAATCTAAGAAGCTTATGGGAAGGAGAATTCTTGATTATGCTCTGATTGTGGGAATAGCTGCTTTGCAGGATGAGGATGAGCACGCATGAGGAAGGACCAGGGTTTGGTCCCGGCTCCGGTGGCGAGCCAGTTAGAGGGAGGACTGTCAGGGTTTTAAGTTCGCGTTGGATTTGTTCGGTTTTATGTACTCTAACATACTTATGGTGCACATACAACCCTAATGCTCTGGATCTAAGTTTTCTCTAATTATACATGCAATATCGATTCCAAAGCATGAAGCCTAAACTAGCATACAAAATTTTACATATGAATCATAAACAAGTTAGAAACTAACCTCTTGTTGTTTTTGATGTTGCTAGAAAGACTTTGGCCTTGTGATAACTTAGCACCAATAGTGTGAATGCCTCAAATGGAATCACAAAGCACCAATAACAACTTAGGATGAATATGGAGAGAATATGGAGACACCAAAATCGGTTCTAACTCTTCAAATATAAGTGGTCACCAATTTTGGACCTATAGATACATATATATATATATATATATATATATATATATATATATATATATATATGTGTGTGTGTGTGTAGAATATCAAGGGTCATGTGTAACCCTAATCCATACACATTATCCCATGACCCATCCATTTGATTTGGATAAATGCTCCATGGATTAACCCATTAGCCCATCACAAACCAAACCATGGATTATTAGCCCAACTCATATGTATCATTTTAATTAGTCTCTTTTGATCACCAAATTAATTCTTAAATTAATTATTGATCAATACTAATCAAATAATATGATTCCTCAATTAATATATTATACTTATAATATATTAACAAATCACAATTAACCTCTTACCAAATATTCTTCCTAACATATTGCTTTGATGAATGCAACCCAAATGGACCATGCTACTATCGGGTCAAGTATATACCAATTATAGTTATGGGCTTAGACACCTTTTCCAACAGTCTCCCACTTGGATAAGTCTAATAACTGTAATTGCCAATGTAACTTAAAATCCGATTAGCAATCGTAGCTCTCATAAAGCCGCTGTCGAACTCTGACGCGTCCATTAGATAAGTGATCATATAATCCCTCTGTTCTACAAGATATCGTGTGGACAAAGACATGGAATTAAAGTCATACTCATTGTCCAACATTTTTTTCCTGATTTCTGATTTGTTCGACATAGAACTTAATTGAACACATAAACTTCGGATAAAAGGAACAGATAAACTTCGACTTATATGCTTCTGCTAACTATTCATTAAATCATACATAATAACACGTTTTATAACATCGAGTTACTGATGCATTTTCGCACTATTAATGCACAATCAACAAATAATCGCCAACTAATATATCTTGGTTTGAAGATTTATACGATATTATCGTCTCACAATCACCTGTAATAGATTCCATGAGGTGAAATGTGAGCGTGGGTTCAGTCCAATACTCAAATCTCATTTCAAGAGCACTCATGAATGTTTGTAGCAATCCTTCGCTATGTCTAACACCTTAGAAAATCATACAAAAACCCATTAATGTGTAACATCTGGATTCCCAGGTATGTTATTTTAAGTATTTATTTTTTTGAGGTTCATTGATCTACTCGACGAGTTGGTGCTATAACTCGCCGAGTAGAGACGGGATGGCCACGTGGGTTTAATGATCTACTCGACGAGTCCGGGAGTAGACTCGCTGAGTAGACGCTGGGAGTGAAAACCCTAGATCCCGGGGTTTGAGACCTATTTAAAGGCACTTATAGCCTCCTTGGCGGCCACCTTCTCCAGAGAGAAACCCTAACCTGCCCTTTTCGTGCATAGAGAGAGAGAGGCCATCTTGAGCATTCCTGAGTTTTTGGAGGAAAGATTGGAAGAGTTGGTGAATCTAATCAAGACGAGACTGTGGATCTAGCACTCTTCTGTCATTAGCTGCTATTCAGAGGTATAAAGCTCTCGTCTTGACCTCTTGTTTGTTGGATCCCATTTTGGGAGCTTTTAGGGTTTTCTTCCAATCATCTTATGTCCTTGAGTTATTTGAGCATGGTTTGAGGTTTGGACCTCATATCTGGGCTATAGGAGGCCTTGAGAGCCCAAAGAGTCAAGCTTTATTGAGCTAGAGGCAGGCTCATGTGCTTTCAACCTTCCTTGGAGCTTGTAATGGCATATTGGAGCAAATATGCCATGCATGAACGTAAATATCGAAGCTTTACATGACTTTCGAGCCTAGGGAGCCTAGATCTAGAGTTTGGAGTCCTGGATCTGCCCTAAAACGTCTTAATGGGAATATAGACTGGATGAACTCGCCGAGTCCATGAGCTGACTCGACGAGTCTCTTAGGGTTTGTCCCGATAAGTCTGAGCACGCTGTGACTCGACAAGTTAGCGGGCCTACTCGACGTGTAGAGTTGGTTTTCATAAGGTCCCTGAGGGAGCGAGGGAACTCGACGAGTCTCCCCAGTGCACTCGACGAGTTGAGTCAACACAGATTGTTGACTCAAGTCCGACTTCTGTTGACTTTTGGAGCTTTGACCAAATATGAGTAATGGGGACCATGGAGGGGTAGAAGGGTCTTTTTCCCTTACCAAGAGTTAAAGAGGGGTTAGACTGAGTCTATTAGAATTATGGTTTAATTAGAGATATTATCCTTGTGATTAGGCGGAGGCTAGATCGAGGATTGCCAAGCACGAGGCTTTTACTTACTAGCTTACGAGGTGAGTCTTCTCACTATACATACCTAGAGTGGTAACCAGAGCTGTGTGATAGAGTATCATATATGTTATTTGAGTATTGTGATATACGGTATTATTTCTATGTGATTATTGCTATGTATTATTCAGAGCTTAAAGAGTTAGGACCAGAGGGTCCACAGAGTTAGGACCAGAGGGTCTACATAGTTAGGGCCGGAGGGTCCACCAGAGTTGTGGGACTGGAGGGTCCCACTGAGACACATTGACCCGAGGGTCAAATAGAGTTATAGCCTCGAGTGGCTAATTGTTGTATGTGGTATTTTGGGGAACTCACTAAGCTTCGTGCTTACCGTGTTATGTGTTTGTGTTTCAGGTACCTTAGAGGATCGCGGGAAGGCACCGGCATGATTGTACACATCTGTTCGGGATTTTATTGAGGGTTCTGGGATTTGACTTTGTCATGGATTTATGTTGACTTGAGACACTTATGATTTTTAGGATATATAATATATGAGTTTTATGTGATTTAAAAATGAAAAAATTGGTTTGAAAATTTACGTCGTTACAAGTTGGTATTAGAGCCTTGGTTTGAGGGATTCGGATGCACCTTCGGGTATGTCTGGACTCAAATTGAGGATTTGATAAATTTTTTCCAAGAGAAACGATTTTTCTAAAACGAGCAAGAGTTCTAAGAGAAAAATGAGAAAGAGCGATGTGTACAATCAGCCAGAGCCCGAACAGTGATTTCCCAAAATATCTTTACTTTCTGTGTTATAAGATATTCACGAGATATTATGAGATATAATATGCATGCTAGAGAATTGGCTAGGTATTTCATATTTTAGGACTAGAGTGGCCTGATTTGTGATGCCTTAACCTAGTAGTTCTGCTTCCGGTGATTTGTTTGAGAACGAGTGTGTAGCAGGAATGAGCTTATGAGAGTAGACTGGTTTCGGCGAGATATAGAGTACTTGCTAGCCGGAATCCTAGGAGGAGGACTTGGGGTGATTAACGATGCGGTGTGGAAGGTAGTATTGGGCCCGTACTACTAGAAGCACCGGGTCGGTGAGCAGTCCAAGTAAGAATCCTTGGGATGCCGGGGAATAAGTAGGGGGAGTGATCGAGTGTGAGTATACTCGAGCGAGTCTCTGATTATTTTGTGTTGTATTTCAAAGACATCATGGTGGGTACGCGCCACAACCCAGGGGCAGTGGTACTAGTGGTACCAGTGACGATGAGATTCAGAGGATGATTCATGAGGAGGTAGCCGCAGCCATCCGAGCAGAGATTCCCGAGATGTTTCGGTCTATCAAGACCACCCTGATTGAGACATTTGATGAGCGATACGCTGCTGTCACTCAGGCTGCTGCTGCTGCCGCCACCGCAGTTGTCGCTGCTGCTAGGCCACAGGGAGGTGACTCATTGTTGTTCCGGGAGTTCAACAACACGAAGCCACCAGAGTTTGATGGTGTTGGGTTTTGAGCATTCTAACACTCCTAAGGTGTACATGCAACCCTAAATACCTTGGATCTATGTTTTCTCTATTATACATGAAAATATGAACTTTCCAAGGTATTACCTATAACTAGCATACAATTGTCATATACAACACAAGAATCTAGTTAGGATAACATACCTCTTTATGGAGCTTGAAGTCTTGATGTATCTAGCCTTAAGAGCTTAGCCCCAATAGTGTGGAAGCCTCAAGTGGAATCACAAATCACCATCAACAACTTGGAAGAACTTGAGAAAATATGGAGCTCACTAAAATCGGCCACCTTTTCTTTCACACCCACTAGTGCCAATTTTGTGAGCCAAGGACCCCTTTATATATTATGGAGGATTAGGGTTACATCCATGTAAACCCTAATACCCATCACCTTTTATTTACATAGGATCCATGGGTTAAAAGCTCCATGGACTATCCATGGACTTCCATACACTTTTAGCCCATCCTAAATAAACCTTGGCCCATTCCATATATATGTAAGAGTCCATATTTAATTAGTCCAAATTAATTCTAGATAAATACTAATTAAATACTATGATTTCATATTAATATATTATAACTTATAATATATTAATAAATCATAAATATCCTTTTTCTCATAAGTCTATCCATACAAATTGTTCCGGTGACGTGCAACCCAAATGGACCATGCCGGGTCGGGTCAAGTCATACCAATTATAGTTATGGACTTAGACACTAATCCAACAGTCTCCCACTTAGATAAGTCTAGTAACTATTATTGCAAGTACGACTTCATAACCCAACTAGCAATCGTAGCTCTTAAAGCCGCTGTCGAACTCTGAACAAATCAAATGACGCGTCCATTAGATAAGTGATCATATATTCCTCCATTCTAAATATCATATGGACTGAGACATGGATTATAATCATTCTCTCTGTCCATTTGTTGTTTCTCGATTTTCGATTTATGATGACCGACTAATTGAACAAATCAAATCAGTCCAGGCTTGGCCAAGCACTTATGGTGTCATCACTAAATCATCGAGGGGCCCACAGATATCGCTTTTATCCCTTTAAGGGTAAAAGGAATGGATAAACTTCGACTCATATGGCTTGTTCTACTACTTGTTGAATCATACACAAAGGCACGTTTTATAACATCGAGTTACCAATGCGTTTTCGTGCAATCAATGTATAACCTACTCATAGTAACAACTCATATCTCTAGGTTTGAAGAATATAAGATATTATTGTCTCATGATTCACTCGTGATAAAATCCATGAAGTGAGTCAAATGAGCGTGGGGTTAATCCAATACTCAGAACTTATGAGCACTCATGAATGTTGTAGCAACCATTGCTATGTCTAATGCACCTTAGACAAATCTTACAAGCCAGATTCATGACAGTCTTGATTCATATCTACTTCCAACATATGACCGACTGTGGATGGTTTGAATAACTTAGTCATTCGGGAAGAACGAGCTAGTTATTCTGGAAGTCAAAACATGCAAAGTGAAACACAAGAATAATACTAATACTATATGGCCCCAACACTTTGAGAGTAAATAAAACACCTTTTATCTAAGCACCATATTGATTACTCATTATTCAATGTTTTGATTCATCAACTTAATACTTGAATTAAAACAATAGTCATGCCATGCTCCAAGCATGCACACTATGTTTGTCCAAACAATATCTATGCCATACTCCAAGAATGCACACTATGTTTGTCTATGATGCTTACTTTGTGAAACAGATCGATTGACAATATTTCAATGATGCTCATTTCACAATCCCAATCCTTACTTTGTAAATGTAAGAATACCAAATTCTTGCCATTTACTGTAATATGTTAGATTCTAAACTTATATGCATTGATTCTCTTGTAATGACTATGCATAAAAGTCACAAAGACTTGGCAATAGACATTACAAAGTATTCTAATGGAGTGAAATTCCATGGAAACGAAGTCTCAAATTCAAAGTACATTCCTTTGAACATCCTTCTTCGCACTAAGTTTTCTAATCTATCAAAGATTAACACCTACCTATGGAAACAATTCCATATTACCATTTTGACTATCACTTCTGAACAAGAGTTGCCTCTTTTCAGAATATGTCAATATGGTCCTAACTATACACCTCCAATTGTCCATGAGCAACCAATCTTTGGTAAACCTCAGATTGTCCACAACAATTGCTTAATCATTTTAGTCATATCCAGTTCTATTTCTTTTTCCCTCTTAATGCCCTAGACATTTGGAAAATTTAGAACTGATGAAATTTTTTAGCACATGTAATCGATCCTATATCCGAAGCATATAGGACACGATTCATGCTATAAAATTTTTATTTGCCATGTTCTCAAAATTCGAACTATGAAGAGGGATGCCGTAATCATAAACAAATTTTAAGAATGCAACATATATAGAATTTCCTTATGTTGAACCATTCCAACATGACATTCATATATATCCTTGACTAAAGTTGATTAAAATCTCAATCTAAGCTTTTAGAATGGGAATGAAGTATAAAATCCTCTCCCTTAATTATAGCAAAACAACTTTTCAAAGCGAATTGAAACTTTTGTTTTCTATAATTAACATTTCTAACTTGCAACACCAAACATAATAATCATGCTCCCACTAGCATAATGATTATTGTCTTACTAGCATAACACTTATGCTCCCACTAGCTCTGACATATACCCAGAAATCAGCTGGACTTCTAGAAATACTTTATTGACTTTCTTACCAAAGTTCAGATTTCTGATACGATATGCTTTGATAAGTCTTTATCAAAATCATACACCTTTCCTCAGATAGCACACATGTGTGTCTAAACAATTATGAAGAGGGATGCCGTAATCATAATGTTTAGACCTTTTGCCATTCTTACAAGTCCATGTCAGTGTGCCGGTTAACCACACGCGCTCCACTAATGACTTTGAGAATGAAAATATCACAGTTGCTATCTACCTAAAATCTACTTAGTGAAAGTGTTTCCTTACCATCATTTTCATGAATCGAAGAGAAACCTTATGACACTTAGATTTTTTATGGTGTATGTGTTCCTATCCATGTGAATTTGTCAAAACCATAATCATAAGACAAGGTTAGCGACAAATCCAAACTCATATGGATTGAACTTGTTCAATCTTAATTTCTTGCCACTTGGTAGCACAAGGGCCTACCATTGCTTCCAGATTGTTATGCAAACAATTGAGAACTCATAGAACTCACAAGCATAGTCAACTTTATGAAATGGCACAGAAACAAGAATATGTCAACACAATAGGTTGCAAACCTCAAGTTGTGTGCTAGTGATTAACAATACTCTTGATTAGTTCTTGAAATTATCCTAAGATCTTTTAAGACTCCCACCGTCCTCTTGACATATAAGATTCTCTTGTCAAGAACCATTCCTTGACAAAAAAAAATATTCAAGAGCTAGTGCGGATTCTTATCATGTTAAAACACTTCTCACAATTGGTCTTAGTTGGTCTTTCTTTTATCAAAAACATCACAACTTACCAATTTCGAATGTACAAAAGTAAGAAAATATTTTACTCTACATTTGACAAGTGTTTTAAACCTTTCTTAAGATTATGTCACTCTAGGCTCAATCTTGGTGTATGACTCTAAGACTTGATTTTGGAACGAAGTATGATTTATCTTTTGATTTAACCATTTCAACAATTCACGATTCCTCTCCTTAGCCAAACAAATGCACTAAGGTGTCCTTAGAGTATCAATTGTGATATGGTTTCATAATCACTAAGATAATCATAAAACAACATACTCAAGTACTCTCCCATCTTTTCAGAATGGAGAAACTTTTATCTTTCTGCCTAATTTGATTCTTCTCATTCGTCCTGCAATACATTCTTCCAATGTTTCAGAATTACACTTAAACATGTAAGTATAACCATATTTACTAAAATTTAGTAAATCATGACGAATAATCTTATCATTCCTTGTGGTGGACTTGACCAGCGCACAACCAAGTGTACCCAATCCTTTAGTCCTTCACTTGACTCACACATACATGTGAACAAGGACTTAGTCTTAATTTCCCAAAGATGAAAATTCTCATTCATCACACAATACAACTTGCATGATTCCAAGTTTCTATCCAACTGAAACTTGGGTGATGAGAATCTTTCCTTATTTGGTAAATTATGACACTACCATAAATGAAAGAATCAAATCCATTTTCCAATATTGCTATCAATAGAAACATATAAACAACAATTTTTCACAAATGCCATTGTAAGGATACTTAAAATAAATCAAACCTTTTCTTTTTCTATTATTTTAAAACTTGCGGAAAAATCTTATCCTCACAAATGCCAGGGAGGAGGCAGAGTCTCAAGGGAGGGATCGGCGGCCGGCACAGTCTCAGCCGGCAACCAAGCGGGCAAGGCCCGCTGATTCGAGATCAGGAGGTCAGAAGGGCCGTATTTGTGGAAAGTGCGGCAAGGGTCATGATTGGATATGTCGAGCAGGGTCTTGCTACAAGTGTGGCAAGGAAGGGCACATGGCGAAGGATTGCCCCAAGGGATTTGTAGTTTGCTTTCACTCCAACCAGACTGGCCATCAGAAGGCCGAGTGCCCGCAGCTGCTTCAGGGATCAGCGCAGGGAACTGTACCTGCTGCCATTCTAGCTACAGAGAGTCAGCCAGCTAAGGCCGAGGCACCGAAGGCTCATGGGAGAGCCTTTCAGCTGACAGCGGAGGAGGTCCGCGCAGCACCTGATGTCGTGGCCGGTATGTTTCCATTTGTTATTTTGTTTTGATTTATTTGTGCTTATATTATGATATGTGTAGGTACTTTCCTGGTGGGTTCTGTACCTGCCTTAGTGTTATTTGACCCGGGTGTGAGTCGATCGTTCGTATCATTAGCGTTTAGTCACCATATCAGTATAAGGCGTGAGTCGTTGAGTCGACCTCTGAGAGTCTCTATAACCGATGAGCGTGCGGTGTTTGCCACTGATGTGATCTGGGGACGTGTACTCGAGATCTTTGGTGTTGAGTTTCCGATAGATCTGATACCGATCGCGATGGGTGATGTCTGTGTCATTGTGGGCATGGATTGGTTGAGCCGGTACGGAGCAGTAATCTACTGCGAGACAGAGTTTACAACAAGGTTGCATGGGTTTTCTGGCGTATGTGATGGAGACGCGGGTTACTGCTGAGAGACCGAATTCTATCGTTGAGGTTCCGATAGTGAGCGAGTTTCCAGATGTCTTTCCCGAGGAGTTACCGGGTGTGCCTCCCGAGAGGCAGGTGAAGTTCCGGATTGATTTAGTTCTGGGAGCGGCGCCTATTGCCAAGGCTCCTTATCGCCTTGCACCGCCCGAGATGTAGGAGTTATCCTCGCAGCTTCAGGAGCTGTTGGGGAAGGGTTTTATACGACCGAGTAGCTCGCCATGGGGAGCGCCGATCCTTTTCGTCAAGAAAAATGATGGTTCACATCAGATGTGCATTGATTACCAGGAGTTGAACAAGATGACGGTCAAGAACCGTTATCCACTTCCGAGGATTGACGATCTGTTCGATCAGTTGCAGGGTGCATCTTGGTTTTCCAAGATTGATTTGAGATAGGGTATCACCAGATGAGAGTACGCGAGGAGGATATTCAGAAGACAGCTTTTAGAACTCGTTATGGGCATTACGAGTTCGTGGTGATGCCTTTCGGGCTCACCAACGCACTGGAAACATTCATGGACCTCATGAACTGGGTGTGCAGGCCTATGCTGGATCGATCGGTGATCGTGTTCATTGACGATATCCTCATGTACTCGAGGTCCAGGGAACAGCACGAGGAGCACCTTAGAGAGGTTTTGGGAGTATTGAGATCGGAGAGACTTTATGCCAAATTCTCCATGTGTGATTTCTGGTTACGAGAGGTCCAGTTCTTGGGGCACCTCGTTAATCAGAATGGGATTTTGGTCGATCCGGCCAAGATTGAGGCTGTTATGAGGTGGGAGGTGCCGAGATCCCCCACCGAGATCAGGAGCTTTCTGGGATTGGCTGGATACTACCAGAGGTTTATCATAGATTTCTCTAAGATTGTCGTCCCCCTCACCAGGTTGACCCGAAAGGGCGTTACTTTTACTTGGGGACCCGAGCAGCAAACCTCATTTGAGACTCTTCGCCAGAGGTTGTGCGAAGCCCCGGTGTTAGCTCTTCCCGAGGGAATGGAGGACTTTGTGGTTTATTGTGATGCATCTATATCCGGGATGGGTAGGGTGCTTATGCAGAGAGGGCACGTGATAGCATACGCATCGAGGCAGTTGAAGCCTCATGAGACGAGATATCCCACCCATTACCTAGAGTTGGGGGCAGTGGTTTTCGCCCTCAAGATCTGGCGCCACTATTTGTATGGGTTTTGGTGTACCATATACACGAACCACAAGAGCTTGAAGTATCTGATGGATCAGCCCAACCTAAATATGCGTCAGAGGAGATGGTTGGATGTGGTAAAAGATTACGACTGTGAGATCCTGTATCATCCGGGCAAGTCTAACGTGGTAGCCGATGCCCTGAGCCGCAGGGCAGAGAGCGCCCCGATTCGAGATATGTGCATGAGGATGACAGTGGTGACTCCGGTATTGGATACCATTCGAGAGGCCCAGGCGGAGGCCGTGAGACCGGAGAACCGCAAGAGGGAGCGGGTGATTAGGCAGGTATCCGAGTTTGTGACGGATAGCCGAGGGCTTATGACCTTTAGAGGGAGGATTTGGGTGCCCTATACGGGCGGAGCACGTAGCATACTGATGGAAGAGGCGCACAGATCGAGATTTTCGATCCATCCCGGGGCCACTAAGATGTATTTGGACCTGAGAAGAGATTATTGATGGCCTTGCATGAAGAAGGATGTTGCGTGGGTAGTCGAGAGGTGTTTGACCTGCCGTCGGGTCAAGGCAGAGCATCAGCGTCCACACGGTCCATTGCAGCCTCTGGAGATTCCCCAGTGGAAGTGGGAACAGATCTCTATGGATTTCATCACCAAGTTACCAAGGACTGCGCGTGGAGTTGACGCGATTTGGGTGATTGTGGACCGATTGACGAAGAGTGCTCATTTTCTTGCTATTAATGACAGCTCCTCTGCAGAGAAATTGGCCGACATTTATGTGAGAGAGGTGGTATCTCGGCACGGGGTGCCGATCACGATAGTGTCAGATCGGGATGTGTGTTTTACTTCCAAGTTCTGGAAGAAGTTTCATGAGGAGTTGGGTACGCGATTGCACTTCAGTACAGCCTACCACCCGAAGACAGATGGGCAGAGTGAGCGGACGATCCAGACGCTCGAGGACATGCTTCGAGCTTGTGTTATGGATTTCGGTGGGAGTTGGGACACACACCTGCCTTTAGTTGAGTTTTCCTACCACAATAGTCACCATTCCAACATTGGTATGCCTCCATTCGAGCTCCTTTATGGGAGAAGGTGTCGGACTCCTATCTGTTGGGGAGAGGTGGGACAACGAGTGATGGGAAGCACTGAGATAGTGCTCAAGACGACCGAGCAGATTC
Organism: Lactuca virosa; assembly: GCF_052849685.1. Taxonomy (NCBI): domain Eukaryota; kingdom Viridiplantae; phylum Streptophyta; class Magnoliopsida; order Asterales; family Asteraceae; genus Lactuca; species Lactuca virosa. Next base: position 93,995,459 of record NC_136431.1, on the reverse strand, counting down.
AGCAGGTCAGGCAGAGGTTACTGACGGCCCAGAGCCACCAGAAGAGTTACACAGACAGGCGACAATCCGATCTCGAGTTTCAGGTCGGAGATTTTGTCCTTCTGAAGGTATCCCCTTGGAAAGGGGTGATCCGATTCAGGAAATGGGGCAAGCTTGGGCCCCGATACATCGGTCCTTTTAGGGTGACCACCAGAGTGGGTAGGGTAGCGTATCGTTTGGAGCTACCAACAGAGTTGAGTCAGATCCATAACACCTTCCATGTATCCCAGCTAAGGAAGTGTGTAACCGACGAAACGACAGTGGTACCGCTGGAGGACATTCAGGTAGATGCGAGCCTGAATTATATTGAGAGACCGACCATGATCATGGATCGAAAGGTGAAAGTTCTGAGGAACAAGGAAGTGCCCTTGGTTCAAGTCCAGTGGCAGCATCGGTGAGGGTCCGATTTGACTTGGGAGCCGGAGTCAGAGATGCGGGAGCAGCATCCAGAGTTATTTGTGGAGCATGACTTCGAGGGCGAAGTCTGATTCTAGTGGGGGAGAATTGTAACATCCGGATTCCCAGGTATGTTATTTTAAGTATTTATTTTTTTGAGGTTCAGTGATCTACTCGACGAGTTGGTGCTATAACTCGCCGAGTAGAGACGGGATGGCCACGTGGGTTTAATGATCTACTCTACGAGTCCGGGAGTAGACTCATCTAGTAGGCGCTAGGAGTGAAAACCCTAGATCCCCGGGTTTGAGACCTATTTAAAGGCACTTATAGCTGATGGGATTTCAGCATTTTAACACTCCTATGGTGTACATGCAACCCTAGAAACCTTGGATCTATGTTTGACTAAGATACATGCAAATAATTATTTTTCCAAGGTTCTTATCCTAACTAGCATGGCATGGGGTACTTGAATCAAATAAAACTAGTAGAATTACTTACCTTGTAGTAGTAGTTGATTGCTTGGAGTTTGAGAGCCTATCACCAATAATGTGGATGCCTCAAATGGAAGTCACAAATCACCACAAACTTGGAAACTTGAGAGAATAGTCACAAACTTCTTGAAATCGACCCTCTTAGTTTACACACCTCAACTAGTCCAATTTCAAGAACCAAAGCCTCCTTTATATAGTGTGGTGGATTAGGGTTACATCCATGTAAACCCTAATACTCATGTCTTTTCATTTCCATGAGATCCATGGGTTAAAGCTCCATGGAGTATCCATGGACTTTCCATGCAAGCCTAGCCCATTCCAAATAAGCATTAGCCCACACTATATAAATACAAGAGCCCATATTTAATTAGTCATACTTTTGATCTCTAAATTAATTCTAAATTAATTATAGATCAATACTAATTAAATAATATGATTTTATATTAATATATTAGGACTTATAATGTATTAATAAATCATAACTTATACTATTCTCAAACGATTATCCATAAATTGTTCGGGTGAAGTGCAACCCAAATGGACCATGCCGGGTCGGGTCAAGTACATACCAAATATAGTTATTGACTTAGACACTATATCCAACAGTCTCCCACTTGGATAAGTCTAATAACTATAGTTGCAAGTATGACTTCAGGAACCGATCAGCAATCGTAGCTCTTTAAACTCTGTTGAACTATGAAGTGCCATTTTAGATAAGTGATCATATAATCCTCTGTTCTAGATATCAGCCGGACAAATACATGGAACATGGTCTTGCTTATTGTCCAGCATTTGTTTCCCGATTTCCGATTTGTTTGACATAGAACTTAACTGAACACATCAATTTAGTTCTGACTGGGCCCGGTACATAGGTCAAAACAAAAGCATCGAGGGGCCCAGATATCGCTTCTAATCCTAGAAGGAACGGATAAACTTCGACTCATATGTTTGCTCTACTACTTGTTGAACTACACACAAAGGCACAGTTTATAACATCGAGTTACCAATGCGTTTTCATGCAATCAATGCATAACCAACTCATAGGCAACAAATCATATCTCTAGGTTTGAAGACTTATATGATATTACCGTCTCACGATCACTCGAGATAAATTCCATGAAGTGATACAAGTGAGCGTGGGTTGAATCCAATACTCATAACTTATGAGCACTCATGAGTGTTGTAGCCCCGCTTTGTCTAACATCTTAGACCTCTACAAGCCAAGCCATGACAATCTTGATTCATATCTACTTCCAACATATGACCGACTGTGGAGAGTTTAAATAATATGATATAAACCATAACATAATTATTCTGGAAGTCAAAACATGCAAAAAGAAATAATAGTAAACGATTGACAAGAGATAACAACACTTTACTCATAAATAACAGCTTTTATTTATCATCAAATGTCAATTACATTTTACAAATTTCAAGATTATCTAACTACTAAAACTAATATCATCCTTCAGCCCTATGCTCCGAGCATGCTGGAGATGCTTAGCCCGAGTCAGTCCCTTCGTGAGGGGATCTGTTGGGTTCTTATCCGATGATACCCTCTTTGCCACGAGGATTCCTTCTTCTATTCGATGTTTGATGAAGTGATATTTTCTGTCAATGTGTCTGGATCTCCCATGATCTTTGGTTCCTTGGCTAAGGCAACCGCACTATTTCTGTCACAGAAAATCTCCATTGGCTCCTTTATAGCTGGTACAACTCCAAGGTCTCCGATGAAGTTCTTTAGCCATATAGCCTCCTTTGATGCCTCGCTTGCTGCTATATACTCTGATTCACAAGTGGAATCAGCCACTGTCTCCTGCTTGGAACTTTTCCAAGTAATTGCCCCTCCGTTTAGAGTAAAGACCCAGCCTGACTGAGAGCAGAAATTATCCCTGTCAGTCTGAAAGCTAGCATCACTGTACCCTACAACTCTCAAGTCCTCACTGCCACCGAGGGTAAGGACCCAGTCCTTAGTCCTCCGTAGGTACTTGAGGATATTCTTTACCACAGTCCAGTGTGCCTTGCCAGGGTTCCCCTGATACCTGCTAACCATGCTCAAAGCAAAGGCTACATCAGGTCGAGTACACGTCATAGCATACATGATCGATCCTACAGCTGAAGCATAAGGTATTCGACTCATTTCTGCTATCTCAGCCTCAGTACTAGGGCTTTATGTCTTACTCAATCTGGCGTTACTCTGGATGGGTAACTCTCCTTTCTTGGAGTTATGCATGTTGAACCTTTTCAACACTTTGTCCACATAGGTGCTTTGACTAAGTCCAATTAGTCTTTTACTCCTGTTTCTCAAAATCCTTATCCCTAGGATATAGGCAGCTTCTCCAAGGTCCTTCATAGCGAAACACTTCCCAAGCCAGGACTTTACTTCCTGCAGGGTTGGGATGTCATTTCCTATGAGTAGTATGTCATCCACATACAGTACCAAAAAGCTGACTATACTCCCACTAGCCTTGATATAGACACAGGATTCATCTTTACTCCTTGAAAAGCCAAATTCATGACTTTCTCATCAAAGCAAAGATTCCATCTGCGAGGTGCCTGTTTTAATCCATAAATGGATTTCTCGAGCTTACACACTCTACTGGGGTACTCTGTACTGACAAAACCCTCTGGCTGAACCATGTAAACATCTTCAGCCAACTTTCCATTAAGGAAAGCGGTTTTGACATCCATTTGACATATTTCATAATCATGAAATGCAGCAATGGGTAACAGAACCCTAATAGACTTAATCTTGGCCACTGGTGAAAAGGTCTCATCATAATCAATTCCCGGAGTTTGAGAATAACCCTTTGCAACCAGTCGTGCCTTATAAGTGTGTACATTACCATCCATGTCGGTCTTCTTCTTGAAGATCCATTTGCACCCAACTATCTTACGATCAGGTACATTGTCAACCAAGTTCCAAACTTGATTGTCATACATGGATTGTATCTCGCTATCCATAGCCTCTTTCCATTTAGCAGCCTCAGGGCCTGCCATGGCTTCCGTGTAGCTGTTAGGCTCATCCAGATTTACCAGTGTGTTATCACTGATAAGTGTCTCACCTTCTGCAGTAATATGAAAACCATACTAATGCTCAGGTGCATTCCTAACTCTGGTGGAATGCCTCAGAGGTATAGATTCTTCAGTCGGCTCAACAGGAGTTTCCTCCTCAGGTTGAGGGCTAGGGTTTGAGGTTCCTTCACCACTTGACTCTTGAATTTCCTCAAGGTCAATTTGCCTCCCATTGTCTCCTTGGCTCATGAATTCTCTCTCTCGAAAGAATCCTCTTCTTGCTACAAAGACCATATTATCACTGGGTCTGTAGAAGATGTAACCAAAGGATTTCTGTGGGTAGCCGATGAAAATACACCTTTCGCTTCGGGGTTCGAGCTTATCGTGAGTCTCGCGTCTCATGAAAGCCTCGCAACCCCAAATCTTGATGTGGTCTAGATTGGGAACTTTTCCAGTCCACACCTCGTGAGGTGTTTTGGCAACCTTCTTTGTAGGGACTAGATTAAGGATATGGGCGGCAGTCTCTAAGGCATACCTCCAAAATGAGATTGGTAGCGAAGCTCGACTCATCATGGAACGAACCATGTCCAACAAGGTCCGATTGCGCCTCTCAGCTACACCATTCAACTGTGGTGTCTTAGGAGGTGTCAATTGTGAGACAATCCCACATTCCTTAAGATAGTTAAGGAACTCAGTACTAAGATACTCACCACCACGATCGGATCGAAGCATCTTAATGTTCCTGCCCAACTGATTCTCCACTTCTTGCTTAAACTCTTTGAATTTTTCAAAGGTTTCTGACTTATGCTTGATTAGGTAGACATATCCATATCTACTAAAATCATCAGTAAAAGTCACATAGAACCGATTAGCATCTCTTGTGGCGGTTCTGAAGGGTCCACACACATCCGTGTGTATGAGGTCCAACAAACCTTCACCCCTAGCACAAGTGCCAGTAAAAGGTGACTTTGTCATTTTACCAAGCAAACAAGATTCACAACTATCATCTGACTTTAGGTCAAATGACTCCAAGACTCCATCCTTTTGGAGTTGGCCTATGCGTTTCTTGCTTACATGTCCAAGACGACAATGCCATAAGGATGCTTTATCTAAGCTAGTGGAAGAGTTAATACACAATACATTATTTCCTAGATTATCTACAACAGATACAGTTTCATACACACCATCACAAGGTAATGCTTTAAAATAAAGAACATTATTAAAGAAAGCATCAATACTACCATTATTATTATCAAAATAAAAGGTAAAACCTTGTTTATACAATGCATGAAAGGAAATAACATTTCTTGCCATTTCTGGCGAATAATAACATTTATTCAAATCTAATGTAAACCCACTATTTAGCACTAAGGAATAAACTCCTATCTTGGTGACAGGTGAAGCTTTCCTATTTCCCATGATCAAGTTTATCTTTCCCTGCTCCACATTCTCACTTCTTTTTAGTCCCTGCAAATCACAACATATGTGAATACCACAACCTGTATCAAGGACCCAAGACTTAGAATGAGGTGAGTTATTAGACAATATAGTGTATATACCTGCATGGTTGGGTTTTACTTTCCCATCCTTCAAAACTTGCTGGTACTTTGGGCAGTTTCGCTTCCAGTGCGACTTTTCATGGCAATAGAAGCATTCAGCCTCATTAGGGTTAGCAGAAGGAGTGACAAAACCTTTCTTGGTTTTGCTTGAAGATGAGCCTTCAAGGGTCTTACCCTTGGTACCCTTAGAAGGGTTCTTTCTCTTCTTCCCTTTGCCATGCCCGATTGCCAAGACATTGACCACAGTTGGAGTAGGAGTAGGAGTAGTAACAACCGACTTACCCTTTAGACCACTTTCGGCGGTCTTCAAGAGTCCTTGAAGTTTGCTGAGGGTGATTTCTTCCTTGTTCATGTGATATGTCATGCGGAATTGATCATAGCACGATGGCAAGGAGTGCAAAATGATGTCTATTGCTAACTCCTCAGGGAAGTTCACATTCAGCTTCAGTAAACGGTCCACATACCTTTGCATTTTCTGCATGTGGCCCGTGATGGGTTCACCATCCTTCATTCGGGTTGTTATCATGGAGGAGATTATTTCATATCGCTCTTGACGAGCACTTTGATGGTAGCGGTCCATCAAGTCCTGGTGCATCTCAAAAGGATAATAGTCCTCATACGACTTTTGGAGCTCGGCTGTCATGGTGGCCATCATGATGCATGCCACTTTTGTAGCATCTCTTTCATGTACCTCATATTCAGCAAGCTCTTCAGGAGTAGCAGTTGGCTCGGGTACCTTCAGCTCCTTGTCGAGAACATATTCTTTGTTCTCATACCGAGTGACCATCCTGATGTTTCTGATCCAATTTGTAAAGTTGGACCCATCAAAGATGACTCTCCCACAAAGATTCATGAGAGAGAAGGAGCTAGTAGGGTTTGAGCCAGAAGCATTGTTATTGGAAGACATCTGAAAAGAAGAGGGAATAGATTAGATTAGATATAGAGATAGTCCTTAACAAAACACCCAAATGTAATATTAAGGCTAGGACCCAACACAATATTTTATAACTTAGAAGAGGGATGCCGTAATCTAAGCTATAAGATATTTGAAGGTAGGTGAATGACGATTCACCAATTTCCACCATGAAAAACAAAATATTTAATTAGGTTTTAATTGGTTTAGAAACTCCTAGATTCTTTGAGATTCATTGAACTTTCTTCAATGTCATGTTTCAATCTCGAGTGTGCCCTTCAAGTTTTGTGACTGGGATGCCGAGGATCACAAAACAAGGTGTGAAGTAACCATGCAAATTACTTGGTACCCTTATTGTATTACCCATCAATCGATGTGCCGGTTAACCACACACGCTCCATCGATACTATGATAAACATTAAGTCACCCTTTACCTACCTTGTTAAGTTCAAGTTAGTGTGCCGGTTAACCACACACGCTCCACTAACGACTTAAACAAAGTGTAAAGTGTAATTTCATGGATTAGCACCTTATTCACATTTTCCTAAAATAACTAAGATTGGGAATTCAATAAAGTTTAGTTACTTTAGTATTATCATTATACTTTTAATGAGAATTTATAAGTCCTTGTCCTACCCGTTCGGCTAACGACCCTCCACCGATCAAGGAAGCAGTGGGTGAGAGTGGACACCCATTAAGTTGCCATTTTATAGGCAACAACCTTATACCCCCCTTATAGACCGGCTTCGTGAATGAGGCGTACTAGCGGTAAGACGACTTGATCTTATACATATATAAATATTATTAAACTTATAATATTCTAAAGTATAAGGGTTGAATTTTAACTTTTAAAATTCTAGGGGTTGGAACTAAAGTTTTTAATATGACTTTACATGTTCCAAAACTTGAGGGCAAGTTTTGTAAACTTTCAAAACTTTTCATTTCTCATAACTTATGAGTTAATGGTTATTAAAAATGAAGACTCTTCATTTTTTGTAACCTATGTGTTCTTTTAATGGTTATTTATAAATGTGACTTTTGGTTATCCATAACTTAAGAACTAGTTATGGACTCCATTAAAACACATAAAGATCAAGAATTAATCTAATCAATTATTAGCACATAATTTCTATGATCTTCTAAACTCATATGTTTATGAATGTTCATATCAAAAATTTCAAGAATCGTAAGTACATATACAAAACTTGAAATTTTGATACGAGCTTTTGAACAAAACTTCGATTTTCAAGTTTTTTTTTTGCATCAAGTATCAAATAAACAAACTAGGCTCTGATACCACTGATGGGATTTCAGCATTCTAACACTCCTATGGTGTACATGCAACCCTAGAAACCTTGGATCTATGTTTGACTAAGATACATGCAAATAATTATTTTTCCAAGGTTCTTATCCTAACTAGCATGGCATGGGGTACTTGAATCAAATAAAACTAGTAGAATTACTTACATTGTAGTAGTAGTTGATTGCTTGGAGTTTGAGAGCCTAGCACCAATAATGTGGATGCCTCAAATGGAAGTCACAAATCACCACAAACTTGGAAACTTGAGAGAATAGTCACAAACTTCTTGAAATCGGCCCTCTTAGTTTACACACCTCAACTAGTCCAATTTCAAGAACCAAAGCCTCCTTTATATAGTATGGTGGATTAGGGTTACATCCATGTAAACCCTAATACCCATGTCTTTTCATTTCCATGAGATCCATGGGTTAAAGCTCCATGGAGTATCCATGGACTTTCCATGCAAGCCTAGCCCATTCCAAATAAGCATTAGCCCACACTATATAAATACAAGAGCCCATATTTAATTAGTCATACTTTTGATCTCTAAATTAATTCTAAATTAATTATAGATCAATACTAATTAAATAATATGATTTTATATTAATATATTAGGACTTATAATATATTAATAAATCATAACTTATACTATTCTCAAACGATTATCCATAAATTGTTCGGGTGAAGTGCAACCCAAATGGACCATGCCGGGTCGGGTCAAATACATACCAAATATAGTTATGGACTTAGACACTATATCCAACAATAGCCTCCTTGGCGGCCACCTTCCCCAGAGAGAAACCCTAACCTGCCCTTTTCATGCATAGAGAGAGAGAGAGAGGCCATCTTGAGCATTCTTGAGTTTTTGGAGGAAAGATTGGAAGAGTTGGTGAATCTAATCAAGAGGAGGCTGTGGATCTTGCATTCTTCTATCATTAGCTGCTATTCAGAGGTATAAAGCTCTCATCTTGACCTCTTGTTTGTTAGATCCCATTTTGGGAGCTTTTAGGGTTTTCTTCAAATCATCTTATGTCCTTGAGTTATTTGAGCATGGTTTGAGGTTAGGACCTCAGATCTGGGCTATAGGAGGCCTTGAGAGCCCAAAGAGTCAAGCTTTATTGAGCTAGAGGCAAGCTCATGTGCTTTCAACCTTCCTTGGAGCTTGTAATGGCATATTGAAGCAAATATTCCATGCATGAACGTAAATATCGAAGCTTTATGTGAATTCCGAGCCTAGGGAGCCCAGATCTAGAGTATGGAGTGTTGGATCTGCCCTAAAACATCTTAATGGGAATATAGACAGGATGAACTCGCCGAGTCCATGAGCTGACTCGACGAGTCTCTTAGGGTTTGTCCCGATAAGTCTGAGCACGCTGTGACTCGACAAGTTAGCGGGCCTACTCGACGTGTAGAGTTGGTTTTCATAAGGTCCCTGAGGGAGCGAGGGAACTCGACGAGTCTCCCCAGTGCACTCGACGAGTTGAGTCAACACAGATTGTTGACTCAAGTCCGACTTCTGTTGACTTTTGGAGCTTTGACCAAATATGAGTAATGGGGACCATGGAGGGGTAGAAGGGTCTTTTTCCCTTACCAAGAGTTAAAGAGGGGTTAGACTGAGTTATTAGAATTATGGTTTAATTAGAGATATTATCCTTGTGATTAGGCGGAGGCTAGATCGAGGATTGCCAAGCACGAGGCTTTTACTTACTAGCTTACGAGGTGAGTCTTCTCACTATACATACCTAGAGTGGTAACCAGAGCTGTGTGATAGAGTATCATATATGTTATTTGAGTATTGTGATATACGGTATTATTTCTATGTGATTATTGCTATGTATTATTCAGAGCTTAAAGAGTTAGGACCAGAGGGTCCACAGAGTTAGGACCAGAGGGTCCATAGAGTTAGGGCCGGAGGGTCCACCAGAGTTGTGGGACTAGAGGGTCCCACTGAGACACATTGACCCGAGGGTCAAATAGAGGTATAGCCTCGAGTGGCTAATTGTTGTATGTGGTATTTTGGGGAACTCACTAAGCTTCGTGCTTACCGTGTTATGTATTGTGTGTTTCGGGTACCTCAGAGGATCGCGGGAAGGCACCGACATGATTGTACACATCTGTTCGGGATTTTATTGAGGGTTCTGGGATTTGACTTTGTCATGGATTTATGTTGACTTGAGACACTTATGATTTTTATGATATATAATATATGAGTTTTATGTGATTTAAAAATGAAAAAATTGGTTTGAAAATTTACGTCGTTACATAATGACAGTCTTCTTTCATAACCTACTTCCAAAGTATGATCGACTGAGGATTGTTTAAATAATCTTATTATTCTGGAAGTCAAAACAAGCAAAATGAAACGATAGTAAATAATTGACACAAAATAGTAACTTTACTTATAAATAAAAGAACACCTTTTATTCAATCATCAAATGTCAATTACATTTTAACTATTTCAAGTTTCTAAAATGTCTATCTAATCACTAAAACTAATATCGTCCTTCAGCCCGATGCTACTGTTGGGTTTTGAGCATTCTAACACTCCTAAGTGTACATGCAACCCTAAATACCTTGGATCTATGTTTTCTCTATTATACATGCAAATATGATTATTCCAAGGTATTACCCTATCTAGCATACAATCTTTGATACTTGGGTAATAAAACAAGTTAGAAGACATACCTTTTTATGTAGCTTGATTCCGTGATGCTTAAGAGTCGAGTGCCCCAAGTGTGACACCTCAAATGGTTCACACAACATCATGAACATTTGGAATAACTAAGGAATAAAGGATACTTGGTTTACATCTCATAAAATCGGTTATGCCCTCACTACTATGAACTAGTCATTTTTCTTAGCACCAATTTTATGCACCATTGGACTCTTTATATAGTGTGGAGGTTTAGGGTTTAACCCTAATACCCATGACCTTTCATTTCCATAGGATCCATGGGTTAAAGCTCCATGGACTATCCATGAGACCTTAGCCCAACCTAAATGAACTTGGCCCACTACACATATATATCTAAGAGTCCATATTTAATTAGTTCCTTTTGATCATTTAATTAATTAAATAATATGATTATATATTAATATATTAGAACTTATAATATATTAATATAAATCGCTAGTATCCCTTTTTTTCCTCATCTTGTCTATCCAATTGTCCCGATGCCATGCAACCCAAATGGACCATGCCGAGTCGGGTCAAGTACATACCAAATATAGTTATGGACTTAGACACTAATCCAATAGTCTCCCACTTGGATAAGTCTAAAACTATTATTGAGTATGACTTCAAAAACCAACTGGCAATCGTAGTTCTTTAAGTCGTTGTCGAACTCTGACGTTGTAACTGAACTCTAATATTGTCAATGACTTGTCCATTAGATAAGGGATCATATATTCCTCCATTCTAGATATCATATGGACTGAGACATGGATTATAAATCATTCTCTCTGTCCATTTGTTGTTTCCCGATTTCTGATTTATGACGACTCACTAATTAAACAAATCAAATCAGTCCAGGCCCGGCCGAGCACTTACATTTGTCATCACTAAATCATCGAGGGGACCATAGATACCACTTTTATCCCGAAGGTAAAAGGAATGGATAAACTTCGACTCATATGGCTTGTTCTACTACTTGTTGAACCATACACAAAAGCACGTTTTATAACATCGAGTTACCAATGCGTTTTCGCGCAATCAATGTACAACCAACTTATAGTAACAACTCATCTCTTTAGGTTTAAAGAATATAAGATATTATCGTCCCATGATCACTCGTGATAAAATCCATGAAGTGATTCAAATGAGCGCGGGTTGAATCCAATACTCAGAACTTATGAGCACTCATGACTGTTGTAGCACCTCTTTGCTATGTCCAACATCTTAGACATCTACAAGCCAACTCATGACAGTCTTGATTCATATCTACTTCCAACATATGACCGACTGTGGATGGTTTGAATAACTTAGTCATTCGGGAAGAGTGACCTAGTTTATTCTGGAAGTCAAAACATGCAAAATGAAACACAAGAATAATTGAATCCAATATGGTATCAAAACCTATGAATATAAATAGAACACCATTTATTTATCACCATACTGATTACTCATTATTCATTGTTTCGGTTTTATCAACTTTATACTTGAATTAAAAACACTGGTTGTCCCATGCTCCAAGCATGTACACTATGTTTTTTTTCCCTTTTTTTCCTTCTAAACAATAGCTTTGCCAATCACCAAGTGAGAACTCTATGTTTGTCTATGATATTTACTTTGTGAACTAGATCGATTGAACATAATTTCAATGATTCTCTTTTCACACTCCCAAAATCCTTATCAAAAATGTAAGAATTCCAAATTCCTATCATTTACTGAAATCTGTTTGATTTTAAACTTATATGCCTTGATCCTCTTGTAATGATTATGCCAAAGTCACAAAGACTTGTCCACAGACATTACAGCGTATTCCAATGAAGATCAACTCCATGGAAACAGCCTTCTTGCATTTAGTTTTTCTAATCTTACACAGATTGAATAACTTCCAACTATGAAACATTTCCATGTTCCCATTTTGACTATCACTTCTGAACAAGAGTTGCCTCCTTTCAGAATATGTCAAAATGGTCCTTTCAATTTTAACATTATACTTCCAACTGTCCTTGAGCAACCAATCTTTGGTAAACCTTAGATTGTCCTCGACAATTGCTTAATCAAATTAGTCATATCTAGTTCTAGTACTTTTTCCCTCTTAATGCTCTGGTCATTTGGAAAAATTTAGAACATGTGAATATTATCGCACATGTAATCGATCCTATATCCGAAGCATATGGGATACGATTCATGATGTCTCACATAAAAACATGATACTGGACCAGTCTTTCTGCTATAATATTTCTATTTCTATTTGCCAAGTTCTCATAGCTCAGATTATGAAAATGGATGCCGTAATCATAATCGAATTTTAGAACGCAAATAATGGAATCATATATAGAATTTCCTTATGTTGAGCCATTCCAACACAAAATCCATATATATATATATATATATATATATATATATATATATATATATATATATATATCCTTGACTAAAGATGATTAAAGCCTCAATCTAAGCTTTTAGAATTGAAATGAAGTACAATTTCCTCTCCCTTAATTATAGCAAAACAAATTTTCAACCCCTGCAACTTCACGAATTGAAACTTTTGTTTTCTATAATTAATATTGCTAACTTGCAATACTTATCATACTTATCATGCTCCCACTAACACGAAAATTATTAGCATAACACTTATGCTCCCACTAGCTTTGACATATACTCAGAAATCAGCTGAACTTCTAGAAATCAATACTTTATTGACTTTCTTACCAAAGTTCAGACTTCTGATACGGAATGCTTTGATAAAACTTTATCAAGATCATACACCTTTCCTCAGATAGCACACATGTGTGTCCAAACAATTTCTAGAACTATGAAAAGGGATGTCGTAATCATAGTCTCAATTGTTTTGACCTTTACCATTCCTCACAAGTCCATGTTAGTGTGCCGGTAAACCACACACGCTCCACTAACGACTTTGAGAATGCAAATATCACAATTGCTATATACCTAAAATCTACGTAGTGAAAGCGTTTCCTTACCATCATTTTCATGAATCGGAGAGAAACCTTATGACACTTAAATTTTATGGTGTATGTGTTCCTATCCAAGTGAATTTGTCAAAACCATAATCACAAGACAAGGTTAATGACAAATCCAAACTCATATGGATTGAACTTGTGCAGTCTTAACTTCTTGCCAAGAAGTTATATAAACAATTGAGAACATGTAGAACTCAAATGTATAGCCAACTTTACTGGAATGGGCACAGAAATGTCAACACGATAGGTTATAAACCTCTAGTCGTGTGCAAGTGATGAAATACAGGTTTTATTCTTGATTAGTTCTTGAAACTATTTCATGATCTTTTATACTCCCACTGTCTTCTTGACCTATAAGACTTTCTTGTCAAATATTCAAGAGATAGTGTGGATTCTAATCAAGACAAACACTTCACACAATTGGCCTTAGTTGGTCTTTGTTTTATCCAAAACATCACAACTTACCAATTTCAAATGTACAAGAGTAGAACACATTTTACTCTTACATTTGACAAGTGTTAAAAACCTTCTTAAAGATGTATCACTCAAGTTACAATCTTGAAGTATGACTCTAAGACTTGTTTTGGAACGAAGTATGACTCATCTTCTTGGTTTAACCATTTCAACAATTCATGACTCCTCTTCTTAGCCATAGGAATGCACTAAGATGTCCTTAGAAGACCAATTGTGATATGGTTTCTTAATCATTAAGATGATCACAAAACATGATACTAAAGTACTCTCCCATCTTTTCAGATTTGAGAAACTTTTATCTTTCTACCTAATTTGATTCTGCTCATTCGTTCTGCTATACATCGAAACTTATCCAATGTTTTAGAATTATACTTAAACTTGTAAGTATAACCATATTTACTAAACTATAGTAAATCATGACAAATAGTCTTATCGATCTTTTGTGGTGGACTTGACCGGTGCACCAGAATGTGTACTCGATCCCTTCGTCCTTCACTTGACTCAAATATACATGTGAATAAGGAATTAATCTTAATTTTTCAAAGATGAAAATTCTCATTCACCATACTATACAACTTGCATGATTCCAAGTTTCTATCCAACTGAAACTTGGTTGATGAGAATCTTTCCTTATTTGGTAAATTAGACATTACCACAAATGAAAGAAACAAATCCATTTTCCAATATTGCTATCAATATAAACAACAATTTTTTTCACAAATGCCATTGTAAGGATACTTAGAATAAATGAAATCAAAAATTTCCTTTTATTGTTAAAAACTTTGCGGAAAAACTTATCCTTACAGTGCAAAAGCATATGAAAAATTCTATTCCTAAGCAATATATCACCGAACCATGCGATCGAAATCCATCTTCGCGATCAGAATCAGCATATATTTCCTTTAGGTTTCTTCACTTTTCTTTGATTCTTAAAATATCAACATGTGACCTAGTCACATCATGTAATGAGAATCTCAGGATAGAAACTTAACAGAGTTAGATAGTGGACTTTTACCTGAAGAAGGGTCAAACTTCTTGACTTGATCAACCTTATGATCTTTCAGGTAAATAGGCAGCTTCGCAATCAATGCCCCTTCCTTTGGTAAGAGAAACATATGGACTCTTTGGGAATGGTGCACTGGACTATCCCAGACTTGTTTTTCTCTTTACCATTTGGTCAACCGAGTTAACTATGGCCAATCCCTTTCCATTGGGAAGAGAAAGCTTTTACTGGGTATCCAATGTTACCATTGTCAATGTCCATTGAAGGTTTGGGAAGTTGATCTTATAAACAAATTTGCTTTACTAGGCTTTAAATCATTTCTGATTCAGCAGCACCTAGCAAATAGATAAGATCATTAAGGGTCTTGTCATAGTCTATCTCATAGTAGTCCCAAAGGAACTCACTATGTGACTTAGAAAGTGATGGAACATCCAACTTTCTTAAGACTTTGACACCCAACTCTCGCGACTTGTCAATATGTGACTTTATCTCCAAGATGTGAGAACACATAGACCTTGCTTGCCAATAGGGTTTGACTGACCTTGAACTTGTGGGTTAGGGAGAATAATTGGAGGAGGTGGAGGAGGTAAGGTTTCAAGAGATTTGGGAAGATCACAGATGTCTGAACTAGACATCTTTTGGGAGATATTCAAGAAAGTTGATTCAAGGTCCTTAATATAACACCCAATATGAAATATTAAGGCTAGGACCCAACACAATATTTTATAACTTGGAAGAGGGATGCCGTAATCCAGGTTATAAAATATTTGAAGGTAGGTGAATGACGATTCACCAATTTCCACCAGGAAAACGAAATAATTTATTAGGTTTTAATTGGACTTGAAACTCCTAGATCTTTTGAGATTCATTGAACTTTTCAATGGCATGTTTCAATATCGATTGTGCCCTTCAGGTTTTGTGACTGGGATGCTGAGGATCACAAAACAAGGTATGAAGTAACCATGCAAATTACTTGGTACTCTTAAATGTTTATCACCCAACCGATGTGCCGGTTAACCACACACGCTCCACCGGCCTATGATAAACTTTAAGAAACCCTTTTCCTACCTTGTTAAATCAAGCTAGTGTGCCGGTTAACCACACGCGCTCCACTAATCGACTTAAGGAAAGTGCAAAGTGTAATTTCATGGGTTAGCACCTTATTCACATTTTCCTAAGTAACTAAGATTGGGAATTTATAAGTGTTTAGTTACTTAGTATTTATCATTAATAATTTTAATGAAGGGAGAATTATAGTCCTTGTCCTACCCGTTTGGCTGACGACCCTCCACCAGTCAAGGAAGCGGTGGGTGAGAGTGGACACCCATTAAACTGCCATTTTATAGGCAGTAACCTTATACCCCCCTTAAAGACCGGCTTCATGAATGAGGCCTACTAACGGTAAGACTGACTTGCTCTTATACACATATATATATATATATATATATATATATATATATATATATATATATATATATATATATATATATATATATATTATTAACTTATAATACTATAAAGTATAAGGGTTGAATTTTAAGTTTTAAAATTCTAAGGACTTAATTTGGAATTAAAGTATTCATAAGGGAAAACTTTTCAAATTCCAAAACTTGAGGGCAAGTTTTGAAACTATTCAAAACTATTCAATTCCATAACTTATGTGTTTAAAGTAGTTTTAATACAAAAAACTCTTCAAATTCCATAACTTTAGGACAAGTTATGGAAGACTTTAAACTATTAAAAGAATGTGACTTTTCCTTTATTCATAACTTATCAAATATTTATGAGTTTTATGATTCTTAAATGTGACTTTTCATATAACTTGAGGACAAGTTACAAAAACACATTTTAGAATCAACTCTTAGATTAATTTGGATTGAAAAACAACAATTTCACATAACTTTCCTATTAATCTAAGCAACTCATAAGAACAAGATAATTCAATCAAACTTTTTCATGAATATAGCCTAACCATTAAACTAATACAAAACATGAGTCTATTGATAATTATCTTTGAAATTGGATTAGCATGAACATTACCACATCAAAAATAGGTTTATAGGTTCAAAAACAAATTATGGTAATGTTCCTAGTCCATTTCCAGCCAAAAAAACTCGAAGATATGCTGTCAGGGGGTCCAACTCGTTGAGTGCATGAACCAACTCGGCGAGTTGGATGATTTTTGCCTTGGACTCGTCGAGTCCCATTATGGACTCGGCGAGTCTGCTGATCAGACAGCAAAAAACTTCGATTTTTCAGCAATTTAAGCAAGTATAACAAGAAAACAAGCCTAGGCTCTGATACCACTGTTGGGTTTTGAGCATTCTAACACTCCTAAGTGTACATGCAACCCTAAATACATTGGATCTATGTTTTCTCTATTATACATGCAAAGATGATTATTCCAAGGTATTACCCTATCTAACATACAATCTTTGATACTTGGATAATAAAACAAGTTAGAAGACATACCTTTTTATGTAGCTTGATTCCTTGATGCTTAAGAGCCGAGTGCCCCAAGTTTGACACGTCAAATGGTTCACACAACATCATGAACATTTGGAATAACTAAGGAATAAAGGATACTTGGTTTACATCTCATAAAATCGGTTATACCCTCACTACTATGAACTAGTCATTTTTCTTAGCACCAATTTTATGCACCATTGGACTCTTTATATAGTGTGGAGGTTTAGGGTTAAACCCTAATACCCATGACCTTTCATTTCCATAGGATCCATGGGTTAAAGCTCCATGGACTATCCATGAGAGCTTAGCCCAACCTAAATGAACTTGGCCCACTACACATATATATATCTAAGAGTCCATATTTAATTAGTTCCTTTTGATCATTTAATTAATTAAATAATATGATTATATATTAATATATTAGAACTTATAATATATTAATATAAATCGCTAGTATCCCTTTTTTTTCCTCATCTTGTCTATCCAATTGTCCCGATGTCATGCAACCCAAATGGACCGTGCCGAGTCGGGTCAAGTACATACCAAAAATAGTTATGGACTTAGACACTAATCCAACAGCTACTAGCATGATGCAAGTGCTTAACCCTACTCAGTCCCTTCGTATGGGGATCTGCTGGATTTTCTTCTGACGATACCCTCTTAACCACGAGGAGTCCCTCTTCTACTTGATGTCTTATGAAGTGATATTTTTTGTTGATGTGTCTTGATTTGCTATGATCTCTTGGTTCCTTGGATAAGGCAACTGCACTGTCGCTATCACAAAAAATCTCCACGGGCTCCTTTATAGCTGGTACAACTCCAAGGTCTCCAATGAAGTTCTTCAGCCATATCACCTCCTTCGATGCTTCACTAGCTGCTATATACTTTGATTCGCACGTTGAATCAGCTACAATCTCCTGTTCGGAACTTTTCCAAGTTATTGCTCCTCCATTTAGGGTAAATATACAGCCCGACTGAGAGCGAAAATTATCTCTGTCGGTCTGAAAGCTGGCATCACTATACCCTATCACTCTTAAGTCATCACTCCCACCAAGGGTAAGGATCCAGTCCTTAGTCCTTCGTAGGTAATTAAGAATGTTCTTTACCGTAGTCCAGTGAGCTTTACCAGGATTCCCTTGATATCTGCTAACCATGCTCAATGCAAAGGCTACATCAGGGCGAGTACAATTCATAGCATACATGATCGACCCAACTGCAGAAGCATATGGTATTTGACTTCTTTCTGCTATTTCAGCATTAGTACTCGGGCTTTGAGTCTTACTTAGTCTGGCATTGCTTTGGATAGGTAATTCTCCTCTCTTGGAATTTTGCATGTTGAATCGTTTCAACACCTTGTCCAAGTAGGTACTTTGACTAAGTCCTATTAGCCTTTTACTCCTGTTTCTCAATATCCTTATTCCTAGTATGTAAGCAGCTTCTCCGAGGTCCTTCATAGCAAAACACTTCCCAAGACACGACTTAACCTCTTGCAAGGTTTGGATGTCATTTCCTATGAGTAGTATGTCATCCACATACAACACGAGAAAGCTAACTATACTCCCACTAGCTTTGCCATATACACAAGAATCATCCTCGCTTCTTGAGAAACCAAACTCTTTGACTCTCTCATCGAAACAAAGATTCCATCTGCGAGATGCTTGCTTTAATCCATAAATGGATTTTTCAAGATTACACACTCTATTAGGGTACTTTGCGTCGACAAAACCCTCTGGCTGACTCATATAAACATCCTCAGCCAACTTCCCATTTAGGAAAGCGGTTTTGACATCCATTTACCATATTTCATAATCATGAAATGCAGGTATGGCTAGCATAACCCTTATAGATTTAATCTTAACCACTGGTGAGAAGGTCTCATCATAGTTAACCCCAGGAGTTTGAGTAAAGCCGTTCGCAACTAGTCGTGCTTTATAAGTGTGTACTTTCCCATCCATGTTGGTCTTCATCTTAAAGATCCACTTGCATCCAACTGTCTTGCGACTCGTTACATTGTCAACCAAGTTCCAGACTTGATGGTCATACATGGACTGAATCTCGCTGTCTATTGCCTCTTTCCATTTAGCAGACTCGGGGCCTACCATGGCTTCCTTGTAGTTGTTAGGTTCATCCAGGTTTACCAGTGTGCTATCACTGAAAAATGTTTCACCTTCAGTAGTAATATGGAAACCATAAAACTCAGGTGTGTGTTTAACTCTATCGGAACGCCTCAGAGATAAGGACTCATTAATTGGCTTAACAGGAGTTTCCTCCTCGGGTTGAGTGCCAGTGTTTGAGGTTCCTTCATCACTTAACTCTTGAAGCTCTTCAAGTTCAATTTTCCTCCCACTGTCCTCTTGGCATATGAGTTCTCTCTCGCGAAAGACTCCTCTCCTTGCAACAATGACAACATTGTCACTCGATCTATAGAAGAGATATCCAAAGGATTTCTGTGGGCAGCCGATGAAAATACATCGCTCACTTCGAGGTTCGATCTTGTCGTGAGTTTCTTTTCTTACAAAAGCCTCGCTTATGGTGCACATACAACCCTAATGCTTTGGATCTAAGTTTTCTCTAATTATACATGCAATATTGATTCCAAAGCATGAAGCCTAAATTAGCATACAAAATTTTACATATGAACCATAAACAAGTTAGAAACTAACCTCTGTTTGTTGATGTTGCTAGAAAAACTTTGGCCTTGTGAGAACTTAGCACCAATAGTGTGAATGCCTCAAATGAAAAAGCACCAAGAACAACTTAGGATGAATATGGAGAGAATATGGAGACACCAAAACCCGGTTCTAACTCTTCAAATATAAGTGGTCACCAATTTTAGACCTATATATATATATATATATATATATATATATGTGTGTGTGTGTGTGAATTTCAAGGGTCATGTGTAACCCTAATCCATACACATTAGCCCATGACCCATCCATTTGATTTGGATAAATGCTCCATGGATTAACCCATAAGCCCATCACAAACAAAACCATGGATTATTAGCCCAACTCATATGTATCAATTTAATTAGTCTCTTTTGATCACTAAATTAATTCTTAAATTAATTCTTGATCAATATTAATCAAATAATATGATTCCTCAATTAATATATTATACTTATAATATATTAACAAATCACAATGAACCTTTTACCAAATATTCTTCCTAACATATTGCTTTGATGAATGCAACCCAAATGGACCATGCTACTATCGGGTCAAGTACATACCAATTATAGTTGTGGGCTTAGACACCTTTTCCAACAGGATTAAGGAGGTGGAAAGTGTTTTCCGCACTAGTCCCTACCCCATAGGAGCTAAGGTTCGGTTTGCCTTGGATCTCTTGTATCGGGAAACAAGGAGTTGTTGGGGATTGATTATGTGATCTATTGCGCTTTCGGGAATTGGAGACTATGTCTTAGGAGTAGTTTGTAGCCCGGTTTAGGGCAGAGGTTGCTCCAGCTATTGCAGTTCAGCCGTTGACGATTGATTTAGTGAGTGTGTCAGGGTGCCAGACCCTGAATTATATGAATCCCAAAGTCTGAGGGCGGGAGATCGATTTGGATTACCTCGGGAAGAGAGGTTCAGGTCAGGTGTATTTAGTGGAGGGTCTCGGGAAGAGACCCAATATTTCAGAACAATGTTTGAGAGGCCAGCAGGCCGAAGCCAGTACGACATGTGCGGTAAACTGTACAATGGAGTTATCACTCCAGGAGTATGGGTTGCTACAAGCGTAGCAAGATTTATCGTGCCAGCAGTTGGTATTGCGGGTATGTTATATTTTGTTTTTCTTCGGTTGCTATCTGTATCTATGCTGCTTAAAGTGTTTATTGATTCGGGTGAGCGATATATTGGGTCAAATTCCCTGTTATTGTGGATTATATCTTCGAGAAGTGAATAGATCACATAAATACCTTGGATCTATGTTTTCTCTATTATACATGCAAATATGAATATTCCAAGGTATTACCCTATCTAACATACAAAACATTGATACTTGGGTAATAAAACAAGTTAGAAGACATACCTTTTGATGAAGCTTGATTCCATGGAGCTTAAGAGCCTAGTACCTCAAGTGTGACACCTCAAATGGTTCACACATCATCACCAACATTTGGAATAACTTGAGAGAGAAAGGTTCTTGGCTCCAAATCGGCTATGCCCTCATGTGTACATACTTAGTGCCAATTTCTTGAACCAAAGACACCTTTATATACTATGGAGGACTAGGGTTACATCCATGTAAACCCTAATACCCATGACCTTTCATTTCATAGGATCCATGGGTTAAACACTCCATGTACTATCCATGAAAGCTTAGCCCAACCTAAATGAACTTGGCCTACCATATATATAAAAGAGTCCATATTTAATTAGTTCCTTTTGATCACTAAATTAATTCCCAATTAATTCTTGATCAATACTAATTAAATAATATGATTTCATATTAATATATTAGAACTTATAATATATTAATATAAATCATAAATATCCTTTTCTCACAAAAGTCTATCCAAATTGTTCCGATGCCATGCAACCCAAATGGACCATGCCAAGTCGGTTCAAGTACATACCAATTATAGTTATGGACTTAGACACTAATCCAACAGTCTCCCACTTGGATAAGTCTAAAACTATTGTTGCGTATGACTTCAAAACCTGACTAGCAATCGTAGCTCTTAAAAGTTGTTGTCGAACTCTGAACAAATCAATGACGCGTCCATTAGATAAGGGATCATATATTCCTCCATTCTAGATATCATATGGACTGATACATTGATTATAATCATTCTCTTTCTCCATTTTTTGTTTCCCGATTTCCGATTTATGACGTTCGACTAATTGAACAAATCAAATCAGTCCTGGCTTGGCCAAGCACTTCGGGATGTCATCACTAAATCATCGAGGGGCCCACATATATTGCTTTTATCCCTTTAAGGGTAAAAGGAATGGATAAACTTCGAATCATATTCTTGTTCTACTACTTGTTGAATCATACACAAAGGCACGTTTTATAACATCGAGTTACCAGTGCGTTTTCGTACAATCAATGTATAACCAACTCATATCTCAAGGTTTGAAGAATATAAGATATTATCGTCTCTTGATTCACTCGTGATAAAATCCATGAAGTGATTCAAATGAGTGTGGGTTGAATCCAATACTCGAATCCCTATTCCAGGATTACTCATGAATGTTGTAGCAACTCTTACTATGTCTAACATCTTAGACATCTACAAACCCGATTCATGACAATCTTAATTTATACCTACTTCCAACATATGACTGACCATGTATGGTTTGAATAACTTAGTCATTCAGGAAGAATGACCTAGTTATTCTGGAAGTCAAAACATGCAAAGTGAAACACAATAATAATCGAATCCAATATGGTCTCAGAACTTATGAATATAAATAGAACATCTTTTATTTATCACCATATTGATTACACATTATTCATTGTATACTGTTTCAAATTATCAACTTTATACTTGAATTAAAACAATAGTTGTCCCATGCTCCAAGCATGTACACTATGTTTTCTAAACACTAGTCATGCCATACACCAAGTATGCACACTATGTTTGTCTAAACATTAGTTATGCCATACACCATGTATGCACACTAAGTTTGTCTATGATCTTTACTTTGTGAAATAGATCGATTGAACATAATTCCAATGATTCTCATTTCACAATACCAAATCCTTATCGTAAATGTAAGAATTCCAAATTCCTACCATTTACCGAAATCTGTTAGATTCTAAACTTATATGCATTGATCCTCTTGTAATGACTATGTACAAAGTCACAAAGACTTGTCAATGGACATTTACAAAGTATTCCAATGAAGAGCAATTCCATGGAAACGAAGTCTCAAATTCAAAGTACATTGCTTTGAACATCCTTCATGCATTATTTCCTAATCTTACACAGATTTAATGAATAACTTCCACCTATGGAAATATTTCCATATTCTCATTTTGACTATCACTTCTAAATAAGAGTTTCCTCTTTTCAGAATATGTCACTATGGTCCTTCCAAAATTTAACACTATACTTCCAACTGTCTCTGAGCAACCAATCTTCGGTAAACCTTAGATTGTCCTCGACAATTGCTTAATCATTTTAGTCATATCCAATTCTAGACTTTTTCCCCTCTTAATGCCCCCAAACATTTGAAAATTTTAGAAAGAATAAATATTGTAGCACATGCAATCGATCCAATATCCAAAGCATATGAGACACGATTCATGATGTCTCACATAAAGACATGATACTAGACCAGTCTTTTTGCTATAATATTTCCATTTCTATTTGCTAGGTTCTCATAATTCAGATTATGAAAAGGGATGACGTAATCATAATCGGATTTTAGAACGCAAATAATGGACCCATATATAGAATTTCCTTATGTTGAGCCATTCCAACATAAAATTCATATATATATACATATATATATATATATATATATATATATATATATATATATATATATATATATATATATATATATATATATCCATGACTAAAGATGATTAAAAACTCAATCCAAGCTTTTAGAATTGAAATGAAGTATACTTTTCTCTCCCTTAATTATAGCAAAACAACTTTTCCCAATTGAACTTTTGTTTTTCTATAATTAGCATTGCTAACTTGCAACACTTATCATAATTATCATGCTCCCACTAACATGATAATTATTAGCATAACACTTATGTTCCCACTAGCTTTGACATGCATCCAGAAATCAGCTGGACTTCTAGAAATCAATACTTTATTGACTTTCTTACCAAAGTTCAGATTTCTGATACGAGATGCATTGATAAAACTTTATCAAAATCATACACCTTTCCGTAGATAGCACACATGTGTGTTTAAACAATTTCAGAACTATGAAAAGGGATGTCGTAATCATAGTCTCAATTGTTTTGACCTTTGCCATTCCTCACAAGTCCATGTTAGTGTGCCGGTTAACCACACACGCTCCACTAACGACTTTGAGAATGCAAATATCACAATTGCTATCTACTTAAAATCTATTTAGTGAAAGCATTTCCTCACCATCATTTTCATGAATCGGAGAGAAACCTTATGACACTTAGATTTTATGGTGGGAGTTCTTATCTATATAAATTTGTCAAACCCATAATCACAAGATAAGGTTAATGACAAATCCACACTCATATGGACTGAACTTGTGCAATCTTAACTTCTTGCCACCTAGAAGCATAGGGGCCTGCCATTGCTTCCAAGTAGTTATGAAACCAATTGAGAACTCTCAGAACTCATATGCAAAGCCAACTTTAACTGGAATGGACACAGAAATAAGAATATGTCAACACGATAGGTTATAAACCTCATGTCGTGTGCTAGTGATAAATTACATGTTTTATTCTTGATTAGATCTTAAAACTCTTTCAGGATCTTTTAGACTCCCACTGTCCTCTTTACATATAAGACTCTCTTGCCAAGAACCATTCCTTGACAGACAAATATTCAAGAGACAGTGCGGATTCTTTATCAAGACAAACACTTCAGACAATTGGCGTTAGTTGGTCTTTGTTTTATCCAAAACATCACAACTTACCAATTTCAAATGTACAAGAGTAGAAAACATTTTACTCTTACATTTGACAAGTGTTATAAACCTTCTTTAAGATATGTCACTCAAGTTACAATCTTGGAGTATGACTCTAAGAATTGTTTTTGGAATGAAGTATGACTCATCTTCTTGATTTAACCATTTCAACAATTCATGATTCCTCTTCTTAGCCATAAGAATGCACTAAGATGTCCTTAGAGGACCAATTGTGATATGGTTTCATAATCACTAACATGATACTAAAGTACTCTCCCATCTTTTCAGATTTGAGAAACTTTTATCTTTCTACCTAATTTGATTCTTCTCATTCGTTCAGCCATACATCGAAACTTTTCTAATGCTTTAGAATTATACTTAAACTTGTAAGTAAAACCATATTTACTAAACTTTAGTAAATCATGACGAATAGTCTTATCGATCTTTTTGTGGTGGACCTGACCAGTGCACAAGAATGTGTACTCGATCCCTTAGTCCTTCACTTGACTCACATAAACATGTGAACAAGGAATTAGTCTTAATTTTCCAAAGATGAAAATTCTCATTTATCATACAACTTGCATGATTCCAAGTTTAGGTCCAATTGAAACTTGGATGATGAGAATCTTTCCTTATTTGGTAAATTTAGACACTACCACAAATGAAAGAATCAAATTCATATTTCCATTATTGCTATCAATGGAATCATATAAACAACCATTTTTCACAAATGCCACTATAAGGATATTTAAAATAAATAAAATTAAAACCTTTTCTTTTATTTTAAAACTTTACGGAAAAACTTATCCTTACACTGCAAATGCATATGAAAAACTTGTTGTTATCTATTCCTAAGCAATATATCATAACTCTAAAGCAATAGCTCAAAATTCTGATCACCGAACCATGCGATCTAAATCCATCTTCGCGATCAGAATCAACATATTCTTCCTTTAAGCTTCCTCTCTTCGATTCTACAAAACATCAAAATGTGAACTGGTCACATAATGTATAAGAATCTCAAATAGGAACTTAATAGAGTTAGATAGTGGACTTTACCCTTTGGCTTTACCAACCTTATGATTTTTCAGGTAAATATGGCAGCTTCGCAACCAATGCCCCTTCCTTTGGAAATAGAAACATATGGACCCTTTGGGAATGGTACACGGTACTATCACAACCTTAGCCTTTCTCTTTACCATTTGGTCAATAGGGTTGACTATGGCCTATCCCTTTCCATTGGGAAGAGAAAGCCTTTCTGGATTTCCAGTGTCACCATTGTCAATGTCCATGGAAGTTTGGGAAGTTGATCTTTCAACCAAATTTGCTTTACCAGTGCTCCAAATCATTGCTGATTTAGCAGCACCAAGCAAATAGGTAAGATCATTAAGGGTCATGTCATGGTCTGTCACATAGTAGTCCTAAAGGAACTCACTATGTGACTTAGAAAGTGATTGAAGAACCGAGTCAACAATCAACTTCCTCAATACCTTGACACCCAATTCTCCCGGCTTGTCAATATGTGACTTCATCTCCAAGATGTGAGCACCCATAGACTTTGCCTGCCAATAGGGCTTGAGTGACCTTGAACTTGTGGGTTAGGGAGAATAATTGGAGGAGGTGGGGGAAGTGAGGTTCCAAGAGATTTGGGAAGATCATAGTTGTCTGAACTAGACATCTACAATGGGAGATATTCAAGTTAGTTGATTTAAGTCCTTAATATAACACCCAATATGAAATATTAAGGCTAGGACCCAAAACAATATTTTATAACTTGGAAGAGGGGTGCCGTAATCAAAGCTATAAAATATTTGAAGGTAGGCGAATGATGATTCACCGATTTCCACCATGAAAAACGAAATAGCAATTAGGATTTAATTGGTTTGAAACTCCTAGATCTTTTAGGATTCATTGAACTTTTCAATGGCATGTTTCAATCTCGATTGTACCCTTCAGGTTTTGTGACTGGGATGCCGAGGATCACAAAACAAGGTGTGAATAACCATGCAAATTGACTTGGTACCCTTAATATTTATACCCTAATCAATGTGTCGGTTAACCACACACGCTCCACCGATCTATGATAAACCTTAAGTCACCCTTTTCCTACCTTGTTAAATCAAGTTAGTGTGTCGGTTACCCATACGCGCTCCACTAATCGATTTAAGCAAAGTGAAAAGTGTAATTTCATGGGTTAGCACCAAATTCACATTTTCCTAAGTAACTAAGATTTGGGAAATCATAAGTGTTTAGTTATTAGTTTTTATCATTAATGTTGGGTTGTGAGAATTCTAACACTCCTAAGTGTACATGCAACCCTAAATACCTTGGATCTATGTTTTCTCTATTATACATACAAATATGAATATCCAAGGTATTATCCTAACTAGCATACCAAAATATTGATACTAGGGTAATAAAATAGATAGAATACATACCTTGTTGTTGTTGCTTGACTCCATGAAGCTTGAGAGCCTAGTCCCCTAAGTGTGACACCTCAAATGGTTCACACAACATCATGAACACTTGGAATGACCATGAGAAGAAGACACTCCAAGCTCAAATTGACTAGCCCTCACATATGTATCACTTGTGTCAATTTCTTGAGCTAAAGGTGTCCTTATATAGTGTGCACATTAGGGTTACTCCATGTAACCCATGACTTTACCTATTCCTTATGCTCCATGGGTTTTAACCTCCATGGAGTATCCATGGGTCACCACATGGGTTAAACCCAACATAAGGAATCTTGGATCATAAGCCCACATATATAAGAATGAATGATTTACACAATCAATCCCCATATATTTAATTAGTCTCTTTTGATCACTAAATTAAGTCCAAATTAATTCTTGATCAATACTAATTAAATAACATGATTTCATATTAATATACTATAACTTATAATATATTAATATGTTACAAATGTCTTCTTCTCACAAAAGGTCTATCCAAATGTCCCGATGACATGCAACCCAAATGGACCATGCCGAGTCGGGTCAAGTCTTACCAATTATAGTTATGGACTTGGACACTAATCCAACAGTCTCCCACTTGGATAAGTCTAAAACTATTATTAAGTATGACTTCAAAACCTAACTGGCAATCGTAGCTCTCAAAATCTTGCTGTCGAACTCTGACCATGTCGATGCACTCTGACCTTTGTCAATGACTTGTCCATTAGATAAGAGATCATATATTCCTCTATTCTAGATATCATATAGATTGAGACATGGATTATAAATCATTCTCTCTGTCCATTTGTTGTTTCCCGATTTCCGATTCATGATGACTGACTGATTGAACAGATCAAATCAGTCCTGGCTTGGCCAAGCACTCACATGTATCATCATTAAATCATCGAGGGGCCCACATATATCGCTTTTAGCCCGAAGGTAAAAGGAATGGATAAAGTTCGACTCATATGGCTTACTCTACTACTTGTTGAATCATACACAAAGGTACGTTTTATAACATCGAGTTACCAATGCATTTTCGTGCAATCAATGTATAATCAACTCATAGTAACAACTCATATCTCTAGGTTTGAAGAATATAGGATATTATCGTCTCATGATCAGTCGTGATAAAATCCATGAAGTGATTCCAATGAGCGTGGGTTGAATCCAATACTCAGAACTTATGAGCACTCATGAGTGTTGTAGCACCACTTTGTCCAACATCTTAGACCTCTACAAGCCAACCCATGACAGTCTTTATTCATACCTACTTCCAACATATGACCGACTGTGGATGGTTTGAATAACTTAGTCATTCAGGAGGAACGACCTAGTTATTCTGGAAGTCAAAACATGCAAAGTGAAACACAAGAATAATCGAATCCAATATGGTCTCAGAACTTATGAATATAAATAAAACATCTTTTATTTTTCACCATATTGATTACACATTATTCATTGTATACTGTTTCAAACTATCAACTTTATACTTGAATTTAAAACCTAGTTGTCCTATGCTCCAAGCATGTACACTATGTTTTTCTAAACAATAGTTTTGCCATACACCAAGTATGCACTCTATGTTTGTCTATGATCATTACTTTGTGAAATAAACCAATTGAACATAATTTCAATGATTCTAATTTCACACTCCCAAATCCTTATCGAAAATGTAAGAATTCCAAATTCCTATCATTTATCGAAATTTGTTAGATTTTAAACTTATATGCACAGACCCTCTTGTAATGACTATGTACAAAGTCACAAAGACTTGTCAACAGTCATTATAAGGTATTCCAATGGAGATCAATTCCATGGAAACTAAGTCTCATATTCAAAGTACATTGCTTTGAACATGCTTCTTGCATTAAGTTTTCTTATCTTACATAGATAACTTCCACCTATGGGAATATTTCCATATTCTCATTTTGACTATCACTTCTGAACAAGAGTTGCCTCTTTCCAGAATATGTCTAAATGGTCCTTTCCAAAATTTTACACTATACTTCCAAATGTCCCTGAGCAACTAATCTTTGGTAAAACCTTAGATTGTCCTCGACAATTGCTTAATCATTTTACTCATATCCAATTCTAGACCTTTTCCCTTCTTAATGCCCCAGGCATTTGGAAAATTCATAAAGGATAAATATTATAGCACATGTAATCGACCCTATACCTGAAGCATATGGGACACGATTCATGATGTCTTTCATAAAGACATGATTCTAGACCAGTCTTTTGCTACAATATTTTTATTTGCCATATTTTCAAATTTTGACTATGAAAAGGGATGCCGTAATCATAATCGAATTTTAAGAACGCAATATATAGTATTTCCTTAAGTTGAACCACTCCAACATGAAATTCATATATATATATATATATATATATATTC
Organism: Lactuca virosa; assembly: GCF_052849685.1. Taxonomy (NCBI): domain Eukaryota; kingdom Viridiplantae; phylum Streptophyta; class Magnoliopsida; order Asterales; family Asteraceae; genus Lactuca; species Lactuca virosa. The sequence continues at coordinate 93,965,705 of NC_136431.1, read as the reverse complement.
TTGACTAAAGATGATTAAGGTCTCAATCTAAGCCTTTAGAACTGAAATGAAGTATATCCTCTCCCTTAATTATAGCAAAACAACTTTTTCAACCCCTGCAACTTCACGAATTGAAACTTTTGTTTTCTATAATTAACATTGCTAACTTTCAATACTTATCATAATTATCATGCTCCCACTAACATGATGATTATTAGCATAACAGTTATGCTCCCACTAGCTTTGACATGTATCCAGAAAACAGCTGGACTTCTAGAAGTCAATACTTTATTGACTTTCTTACCAAAGTTCAGATTTCTGATACGAGATTGCTTTGATAAGAATTTATCAATATCATACACGTTATCTTAGATAGCTCACAGGTGTGTCTAAACAATTTAAGAACTATGAAAAGGGACGCCGTAATCATAGTCTCAATTGTTTAAATCTTTTCATTTCTCATAAGTCCATGTTAGTGTGCCAGTTAACCACGCACGCTCCACTAACGACTTTGAGAGTGCAAAGATCACAATTGCTATCTTACTTAAAATCTACTTGGTGGAAGTGTTTCCTCACCATCATTTTCATGAATCGGAGAGAAACCTTATGACCCTTAGATTTTTATGGTGTATGCGTTCTCTTCCACGTGAATTTGTCAAAACCATAATCACAAGATAAGGTTAGTGACAAATTCAAACTCATATGGACTGAACTTATGCAATCTTAACTTCTTGCCACCTAGCAGTACATGGCCTGCCATTGCTTCCAAGTTGTTATGCAACCAATTGAGAACTTCCAGAACTCCTATGCAATGCCAACTTTTACTGGAATGGGCACGGAATATGTCAACACGATAGGTTATAAACCTCAAGTCGTGTGCTAGTGAAGAACCTCAGGTTTTATTCTTGATTAGTTCTTGAAACTTTCAAGACATTTAAGACTCCCACTGTCCTCTTGACATATAAGACTCTCTTGTCAAATATTCAAGGGATAGTGTGGATTCTTTATCAAGACAAACACTTCACACAATTGGCCTTAGTTGGTCTCTGTTTAATCCAAAACATGAAAACTTACCAATTACAAATGTACAAGAGTAGAAAACCTTTTACTCTTACATTTGACTAGTGTTAATAAACCTTCTTTAAGATGTGTCACTCAAGTTACAACCTTGGAGTATGACTCTAAGAATTGTTTTGGAACGAAGTATGACTCATCTTCTTGATTTAACCATTTCAACAATTCATGACTCCTCTTCTTAGTCATAAGAATGCACTAAGATGACCTTAGAGGACTAATTGTGATATGATTTCTAAATCATTAAGATGATCACAAACATGATACTAAAGTACTCTCCCATCTTTTCAGATTTGAGAAACTTTTATCTTTCTGTCTAATTTGATTCTTCCCATTCGTTCTGCCATACATTGAGACTTTTCCAATGTTTCATAATTATACTTAAACTTGTAAGTATAACCATATTTACTAAAATTTAGTAAATCATGACGAATAGTCTTAACGAGCTTTGTGGTGGACATGACCAGTGCACAAGAATGTGTACTCGATCCCTTTAGTCCTTCACTTGACTCACACATCCATGTGAACAAGTAATTAGTCTTAATTTTCCAATGCTTGAAAGTTCTCATTCATCATACTATTCAACTTGCATGATTCCAATTTTCGGTCCAATTGAAACTTGGGCGATGAGGAACTTTCCTTATTTGGTAAATTTAGACACTACCACAAATGAAAGAATCAAATCCATTTTCCAATATTGTTGTCAATGGAATCGTATAAGCAACAATTTTTCACAAATGCCATTGTAAGGATACTTCAAATAAAAAAAATTAAACATTTTTCTTTTATTTTAAAACTTTGCGGAAAAACTTATCCTTACAATCCATATGAAAACTTGTTTTTATCTATTCCTAAGCAATATATCATAACTTCTTAAGCAACTGCTCAAAATTCTGATGCAATCGAAATCCACCTTTGCGATCAGAATCAGCATATACTTCCTTTAAGCTTTCTTTCTTTTCTTTGATTCTTAAAACATCATCATGTGACTCAGAATCTCCAAATAGGAGCTTAATAGAGTTAGACAATGGGCTTTACCTGAAGTAGAGTCAAACTTATTGACTTTAACATCCTTAGGTAAATTTGGCAGCTTCGCAATCAATGCCCCTTCCTTTGGCAAAATAAACATATGGACCCTTTGGTAATGGGACTATCTCAGACTTAGACTTTCTCTTTACCATTTGGTCAACCGGGTTGACTATGGCCGATCCCTTTCCATTGGGAAGAGAATGCTTTTTCTGGATTTCCAGTGTCACCATTGTCACTGTCCATAAAGTTTTGGGAAGTTGATCTTCTAATCAAATTTGCTTTACTATTGTTGTAAATCATTGGTGATTCAGCAGCACCAAGCAAATAGATACGATCTTTAAGGGTCATGTCATAGTCTGTTTCATAGGACTCCCAAAGGAACTCACTATGTGACTTAGGAAGTGATTGAACATCCAACTTTCTTAAGACTTTGACACCCAACTCTCCCGGCTTGTCAATATGTGACTTCATATTCAAGATGCGATCACACATAGACCTTGCTTGCCAATAGGGTTTGAGTGACCTTGAACTTGTGGGTTAGGGAGAATAATTGGAGGAGGTGGAGGAAGAGAAGCATGATTTCCACGGGACATCATCTTCATTAGGAAAACTTGTTTCAAGAGATTTTGGGATGATCATAGATGTCTGAACTAGACATCTTTTGGGAGATATTCAAGATAGTCGATTTAAAGTCCTTAATATAACACCCAATATGAAATATTAAGGCTAGGACCCAACACAATACTTTTATAACTTGGAAGACGGATGCCGTAATCCAAGCTATAAAATATTTGAAGGTAGGCGAATGACGATTCACCAATTTCCACCATGAAAACGAAATAATCTTATTAGGTTTTGCTTGGATTTGAAATTCCTAGATCTTTTGAGATTCATTGAACTTTTCAAAGGCATGTTTCAATCTCGAGTGTGCCCTTCAGGTTTTGTGACTGGGACGCCGAGGATCACAAAACAAGGTGTGAAGTAACCATGCAAATTACTTGGTACTCTTAAATGTTTATCACCCAACCGATGTGCCAGTTAACCACACACGCTCCACCGGCCTATGATAAACTTTAAGAAACCCTTTGCCTAACTTGTTAAATCAAGCTAGTGTGCCGGTTAACCACACGCGCTCCACTAACCGACTTAAGCAAAGTGCAAAGTGTAATTTCATGGGTTAGCACCTTATTCACATTTTCCTAAGTAACTAAGATTGGGAATTTATAAGTGTTTAGTTACTTAGTATTTATCATTAATACTTTTAATGAAGGGAGAATTATAGTCCTTGTCCTACCCGTTCGGCTAACGACCCTCCACCAGTCAAGGAAGCGGTGGGTGAGAGTGGACACCCTTTAAACTGCCATTTTATAGGCAGTAACCTTATACCCCCCTTATAGACCGGCTTCGTGAATGAGGCCTGCTAATGGTAAAACGACTTTACTCCTATACATATATATAAACGTTATTAACTTATAATATTATAAAGTATAAGGGTTGAATTTTAACTTTTAAAATTCTAAGGGCTTAACTTGGAATTAAAGTATTCATGAGGGAAACTTTATAAATTCCAAAACTTGAGGGCAAGTTTTGAATAATTCAAAACTATTCAATTCCATAACTTATGTGTTTAAAGTAGTTTTAATTAAAAGACTCTTCAAGTTCCATAACTTGAGAACCAGTTATGGAAGACTTTAAACTATTAAAAGAATAAGACTTTTTCTTTATTCATAACTTATGAAATATTTATGAGTTTTAGGAAACTTTAATGTGACTTTTCATGTAACTTGAGGACAAGTTACAAAACACATTTTAGAATCAACTCTTAGATTAAAATGTATTGAAAACACATAATCAATTAACTTTTCTATTAATCTAAGCAACTCATATGAATAAAGATAATTCACATCAAACTTTTCATGTAATTAGCATAACTTTTAAACTAATACAAAAACATGAATCTATTGACAATTATCTTTGAAATTGGATTAGCATGAACATTTCCACATCAAAAACAAGTTTATAAGTTCAAAAACAGCTTAGGGTAATGTTCCTAGTCCAATTCGAGCCAAAACAGTCGAAGATATGTTGTCTGGGGGTCCAACTCGTCGAGTGCAAGAACAAACTCGACGCGTTGGATGCTTTTTTCCTTGGACTCGTTGAGTCCCTTCATGGAGTCGGCGATTCTGCTGTGCAGACAGCACCAAACTTTGATTTTTCAGCCATTTTTGCAAGTATAACAAGAAAACAAGCCTAGGCTCTGATACCACTGTTGGGTTTTGAGCATTCTAACACTCCTAAGTGTACATGCAACCCTAAATACCTTGGATCTATGTTTTATCTATTATACAAACAAATATGAATATCCAAGGTATTATCCTAACTAGCATACCAAAACATTGATACTAGGGTAATAAAATAGATAGAATACATACCTTGTTGTTGTTGCTTGACTCCATGAAGCTTGAGAGCCTAGTGCCCCAAGTGTGACACCTCAAATGGTTCACACAACATCATGAAAACTTGGAATAACCATGAGAAGAAGACACTCCAATCTCAAATTGACTAGCCCTCACATATGTATCACTTGTGTCAATTTCTTGAGCTAAAGGGGTCCTTATATAGTGTGCACATTAGGGTTACTCCATGTAACCCATGACTTTACCCATTCCTTATGCTCCATGGGTTTTAACCTCCATGGAGTATCCATGGGTCACCACATGGGTTAAACCCAACATAAGGAATCTTGGATCATAAGCCCACATATATAAGAATGAATGATTTACACAATCAATCCCCATATATTTAATTAGTCTCTTTTGATCACTAAATTAAGTCCAAATTAATTCTTGATCAATACTAATTGAATAACATGATTTCATATTAATATACTAGAACTTATAATATATTAATATGTCACAAATGTCTTCTTCTCACAAAAGTTCTATCTAAATGTCCTGATGCCATGCAACCCAAATGGACCATGCCGAGTCGGGTCAAGTCTTACCAATTATAGTTATGGACTTAGAAACTAATCCAACAATTAATACTTTTAATGAAGGGAGGATTATAGTCCTTGTCAAACCCGTTCGGCTAACGACTCTCCACCAGTCAAGGAAGCGGTGGGTGAGAGTGGACACCCATTAAACTGTCATTTTATAGGCAGTAACCTTATATCCCCCTTATAGACAGGCTCCGTGAATGAGGCCTACTAACGGTAAGACTTAATTTACTCTTATACATATATATAACTATTAACTATTAATATTATAATATTATGAGGGTTGAATTTTAACTATTAAAATTCTAAGGGCTTAACTTGGAATTAAGTATTCATGAGGGAAACTTTACAAATGCCAAAACTCGAGGGTAAGTTTTGAACTATTCAAAAACTTTTGGATTTTCATAACTTATGAGTTTAATTAAGGTTTTAAAAAACTTTAATGAAGAGACTCTTGAACATCCATAACTTGAGGACAAGTTATGGAGTTCATAAAACAACAAGACTCTTCAATTTGTAACCTATGCATTTTAATGGATCTTTAAAAGAAAAACTTTGGGTAATCCATAACTTGAGGACAAATTATGGACTCCATTAAAACACACTATGATCAAAAATTAACTAACAAACACTTTTGCAAATAATTCCTATGATCTACCAAAACTCATAAGTGTATGAACAATCATATCAACAATTTCAAGAATTATATAAACACACATAAAACTTGAAATTTTAATAATAACTTTGAAATTGGTTTACCATAATCATTACAACATCAAAAACATGTTTTACAAGTCCAAAACAGTTTAAGGTAATGATTCTAGACCAATTCCAGCCAAAAACATCGAAAATCTGCAAATTGGAAGCCAAACTCGTCGAGTTCATGCCTTAACACATGAACTTGTCGAGTTTATAGCCAGAACTCGTCGAGTTTTCTGTCTGGGCAGATTCTCAGCTTTGAAAAATAAGTTTGCATCAAGTATAATTGAAAACAAGCCTAGGCTCTGATACCACTGCTGGGTTTTGAGCATTCTAACACTCCTATGATGTACATAAAACCCTAAATACCTTGGATCTATGTTTTCTCTATTATACATGCAAATATGAATATTCCAAGGTATTATCCTATTTAGCATACAAAACATTGATACTTGGGTAATAAAACAAGTTACAAGACATACCTTTTGATGAAGCTTGATTCAATGGAGCTTAAGAGCCTAGTGCCTCAAGTGTGACACCTCAAATGGTTCACACTATGGATGAGATTTAGAACCGGAAAACCGGACCGGAACCGTAATCGGACCGGAACCGGAACCGTTAGAACCGGAATATGTAAAATCGGTTCGGGTCCCGGGTTTAAAGAATTGCTCTATCCGGGTTCCGGGTAATCCGGGTTTCGGGTCCTTCGGGTCCGGGTAAACCGGGTTTAAGAACCAGAACCGTGTTAGGAACCGGAACCGGTTTCTATGAAAAGTTTAAAACATGATATCTCATTCGTTTGAAGTCGGATTGGCATGAGGTTTTTTCCATAATATAGTTTACAATTTTAACATGATTTTAGACTATAATTTTGTCATTTTTGGGTTTATATTCATTGACTTATAGTCTCTCAAAGTAGGGATATCAAAGCTGGAAATTTTATGTTTTTCAGCTTTTTTTTGTATTATGTGATAGTTTTAAAACATGCATATCTCATTCGTTTAAAGTCGGATTGGCATGAGGTTTTTTCCATAGTATAGTTTATAGTTTGTACATGATTTTAGACTATAATTTTGTCATTTTTGGGTTAATATTCATTGACTTATAGTCTCTCAAAGCCGGGATATCAAAGCTGGAAATTTTATGTTTTTCAGATTTTTTTATATTCTGTGATAGTTTTAAAACTTGCATATCTCATTCGTTTGAAGTCGGATTGGCATGAGGATTTTTCCAGAGTGTAGTTTATAGTTTGTACATGATTTTAGACTATAATTTTGTTATTTTTTGGGTGTTTATTCATTGACTTATAGTCTCTCAAAGTCGGGATATCAAAGCTGAAAATTTTATGTATTTCACCTTTCTTTGTATTTTGTGATAGATTTAAAACATGCATATCTAATTCGTTTGAAGTCGGAATAGCATGCGGTTTTTTCCAAAGTGTAGTATAGAGTTTGTACATTATTTTAGACTGTAATTTTGTCTTTTTTGGTTTAATATTCATTGATTTATAGTCTCCCAAAGTTGGGATATCAAAGCTGCGAATTTTGTTTTTTTTTCTCAGCTTTATTTTTGTATTTTGTGAAATTTTAAAACATGCATTCAACTCACTTTACCTGGTTCCCCGGGTTTTTTGGTTTTAGACCCACTTTACTCTGTTCCATTCGACCCACTTTGATATTTCCGGGTTTTCCGGTTCTAGACCCACTTTACCCGGTACCTTACCCGGAACCGAACCGGAACCGGTTCCAATATACTGGTCCGGTTTCCGGTCCTATAAAATCTCGTTAACCAGTTCCCGGGTTTTCCAGGTCCGGGTCTACCGGTCTGGGTTTGGACCCACTCTCATCCCTAGTTCACACAACATCACCAACATTTGGAATAACTTGAGAGAGAAAAGTTCTTGGCTCCAAATCGGCTATGCCCTCATGTGTACATACTTAGTGCCAATTTCTTGAACCAAAGACACCTTTATATACTATGGAGGATTAGGGTTACATCCATGAAAACCCTAATACCCATGACCTTTCATTTCATAGGATCCACGGGTTAAACACTCCATGGACTATCCATGAAAGCTTAGCCCAACCTAAATGAACATGGCCCACCATATATATAAAAGAGTCCATATTTAATTAGTTCATTTTGATCACTAAATTAATTCCAAATTTATTCTTGATCAATACTAATTAAATAATATGATTTCATATTAGTATATTAGAACTTATAATATATGAATATAAATCATAAATATCCTTTTCTCACAAAAGTCTATCCAAATTGTTCTGATGCCATGCAACCCAAATGGACCATGCCAAGTTGGGTCAAGCACATACCAATTATAGTTATGGACTTAGACACTAATCCAACAATTAAGTGGTTAGTGGAAGGTCGCTTCCCTTTTGCTGGGTTGGAGTGATCAGTGTTATCTTGGGACAGGGTGGAGATCGTTTCAGGGGCATTATGTGAAGGTCTGTGGTTAGTTTCCACAGGATGGTTATTCAGCATCGTCAGGATTCGGTGGTCTTAGTAACTGTTCTTGGAGTGGTTGTTGAAAGCGCCAAGGGTAGTGGCTTGTGACTGAGGTATTGGTTGGAGCATCTGTCTTTTAGGTTTCAAGATTTGAGTGTGGTGACATTTCAAGCATCAGGGGCTATCGGTTTCGCTGGGATTCAGGAGGTGTTCGTCTGGTCTTTAGAAGTTGTGTGGTCTTTGGGGGATTGGCTAGTGATGGAGCACTAGTAGGTAAGCGCTAGTTGTCATCGGGTCGATCGTTGTAAGGTAAGAGGGATTGGGAATTCTCCAATTCTCGTGTGCTTTGAGAATTTAGTCGATTCAAAGTGGGGGATAATCATTCAGGTATTCAGGAGCAGGAGCGGTTATGAAACTAGGATGAGTTTCCCATCTCCTTCAAGGAGGAGGGCGGCCCAAGTGGATGTTTGGTTTGAGGGCTGTGTGAGTTGGGAGTTCGGTAAAACTTCTCAGCATGTGAATCGCGCCTTCTTGCTGCTTGATAGTAGAATTTGGGGGAAACAGGATGGGGTTTCAGTCATGAATTGAGTTCAGTTTGGGTGTTCGGTCGAGTGCGTGCTCGACTCTGTGTGTTTCGAATTGGTAGATTAGGAGTAAGGCATTGGGCTGCATTTGTGTTAAGGTGGAAGTGTTATAAGACTACGGGGGAGTCATAGTATTCACTAGTAGTCAGTTGGGGTGAAAGTGTTGTAAGACTACCGGGGAGCCGTAGCATTCACTAATGGTCGGTTAGGGCGGAAGTGTTGTAAGACTACATGGGAGCCGTAACATTCACTAATGGTCGGTTAGAGCAAAAGTGTTGTAAGACTACGGGGGATCCGTAGCATTCACTAGTAGTCAGTTGGGGTGAAAGTGTTGTAAGACTGCGGGGTAGTCGTATCATTCATTAGTAGTCAGATAGTGTGGGAAGTGTTGTAAGACTATGCGGTAGCCGTAGCATTCACTAGCGGCCAGATAGTGTGGGAAGTGTTGTAAGACTGCGGAGTAGCTGTAGCATTCACTAGCGGCCAAATAGTGTCGGAAGTGTTGTAAGACTGCGTGGTAGCCATATCATTCACTAGTAGTCAGATAGTGTGGGAAGTGTTATAAGACTGCGGGGTAGCCGTAACATTCACTAGCGGCTAGATAGTGAGGGAAGTGTTGTAAGACTGTGGGGTAGCCGTAGCATTCACTGGCATCCAGATTGTGTGTGAAGTGTTGTGAGACTGCGGGATGACCTATAGCATTCCCGGATTCTGTCAGACGATTAGGCCAGGGTAGGCTAATTCGCAAGATTATGGGTAAACCACAGTATGTTTGAAATCAGGAAATGGTAGGTCGTGGGAGACCGGGTATGAGGAAGACTACAGTTGGACATGTAGCGTTCAGCCTAGCATCAGGATAGTGTCAAGATAGTTTGAATAGTTATTACCTGTGAAGTTTTCTGTTGGAAGTCGCGAAGGGCGACGGTGTGGGAGCCTTTTTGGCTCAGTAACAGGGCTGGAACCCGAAATTTCAGATGACTGGCTGACGGATTGGGACCAGGGAGGTTTCGGTGGATTGAGGAAAGCAGCGATAAGGTAGCAGCCTGGTATTTCAGACAGTTTCAATGTTTCGGGCAGTATTAGCGATTTGGGTTCTGTGGGAATGAGGAGTATCTGGGTGTTTGGGTAATGCCAAGTCACTCACACTGGGATTAAGTAAACTCAGAGTAATTGATTTAACCCTATTGCACAGATCTCTTCTGAGTCTAACCGCTACAGGGATGAATCTTCTACTCGAAGGATTATATGAGCCTCCTGTCGAGTTAAGTGTTCTTTAGCAGTATATGGTCAGTGACTTTGTCTCCGTCGAGATGACAATGTGATCAGGGATTGGAAGCATTTTGTGTGGCGCGAGACTCTATGAGGATGGCTTGGTGGCAATTCGGTATGAGGGGTCTGACAGGGAGTCGGACCATTAGGACTTAGGTTTCGGATTCCAGATAAGTGGGGTCGGCTTCTATTCGAGAGTTTAAGGATTCGTTCTTCATCGGATTCGAGGAACTATTTCGAGGATGGTTTTGGCAGATCTGGATAGATCATTATTGGAAGTGTTATTATTGGTCTGCAACTCAAGCTTGGAGGAGTAATCTTGGATCCAGAAACCCTACATCACAGGCTACATCTTGGAGGTATAAAGTTATAACCTTGACATCTAGCTTATTAGATCTCATCTCTTGTAGTTTTAGCTTAGCTTTGGGTCTTTGACCGAGTTATCCAAGAATAAGAGGATTCCAGGGGTTGTTAGGGCAGATCTACCCCCCTAAATGACCTCTTGAAGCTTAAAGTTGCAAGCTTTATTGGTCCCTATGTCCCATGCTTGCCATATGTTCATTATGAAGCCTAAAATGGACCTTAGAGAGTGTTTAAGCATGCATGGACATAAAGTTAGAAACTTTACGTGATTTGTCCAACCTTAGACATCAGATCTGTGTTTTGGCACGTTGAAATGAGTGTTTAAGGGCTTAATGGGTCAAGACCTTCCTTATAGGACTTGGGATTTGAGTTTGTAGCCTCATGGATGATCCTTGGGAGTAAAGTTGGAAACTTTATCCTCCTAGACATCTATATGGATGGGGATCTAAGGTTTGGAGCCTTTGGATTCAAGAAAAAGGGCTTAATGCATTAAGTGGGTTGACAGATCGAAGAACTCGACGAGTTCATGGGTGAACTCGCCGAGTTGGGTTGGGGTTGCCCCGAGTCTGTTGAAAAGAAGATGAAATCAACAAGTTGTAGGAAAACTCGATGAGTTGGATCTCAATATCATGATTCTGACTTGGGAGTGGACTCGACGAGTTGAAGGACCAACTCGGCGAGTTGGGTCACCTGGACCGTTGACTTTGGCGTTGACTTTGACCTTTGACCGATGCATTGACCAATTTTTTCCCAGTGGGTGTTGGAGTAACCTGGAGTTTATTGGGGGAGAATATGGGCTCAAGGCAGCACCTAAGGATTCTTACAGTGAGCTTCAGCATTCGAGGTGAGTCTCCTCACCATACCAATGGGTTGAAGGCACCAAGGCTGGCCCATTATGTGATATGTGGTATGTTTGATGATTATGTGATATGTGGTATGCTGGATGATTATGTGATATGTGGTATGCTAGTTGATTATGTGCTATGTGGTACGGTAGTTGTTTATGTGATATGTGATATGCTAGTTGTCTTTGTGATACTTGCATGGAAGACCCCGGGGGAGCCCATGGCACTTGGATATCAGACCATGTGGGGGAGCCCATGGCATTCCAGGTAAAGACCATGGGGGAGCCCATGGCACTTGGATATCAGACCATATAGGGGAGCCCATGGCATTCCAAGCAAGACCATGGGGGGATCCCATGGAACATAGGTATAAGAGCTTGGGGGAGCCCACCACATCCTGGAGTAAGACATTGGAGGGTTTCCACGACATCCCTATATGTGTATACGCATGGCTTATGTGGTTTATATGGATTATGTGATTATGTTGTTATATGGATTGTGTGGGGTATGTTATGGGGAACTCACTAAGATTCGTGCTTACAGTTTTGTTTAGGGTTTTAGGTATCATCGGTTTGGAAAGGAAGGGCCCGACTTGATCGCAGCGCACACACCCGTGTTTTCCGCCATATGTGATTTTGGGATGAACTTTGATAAATGTTTTTAATTAGCAATGTTTTTGGAATGTTTGGATTCAAATGACATCTTTGTTTTGACTATAATAAAAATGAAATTTTTACCCTTGATTTTTGGGTCGTTACAAGATACGTGCTTTCTGAGGGTTTTGTAGAAAATTTATTATTATGGATGGTGCCCATCTAAAGGGAAAGTACAAAGGCACCATATTGCATGCAGTAGCCATGGATGGCAACAATCAGATATTGTCTATTGGGTATGGGATTTTCCCAAAAGAGACTATGGATTCTTGGACATGGTTTCTTGAAAAACTACATGAATGCATTGATGATTTGGAAGGTCTGACATTGGTAATGAATAGGGCTGCATCAATTGACATAAGTATTCAAAATGTTTTTCCAAATGCTCAACATGGCTTGTATGGTTTTCATCTAATAGGAAACATAGTGTACATCTTTGGAAAAAAAACAACAATTTTTTTTGGAAGCTTGTAAGAGCTTACAAGACCACTGAGTTTGAACAGTATTGGGGGAGACTTTGTACTCTTAGACCAGATATAGCAGCGTACCTTATTCAAATTCCACGTGATAAATAGACTAGATCAAAATTCCCTACCATTAGGTATGATTACTTAACCTCAAACAGTGTAGAGTCCATGAATGTTGTATCAAAACATGTAAGGAAGTTGCCTATATTACCACTTCTTGAGTTCTTCTGCGCGCTTATGCAGAAATGGTTTTACCAACTTCGAGTGGTTGCATGTATGACTAAAATACTTTCAAACTATACGATAAATTTCATAATATAATGATATATCATTATTTTAACATAAAAAAGTACAACAATACTTACGAAGTGGGTCGAAGCTATGGTTAAAAAAAATAAAGACGGGATAACAGGGTGGTTGGTATCTGGTGTTGAAAATGCAACATATCAAGTCCATGACTTCAAAAGTGGTGGCATAGTTGATTTGAGGCAAAAGACTTGTTCTTGCAATTATGGGCAACTAACAGGTTTGCCTTGTGGTCATGTGAAAATTGTTTTAATGCACTTGAAAAATGAAAACTGTGGGCATGTGGCTATAGATTCTTATAAAATTGAAATGTATCGAGGAACGTATGAGCAGGCCGTCTACCCCCTTCCAGAACATGGTGATTGGGAGGTTCCTAATGACCTTATGGTTGTTAACCCTCATGTAATGGAAATACGTCAAGTGGGTAGACCGAAAAACACCACCAGTATCCCCTCACAAGGTGTGGAACCGAAAATAAGAAGATGTAGTAGATGTCATAGTGCAACACATAATGCAAGGAAGTGTAAAGATAGTGTCCCAAAGAAGCAAAATAAAAGAAGAAAACGTAGTGGGGCTTTAGGAAGTGGGACAATGTGACATCCCCATTTTCACAGCCAGAAAAGACCGATTTTGTTTATGCTTGTTTAAAAATCAGAGTAACCTTTTAAGGAAAAGTGTTGCGGAATTTGTTCCCAGAAAAACATGATAAATATGTTATCAAAGCATTTCCGAAGAAATGTATTTTATTCATTTTAAAACTTTGGGATGTCATCGTCAATACAGAAACATAAGCATAAACAGAACTTACATTCATTATCACTAGTGATTTATATCTCCTTAATCTCTCAGTGTAATGTAACTTCATATCGACACCTGTGATACAAATGAATTGAGTGGGTCAGGTTGGGAAACCTGGTGAGTACATAGGGTTTTCAACCCACAGTAATATAATTATTATGTTTAAACATCAAACAATCAACCCATTTACCCAACCCCATTATCTTCTTTACTCTTAACGATCTACCCTAAGAATCAGCTACTTCTCATTCATTCATTCATTCCTAAGGATTATCCTAAGGAATAGGTACGAAGTCCATCGTTGTTAATGACACAGCTGTCAAGCACAGCTGCTAGTTCTATCACTTAGGCGCAGCTGCCAGAATTGTGACATTCTCTATGAGACGCAGTTGTCGGTATTGTCCTTCGGGCACAACTTCCAGGGTTATCTCGTTTATTGACAGTATCGTTTTCGAGAGTCCACTCGCAATACATGTCAATGGGTTTTTAGAGTACACCAGTGAACACATCGTTCACAACACCTACAGGTTGCGAGCCTGCTAGTGTTCCACTGGACTATCTAGAATAGTCTGTGGTTGTCGTCCATACTCTGCTAGATGACGGGGCCAACATTTGGGAAAAAGGCTTTTCACATCGTCCACCTCTCACCCTTACCTCATGATCTATTCCACCTCTGATCTCATCATCCGAATCATATTTCATCTACCCATGTTTTACCCAACATATTTTGTAGATATAAAATACATATACAGTTTAAATCATTTAAAATGTTTGTAAAATCGTTCATCTGGCATAGACAGCAAGTACTCAGATAATATGCACACATAGCACGTAATTTATATAAAATACTTCATATCTATGTGTAAGATGAAGGTAACTATGCACTCACAACATGTAATTTATATTAAATACTTCATATCTATGTGTAAGATGAAAGTAACCATGCACTCACTTGTTAAGGTGGTGATTCTGAACTCAGACGGCGCTTCGCTTAATTTATTTTCCTTCGACGAAACCAAGTATCATTACTACTAGATTTTAGTCTAATATTTACTATGGCCAATTATTAGTCTTAGTATTATTAATATTATATAAGCATTTAAACAATATTTTCCAACCACTATGTACAGACAGGGGCAGACATAAAACATCGGAGGGCAGGACCATTTTGGCATATAGCACTTCTGAAATCCAACAACCCTATGCGGCCCTTTAAACCAGATTCCCCGTACCACGAGTGGTTAAAAAGATATTATAACGACACTATATAACTCATAATAATAGCCTAAATACTCATTATAAGGTCCTAATAACATTACTATATTGAAACATAAGTTATACTAAAGGTAGGGTAGGCATACCTCACTTACAGCGGGTTTTCTCGAAAACCGGGCTTCGTTGGAGCAGCGTTCCCTAGCCGAAAGGCTCTTCTTCTCGGAGCCGTCGGGCACTCCGGGGCTTTCACCTCGTGCTAGGGAGGTTCCCTAGGCTTTTCGTGGGGTTTTGGGGCTAGAAAGAGGTTCTAGAGAGAGTAGGAAGTGATGGGAGGTGTGAGGAATGAAGAGGGCTTCACCTCTTATTTATAGGAGGCTTGAGGGTCACTCACTTCGTGAGATTTATGATGCTCACGTCGTGAGCCAGCTGGAGACACCCAGGCACAGCCTGGTGCTGACACGTGGCACCGGATACAGGGTGTAAATCAGCCGATTTTCAAAAATTCATAACTTTCGTATACGAGCTCCGTTTTCGACGTTCTTTATAGCCACGCGTAGGTAAAAATAAGATCTACAACTTCAGTTTTGACTCCGTCGGCTAATTCTCGACCGATCTTAAATTTAACAGTACGGGGAGATTATACTGTTAAATGTCCGCGTAAAATTCGTAACTTCTTCATACGGACTTCGTTTTCGTCTGTCTTTTTATCGTTAAGTTCCTATTAATGAGATATTCAACTCTCATTTAGGTCACATTGGCCAAAAACCGCTCGATCTAAAATTCAAGTTTCGAGTTGTGCACTACTAAGCCAAATCTTTGAAAAATCACAACTTCCTCATACGAAGTCAGATTTGGGTGTTCTTTTTATGCACGCTCTCGGTTTAACGTATACTACAATTTTCGTTTAGATTACTAAGGCTAAAAACTCCTCTATCGTAAATTCACTATTTTCGTTTCCCGGTGCCATGTCCGTTTTGCCGCGAAACTTCGACGGGTCATAACTTCTTCGTTATAACTCAGATTTCGGCGTTCTTTATATGTACGGAACCCTTGTAACATATTTTACAACTTGGTTAAGATTACTCCTTCTAAATAATCTTCCATCAAAAACTCATTTTTGATGCTTATTGTCTCTAAATTGACTAGCCCGGATCTGCGGGCATTACAGACAAAACCGACAGAAGATGAAGGGACACAAGCGACAGAAAACCAATGGAAGCAGGAGGCAGAAATCCAAGGGACGCATGAGACAAAAAACCTAGGGACGCAAGAAAAAAAACCAAGGGATGCAAGACTCACAAAACCAATGGAGGAAATACAAAGACAGAACATACTTTTCGTGGTTCGATTTTAATGAATGAAGTTTATTTTAAAATTTGTTTATTATGAAGTTTGTATAAGACAAAAAAATTTAGTATTCCAAGAAACTTTTTGTATTAATATTTCATCAACTCCGCAGCAAACTAGTGTTAATTCTGCAGTATTGTTTCATCTACTATGTATCAAATAGTGTTAGTTCCACACTAGTAATTTTTTATTATATTAAAATTATGGTTTCATCAGTAAGGATTTTACTATAAAATGACTTTAAAATGCGTATCATTTCATCTACTCTGTACCCTTTCTTCGATTCATTTTTCTGAAAAATTACCCCTCATATCTTCACTTACAATGGGTTCCAAACCATAGAGCATAGAGGAGAACCTACGCCTAACTCATGCATATATTAAAGTGTACAAGAGCATCAGTGTGAATGATCCAAGTTTGTGGACCCGTTTAACCTATTCCTTCAACGCTGACCCTCAAACCGTTGCGGAAAACTATCGTAACACCGTTGATATCACAACAAAATGGTATGAAGTGAAAACTGAAATTTTGTTATTCAACGATCTTTATCACAAAATTGATGATGCACAGCTGAATGTAGATGAGGAAGTGATCTTGGAGGCGGCAAAAGAGGAATACAAAACCATTAGCGATGGGTTGAAATTCGAGTATGAAGCCCCTTGGAATCTTATAAAAGGTCTCCCGTATTTTTAATTTGTATTGCGTTTATAGTAGGTTATTTTTATGTACTTGGTTTTTATTAGGTTATTTAGATGTATTTGGTAATTATCATGTTATTTATATGTACTGCTTTGTATCCGGTTATTTTTATGTATTTGGTTTTTATTACTTTATTCCATGGAACAGAAACTACAAACACTACAAATACATGGAAACAGAAAACACAAACATTAGAAATAATAAGATAAAGAAGTAGCAAACATTACATAAATATTACGCATAAAACATTATCGTCTACATGAAATACTAGTTTTTTGTAACCAAATCCTAAACATCCTCATATTCGAACTCACTTCCATCACGCTCCATCATGTAATGATCTTTAACAACTTGTAAAAGTTCTTCATCGTCTGCGTAATAATATGGCCTATTTTTAACATAATTATACCATCGATTGAACCATGTGATTTTTTCCTTTAATTCCATCCACTTACTAACAATATCTGCTTTAAACTGGTGTTGTTCTTCTCCCATCTCATGGTTGAACAAACCTGTTATGCGGGTTCATTCATCACCTACAAGGAAATGAAGGGGAACTATTGGTGTTACACCCTCGTAAACGTTCGTCCAACATTATGTTAGGACCATCACCTCTCTTGTCGTCCATGGACGTGGAGCATCGGACGATGTCCCTGCATTTGAAGAAGTTGGTATATTGCAGGCCATTTCAAAATAAAAGTGCGAGTTCAATGAAGAATAAATGATTACTTAAATAAGAAAAAAAGAATGTTAGTTGGCTCTGTGGACTGAGAAACAACTTTGAGGACTGAAAAACAGGTCTGTAGAATGAAAAACAGGTCTGCAGACTGACAAATAGGTCTATGGACTAAAAAATAGCTATGCGGAATGACAAACAGCTCTACAGAATGAAAAACATGTCTGCGGATTCCCAAATAGTTATGCGGACTGACAAATAGCTTTGCGGATTCCCAACCAGCTCTGCATATTCCTAAACAGTTTTGCGGAATAATGAATACAAATTCTATTTAAATTGGATAACCATTTTCATTTTTAGAATTTGTCGAAAGTTGTGAAAATGAGTTCATTCAATGAGGTATTAAAAAGAAGTTTCTCCAACCTACCATTTTTCTTTCATAATCTGCAAAGAACCAATCGTAACACCTTCACGTGCATTAAGAAAGATTTATACGATCATTTTCAATTTTGTTTTGTGGCATTGGGATGCATGGTATGTAATCCTTTATACTAATCTTTTTGTTATTTGAAGTTGTTATAGGATAATATTCTTATCTTTGCTTGCAGATTCGTACGTTTCTCACGTCTATGATACCAATCATATTCGTTGGTCACGTACCTCTAGTTGGGACGCACATAACATCCATGAACATTGCGGTTGCTTTATATGGAAATCGTGAACCCCTTCTCATAGCATTTACTTTGGGAACCATAAACTGTGATGAGTCATGGGTATGGTTATGGGTTTTATACATACAATTGTATGTGTGCATGCAACCCTAGATTGTATCTATGTTTTCTCTAGTAGACATACAAGTATTGAACACAAAATAGAAAACCCTAATATGCATCTAATATTTCGAAATCTACATAAGAAAGATTAGAACACATACCTTTGTTGCTATATAGTAATAACAACCAATTCTTGAAGATCCTTGCTTTTGAGAACAAGTACCACAAGCGTAGTACCTCTAATGGCTCACAAACACACTTGGGCAAGAGGATGAATATGAGAGAGAGGAGAAAGGAGTCACTTGCTCAAAATATCGGCTCTTCTAGGGATTCTTGGAGGTGCACGAATTCAAGAGGCCAAGGGACTCTATTTATACTTGAAGCTAGCTAGGGTTTTGAGGTAGAAACCCAAATCCCCTAGCTTTAGGCCTAAGCAAGTCCATGGACCCATTCCTTAGGGCTTGGACGAAAATATCTAGAACCTTCTAAGGATTTTCGGCCCTCCCTAATAAGGTGATCCAAAGGCCCAAAACCACATATATCAAATAACTACAAAACAGCCCCTGCACTTTTATCAGTTCCTTTAGCCCCGAAATTAAATCCAAATTAAATTATGATTAAATACTAATTAATAATATGATTTCTAATTAATATATTATTATTATATTATATTAATAAATCATTTTTATGCACCAATTTATTATTCTAAATAATAAACTCGGCCTCTCTCTCTCTAATAGTTATCCTGTCTAGTTGTCAGTGTGAAGGCAACCCAAAAGGACCATGCTACTATCAAATCAAGTACATACCAGCTATAGTTATGGGCTTAGATACCTAATCCAACATATGGTTCATGAGGAGGCTGAAAGAATGTTTAGGTGAAAGTACGGAAGTTGGTTTCATAAGCCATATGTCCGAGTCCATAGACTTTGCTATTCGGAGAGTCTACCCCGATTCATATCATGTCTATTGTTGTAAAAATATAGCTGAGAAAATGCGGGCTTCCACCGGAAGCAATACAGCTGTGGAGCAATTGCTCAAGAAGACATGTAAAGCGTATAATGTGTCTGATTTTTACTCGTGTTTGAACAACTTACAAAATGAGGTGAATGGGAATGATATTCACTGGCTTGACAATATTTCCATTACAAATGGGTACGATATTTTTTCCCTAAAGTACGTTTCAATGTGAAATTCATTGACATTCTCGATGTCGTCAATTGGATAAGAACAAACATGCATGAGTTACTAATAATAACAATCATTCAAATTGTCCATGACTCGATGCAAGGAGTGTATGTTCAACGTGCTGCATTCGGAGGTAATAATGAAATGTTATTATACATTATCATATCATAATTATTATTTGATGATTCAGTTAATTTCACAGGGGAATTTCAAGTTCTTCTCACCCCTTATGCACTTAAGGTGCTTCAAAAAAGATTTATCCACTCTGATGGTTGTAGGGTTAGGCATATTGTTGGTGAAAGATATGAAGTGGGTAAGTATTTAACCACCGAATCCGTGCGATTAGAACGTGGGATTTGTACTTGCGGGAAATGGCAAAAATGCGGTATACCTTGTGATCACGCTATAACATCACTACAAAGGCTTGAAATCGATGATCGTTGAATTTTTGGTAAAGAGTTACAATTTTTATATCTGCTTGTGCAACGAAGTTGATTGTTACTATTGTGATCCGGTAGACCCTTTTCTTGTACCGTCACCAAACATTAGAGGGCCATATATGTCTAATGATACTTTGCAACAATTGCAATGGGCTAAAGAAAAACAAAAAAATAGATAAAGAGTTGTCTCGGGCTCTCACTGAATGTTGTGGCGTCATTGTAGCAGAGTGCAAAGAGGTTGAGGAAAGGATGCAGATTAATAAAAAAAATCAAAGAGCATGAAGAATGGATTAAAAAGACTAAGAAGGCTATCAAAATGACTGAAAAATGGCTTGCTGAGAAGGATGCAGAAATGATAGATCTTGGGCGGCAAAAGGAATTTTTTGAAGATAAAATAAGAATTAGGGACGAGTATATAACAATGGAGAAAGATAAGTATCCATTGTAGTTCCCTTAAGTTAATTAGTGTTGTTGTACATTTAGTATGTGTTTTTGGTTTGTTACATGTATTATCTTCGAGTTTAAGTTATTTTATGAAATTAACTCTACTAGTAATGATGCACTAATATAATCATAAAATAAATGATTAGTCTTAAAATATTAATAAAAGTACACAATCCAACTATACAATCAACATCTAGTTGCCCAAATAATTTCTGCCATCCTATTACGGTAATTAAATCCCATAACTCGATCCGGCTGGTGTGTCTCCACTTCCACCCCCGATGCAAGCATTTCCATGAACATGCACACATATACTCCACAATCTCCTCTATCTCCTTCTTCCTGCTGCGGGACATTTTCAACTTCAACAAATTCCACCGAAGTAGGTTTCTGTCTATTGGGAAAATGCTTCCAATATGAAATTTTGTCTAGTACACGTAAAATACTATCACACAAGGTTTTGAAACAACCCTTTTCCCCATAATTTTTAAAGTGACCACACCATTTAGCTGAATTGTATATGGTCACTTTCCATGTAATGAGATTCAACTCGACCGAAAACCAATGAATTTGCGGGAAGTTGATGGGAATTAAAACAAGCATAAAAATGTTAAATTATATATATATATATATATATATATATATATATATATATATATACATACAAATTTAAAATTATATATATAATTTTAAAATTATATGATATATAAATAAATATACTAACCCGATCAATATCCTTCCAATGAGGTCTGCCAACCTTCGCTGTTGCTATTCGCCTCAAACAAAGTTTGTTCCCACCTTCCAAAGTGGTGCCTTGGGGATTAATAATTGTCCACCTAGCAGTCGAGGCATTGACTTCCTTGAGCAACGACGCCCATATTACCAAATGATGTGTGTTATAAGATAAGAAGTTACATTTTGTACAATTAATTATCCAAAATGTTTTGTGCAATGAAATAAGGGATATATCTTAACGCAGAGTCCAACCACCCAGACCCATACATGCCAAGTAAAGTCGCCCAAAATTCTCAATTTATCTCAAAACCTTTATAATGCTTATGTTCCAAAAAAAGCGTCGTCTCGTTCTTCCCCCAT
The DNA here is from genome assembly GCF_052849685.1 of Lactuca virosa. NCBI lineage: Eukaryota > Viridiplantae > Streptophyta > Magnoliopsida > Asterales > Asteraceae > Lactuca > Lactuca virosa. Next base: position 93,944,295 of record NC_136431.1, on the reverse strand, counting down.
AATTTCCAAAATTCCTCATCAGTAGGCATGCAACGGTCCAATAGTAATTATATGTTTTCTAAAGTACTGTCCTTCTTCGGTTTTCTTCATTTTTTGTTCTTCACTGGTTCTGTGGACGGAACCTATAAAATCAAAAGGTTAAATAATTTTTAACGACGATATAATTTATAAATAGAAAGTAATTTATTTAATACTTGTACGTAAGGCTCCCTAAAATACTTCGATTTCATCTTCCCCTTCTTTTCCAGTGTAACCTTTACTAGTGTAACTGTATTATCTTTAATTTCAACAACAATCGGTGGCGACTCCACATACGTAGCGCGTGACTCCGTATCCAAACCAGCAAAAAATGTTTATCATGGCTATCCACATTATCGATATCATTCACACCAAATTATCTTTCGTTTTCCCATTTGTCACGATTGTGGTTGGCAAATGATTAACAACGCCCATTAACTTGTCTATTTTACTGTCTTGTGAGGTGTTGTGGTCTGCGCCCTGAACATGAGAGGGTGATATGATGTAATCTGTTTGCAGAAACTGAGAGGGTTGAGGTGATGGAGACCGCGTTTAGGGGGGATCTGTTGCATCGGTGGAGACTCCACTCCGTCCAAAGTCCAAGTCAGATAACGTGAATAGAATGGCAATTCGATCTCAAAATTCGTTGTTTCAGCAGCACGTAATGTTGTTTTTTGCACAATAAAAACATTAACTTTAACTACATATAAATTTTGTGAGTTTTTACCATATATAACTTTATAAGGAAAGTATAACTATACCAGTGACACGTCTAATATACGTAAACATTGCTTGACAGTTAATTGTGTTTTTATTCTCCACGCCCTCATTCTTGGAAATTCATTTTTGGTATGATGCGCATACCTCAAAGCTTCTGGAAATGTCTCCAAAATCCATACCTAGTATAACTTTAACATGTTATGATTTGTCGATGATTATAAACACTTTAAAATGTGTAATATTAATTGCACGTAAAACTAACCTTAAACGGAAGGTGAAAACCGGTCATCATATACTTCAACGTCTTCACAGGACCCACATTGGCTTGATCTCGTAAATATTTGTGGATTTTCCCAAACCAGATTCGTAATTGTGTTTCACTATACCTCCATAACAACGTACCCCATGCAAACCTGTCGTACTCGTTATAATTAATATAAATCATCTTGTACTTATAAATAAGAAGTAAATTTACTACCTGTTCCAATTATATAGATTATCGGCGAGCTCATACACTATCGACGAAATGCATGTATTTGTATCACATCCTATGAGACCTTTCAACAAAAACAAGATATTCATAAGCATTACCACATCATCATCACTACAAGTCAAGAATGTTGGCCCTTTTGTGTAATCTTTTATATCTTTTAGCCGTAAATCTTCATCTCTCAAATTTGGGAACAACCGACTCCGTAATGCAGATTTTGTGTTCTGTTTTGTATTGATTACATCAACATAAGGTCCAAATCTCAAACCGCTAATCAAACAAAATTCGGTTTGACCATATTCCACCACCCTGCCCTGTAACTCGAACGGAAACCTCCCAGCCCTGACTACCAGCACATCACGAACCTCATGCAACATCATTAATTGACAGAGCATGGGGTCACCATTCGGGGTGGACATACCAATGAAGATCCCAAACAGTGTCTCTTGAAATAATTCAAGTCGTCTACTATTTAGTTTTGGAATGAACTTCCTCAACACATTCCCCACCACCCCTTTAAAAGTTAATTCTGCCGGCCATCCACGCATACTATGCTGCAAAAGAAAAAAAAGATTAATAATACCGAATTCTACATATAAAATCAAAATATAATATATATATATATATATATATATATATATATATATATATATATATATATATATATAACAAGAATATCAAGCTACTTCCATTTAACTTTTTTTTCTAGCATATCTTCAAATAATCTCTTATTTTGGCTACCAACAAGAAATATTATCCTAATTTTGATTTGAAAAGTACAATATTGTAATAACAAAAATGAAAGTAAACTGCTATAACAAAACAAAAAATAGCAAGGTACTTTCAATCAATTCTTTATTATAGCTTCTTCTTATGCCAACAAGTCTAGGTTAATAGCAATGTACTTTGATTATTTGTCCCAAGATCAAAAAGTCTATTTTTTAAATAATTTTTGTTACTTAATAATATTTTTTTTATAATTCTAAATCATTTTAATTGAAAAAAAAACAACAAATGGACTGCCCTTACCTTCTAAATGACAGGTGGTATTGGCAAATTAATTAACAAAAATCTTGTTTCACTTGTGACCCTCTTCCTAAGTTGTTAATAGCAACGTACTTTGATTATTTGTGCCAAAAATCAACAAGTCTATTTTTTTAATAATTTTTGTTACTTAATAATCCTTTTTATAATTTTAAATCATTATAATTGAAAAAAACAGTAAATGGACAATAATGTCTTTACCTTCTAAATGCCCTTACCTTCATTTTCTTCTAAATGACTTGGCAAATTAATTAACAAAAATCTTATTTTACTTGTAACCCTCTTCCTAACTTCTTAATAGCAATGTACTTTGATTATTTGTGCCAAAACCAACAAGTCTATTTTTTTAATAATTTTTTTACTTAATAATCATTTTTTATAATTTTAAATCATTAGGGGAAACTACCGAATTCTGCATATAAAATCAAAATAAAAAACAAAATAAATAAATAAATAAATAAGAATTCCACAGAGATGAACATCGATCCTCAGAGGGGGCTCTGTGGATCTGTTCTTGAGCATAACACCTCTGCGGATCTGTTCTTCACAAAATAGATACTTTCATGGCAAAAATCGGGCAAAATATTGGGATTTACTAATCATTAAACTATCATACACTCATACAAACTATCATACACCCTAACAACATATAATTAATTCAAAAATCGGACAATTACGTTTTCATACAATTTTAAAAGGAGGAAAAATAAACTTACATGTGTTCCATAGCCATCGGATAACACATTGGATAACACATCAGAGTGTAGTTGTTCCAATATCCGCGATTTACGCACCATTGGAATGATCGATTTAGCCTCTTCGACTCGCCTCCTTCGTCTTTCCACAGTTAGGGTATGAGGAATGAGGTTGGTTTTGGCAATTTTGGGGTATTCGACCGATCCTCATAAACATTTAGCAATCCACATAACCGTAAGAGGATCCGCAGAGCCACCTCTGCGGAACCGTAAAAGCCCCGGAAAAAATTGTCGTTTAGTGCTGCCACCTTATTTCCGTAGAGGTGTGCTAAATTCCTCAGAGGGTTTAACCAATCCGCAGAGCCCCCTCTACGGATCCCGTGGTCATTTTCCAAAAGTCCAAATTTTATGGTTAAATGCTTAAAACCCCCTCTTAAGTTTTAGTTATTTCATGAAATTTCTCATATCGGTCCCTTGAATCGCTCTAAATTTGATTTCAAAATCCCTAACTCCCTTCGGTTGTAAAATCCATAGAACCTAGCTTCTTGTCATATCAATCTCGGTAGAACAGGTCGTTTTGGATGTGAAGTGGATGATCTAAGGTTCACTTTCTCCACCATCGACGGATTAGGAGTTATTTCAAAGCAAATGAGCTAGTTTTTGCTTTTATTTTTGAGATTTGCATCCCATTTACACTTCTGTGTTATTTTTTATCGGTAATGGTTTATCATAACATCCTATTTGATATTTGAATAAAATTTTAGATGGTGGGTTCTTGTGACTTTTGGTTTTTGAAACCGTTGTTCTACCCGTATTTGATTTTCATTCACGCCTGGCCATCAGTATACTTTCCTCTATTAGTCATGAAATTAATCGATGTAAGACTTACATCTAGAATGTTCAATATATGTGCTAATTGGTGGCAATTTCTTTGTTCATTATTTTCCAAACTGATTATTATGAGTGGATTTAGGATAATAGTTGAAGAATAGGTGGTATCATTGTTTCTTCATTGATACAGATGAAGGTTGAATGTATCTAGATTTTAAAATAATTTTTTGACAGATATGTCTAGATCCAACAAAATCAATGTCAAAATAAAACCCCTTTGTAGGATAATGGTTTGAAGAACAAGTGGTATCTGTGTTCTTGTGTGTAGCAGGTGGAATCAACAAAACCTTCTTCACTTTGTGGATTTACCTGTTTGTGTATGTTTGCGTGGTTGTTTCTTTATAAAATAAACAAAAGTCATTTATATTATACCAATGTATTTTAAAAGCACAATACTTATATCTATTATAACAATATACTTTCAATTTGTCTAATTTGTTGCATTTAAAACAAAAATTAAAATGTTATTCTCTCAGAGAATCATGGATACATAAAATATTAGTTTCATAAGACAACTATATTTTTGTTATTATCAATGTTGTTTTGATTTGTTAACCGTGTAGTATACGGGTTATAGCCTAGTATAAGATGATAACAAAATCATTTTGATATAAAAAAGCACGAACATCAAATCTACTTGATAAAAAATTAGTAACTTAATTAGAGGATATAGCTTCATCATTTTCATTGATTAACATCATCTTAAATGAGTAGACACATGATGGTGGTGGCTTTACATCGTGCGTAGTAACCTTAAAAAGGAAATAAGAAATGAACGGTCTACCATCAATTGATGTTGTAACCAAATATCGTCATCACTATGTTATGATTTCATTCCCAGATTACGACAAGAGCCTCCATACCTCCATGATGAAAACTACAATAATCATAAAAGCACAAACGTCACAAAAAAAATACTATTTAGAGACGATGATAAAATACATATAAAAATATGGAAATGACATCAAAACCATAATCAAAATCAACCACTTTATATTGGTAATATATGGTTTGATTTTTTTTCGTTCTTTTTTGGTCGTAAATGATGGAAGCATTAGTAAAAGACCGACAAAAAGAAAGGAGGAACACCATAGGGATGTGGATGCCACTTGTTTTCTTCCCTTTCACGTTTGGCTTTGTTCTTTCTCGATTACAACATGTGCCATGTGCTGCCTTTTTGCTTATCTTCCCTTCAAATCTTTGCTTTTATAACATCGATCAACGGTATATTCATAATTTTATTATTTTATTAGTTAAAGTATTTTCATTTAGTTTTATATCAAATTATGTAAAGATAAAATAATCGTCTTAGGAACAAACAATTTGATGAAGATAATGTTAACTGTTTCAGATTTTGGCTATTTTTTCACATACTCCAATTATAGTTTATTATTATTATTTTTTTTTATTGTTATGTTTATAAAACAATTAGCTTATGTTATGAGCTAACTTATAAACTTTTTTTTTAAAATTTATCTAGATTAATATTTTCATGATTTTATGAAAAAAAAATGTATATATATCTTTTAACAATTATAAATGTTAAATTTTGAGTTATGACTTTTCGGTGATTAAGTTTTTTTTTATATTTTTTTTGTAACGCCCCGATTCTCAGGTATTGACTTTTGATATAAGATTTTTCTTGGTTTCAAGGTCTGCTCGACGAGTTGGTTGCCTACTCGTCGAGTAGCAGCGGGTTGGTCCACGAGTTTAAGTGACCTACTCGCCGAGTCCAAGTAGTGACTCGACGAGTAAGAGCTGGAGGATGAAACCCTAACTTCCGGGGTTTTGCACCCTATTTAAATGATCATTGACCTCCCCAGCCTCCCCTTAACTAGGGGTGAGCATTTGGACCGGTGGACCGGACCGGACCGGACCGCACCGGATCGTTTTTTTGGACCCCCGGTCCGGTTCTCGGTTCTAGGAATCCATCAAAACCAGTCCGGTTTTTTTCCCGATCCGGTCCGGTTTTTACCGGTTTGTAGATGAATTTAGACTATAATTTTGTTGATTTTGGTATTATATTCAATAAGTTACAGTCTTTCAAAGTTGAGCTATCAAAGCTGAAAAATTTCAGCTTTTTAGCAACGTTTTTAAAATTTTGTAATCTGTAAAAAATTTTAAACAATCATAACTCATTCGTTTTAAGTCGGATTGACACATGGTTTTTTCCAATGTTTAATTTACAGTTTGTAGATGAATTTAGACTATAACTTTGTTAATTTTGGTATTATATTCAATGAGTTATAGTCTTTCAAAGTTGAGCTATCAAAGCTGAAAAATTTCAGCTTTTCAGCAAGATTTTTAAAATTTTGTAATCTGTGAAAATTTTTAAACAACCACAACTCATTCGTTTTAAGTCGGATTGACCTGCGGTTTTTTCCAACATTTAGTTTACAGTTTGTAGATGAATTTTGACTATAATTTTGTTGATTTTAGTATTATATTCAGTGAGTTATAATCCTTCAAAGTTGAGCTATTAAAGCTGAAATATTTCAACTTTTTAACTATTATTTTAGACTATAATTCTGAATTTTATATATCTTTGATAGATAAATCATATGAAACGAAAACGTAATCATTTTTACAAGTTGTATCATCTCAAACCCAATAACGTATTCGTTTTAACGAGTTCTATCAAACCCAAAAACTTATTTTAACGACTTGTACTCTATGCAATTAAAGTTGTACCGGTCCAAACGGGTCCAAGAACCGGAAAACCCGGACCCGGACCCGGACACGGACACGGACACGACTCATCCGGTCCGGTCCACTGTCCACAATATTCTCCATAACCGGTCCGGTCCAAGAGCCGGTCCGGTCCGGTTCAGTCCAAATGCTCACCCCTACCCTTGACAGCCCCTTGATACTCCATAACCCTAATTCCTGTGAGTGTGCTCCATTATGTGTCTTAAGCTTTGAAGAAGGATTTTTGGTGAGAAAAGCTTGGGGAAACAAGTAGCTAGAAGCAAGGATCGCGTGGGAATCATAGATCTAGCTCAGTTGGCATCCTTTGGAAGGTATTAAGTTGTTATATTGGCCTCATTTCATCTTAGGTCTCATTTGGGTGGATTTTAGGAAGCTTTTCTCGTGGTTGAGCTAAGATCTGAAGTTGCAACTTCAGATCTGAGCTCTCTTGGGTCTCTAGGTCCATAAAGTGTCAGCTTTGTCAAGTATGGACCTTCCCTCAAGTGTGAGACTTCTTTACAAGCTTGGTGTTGTCATTTTGAGACTTTAGAGCTTTGAATGCACGTAAAGTTTGTAACTTTACGTGATAAACATGCCTTGGGAAGATGGATCTACAATATGGAACCTTAGCATGGCTTAAAAAGCATATATATGGATGAAGGTGTGACAACCCGAAAATTTTTTACTTTTAAAGCCCAGTCAATCAACTCAACTGAGTGCCAGACTCATTGGTAATGAGTTCTAGCTCGGTTAAAGGTCATTCTAAGGAGTTTTAAGCCTAGTACACTTAAGGAATGAGTGTTAGAATGTACCTTCTAGAGACACTGTCCAAGAAATCAAGCCTTAACCTTCTCATTGAGAGTTCACGGCCACAACACTTGAGTTTACGGCCGTAAACTCAAGGTGGGCCGTAAACTCCCCCTTATAGACTCATATTCATCAACTTCCTTCATTATCTCATTTCCAACTCAAGAACACCCCATTTCTCTCTCAACTATTATCAAGATTTTCATTCTAAGATCTTCAAAAGTGTAAGTATTCTTTCCTTGATTTATTGTTACACTTCATCTCCTAGTTACACTCCTTGATTTCATCCAAGAAATCATTCTTTTCTTAGATCTTCAAGTTTCACCAAGAACACCAAGAACACACACTAGTGTTCTTGGCCAAAACAGACCATTTCAAGCTTCTAGATCGTAAGTACTCTTCCCTATACTTCATATCTAGTTAGGACTCATGCTTAGAGACTTGAAAACATCAAGAACACAAGGACAAAAGGAGTTTACGGCCAAGCCATCTCCCATGGTCGTAAACCCCTTTAAGGGTGCCATTTTGGCCATAAACCCTCCTAGATGCAAGGCTTATGACCTAGAACGCTTCATTGATGAGAATAAGACCTTAAACTACTCTCAAATGCATAAATGATCATGAGTATACGGCTGTAAACTCCTTTGGGCCGTAAACTCATCAAAAGCCTCCAATGAGGTGGTCTTTCTCACCATTGTGTAAAGCAAAAATCCCTCAAGCTTCCCTAGCCTTCAAACCCACATTTAGGCATGTTTGACCATGAGTTTACGGCCGTAAACTCCCTTTGGCCGTAAACCCATGGTAGTAAACTCAAGTTAGTGTCATTCCACTCTCCTTTGATGAATCACATGTGATTCCAACACTTAGTCAAAGTATTTCCTAGTCCCGGAAGGTGTTTCCTTTCATATAGTTGCTTATAAACACTATATTCATGCCAATATATGTCATTATATGTCATTTAGGACTTGTTGTGTCTCGGGACTTCATTCGTGGAACTTCTCATCCTTACACGCATACCCATTTGAATCACCCACATCAGGTGAGTTCATACCCCGTAATGAATCTTTAAACTGTTTTAAATGTTTTAAGGGGGGGAATACAAGTTGAACACAATGTTAATTGTGTAATTGTTTGTTATAAACATCTTTCAAAATGCTACTTATGTCATTTATAAGTTGTCAAAACATTTCAAAAACTCTTTTAAAAGTTATGTTACTTTATAGTTATACAAAACTCCGTTTTAAAGTACAATCATAACTTAGTGAATAAATGAGTCTTTTCAATAATAGCCCAAGTAAAACATTAGTAAACTATAATAGGTATAGTTTAGGAGGATGCTATTCATTACTTCTAGTACAATGAAGCATACAAAGAGTCAGTCCATACATGAGTCAAACAATACCATACAGAGAGAGAATACTATGATGAGAAACAAACAATAACATACAGAGAGAGAATACTATGATGAGAAATGAGAAACAAACAATACCATACAGATAGAACATACAATTATGAGAAACAAACAGAACGTACAACATACAGTACAAAACAAACAAACTAAGTTGCTATAGCATGAGAACATACAGGATCTAATTATACCAATGAATCACTAGCTCATTGTTTTAAACAAAAGGTGATAGGTATATTGGGTATACATGATCATATAAATGTGAATTACACGGCTTGCAAGAATTTGCAGAGGTCGCGTTTGGTTCCCTTAATCTCTATATAGGGAGAGCGTTTAGTAGGGGTACTAGCCTTCACATTATGACCATAATAAAACAAACATGTTTTAGGTCATCAGTACATCCGCATGTCATTATAAACGACAACTGTGTACTTACATTTCCCATTACTTTCATAAAGTGACAGTACCACTTGAAAGACAAATGCAAACTATTTTCGAGTTAAGATAGTTATAAACTAGGGAAAACCTACATTTTTACAAACGACAAACAGAACAGTCGAGTCTAGCACATAACAGTAGATGCCTTGGTAGAAGGCTACGTTTAATAGAAAGGACCATAATGCTAACCTTATGATTCCTTAATGTATACATTAAAGGATATATATATATATATATATATATATATATATATATATATATGTATACCAATAGGATCCGACAGGTAATAGGATGTGTGCTCTCCGCTTCATTTCCTGTTCCTTGTTTAGTTGTGGGCTTGGAACGAATTCACCCAATCTATTTTCTATTCGATTCTAGATATATATATGCTTAGTATACATTAAGACATCATAAGGGTACCAGGTATGGGTCAAGTCATAAGACACAGAGTCAATGCACAGTTTTCTAGTACAAAACATACTTTCCAAATCAGAACTTTTGGTATACAAAACTAGAAACTTAACCAGTAAAGGGTTTAATCCATTATATTAAACCAGTAAAACTTAAAGGACCTTAGGTGATTAACTCTATAATACTTTAGTTTATACACCATGGTTATATATAATTAATACCCAATAGGTAGTTGGATGTGTGTTTTCCGCCTTACTTCCTGTTCCTTGTTTGGTTGTGGGCTTAGGGCAGATTCACCCAGTCAACTTTCCATCCGATATTAGATCATATATATCCCGTATAAACTAAGTTATTATAAAAGTAGTCACTGTGGTCATCATTTTATTATAAGAAATAAGGGTTTTCTTAAAGAATCTTTTCATTAAATATAAAGGAACCATTACAATTAACTCCATGAGTAAAAAGTGAATACACCAGGGTTATATACAACAATGATCGAACAACCAGTGGGATGTGTGCAATCCGCCTTAATTCCTGTTCCTTGTTTGGTTGTGGGCTTAGGGCAGATGCGCACAGTCGATTGTTTGTTTACTCTGAGTTTTATATAATTTGTATCCATTTAGTACTCATAGAAAGGATTGTAGAGTCATTTTTACTTATCTTTCATTAAAACAGGAAATATAGGATTTTCTGGAGGAACAGGCAAACTTTTCTAAACAAAACTTACAACTTACTACATTCTACAGCTACATGTTACAACTACATTTTTCAACAACATTTTACAACTTACTTACATCACTAAAATCTTATGAACTCACCGGCTTAATTGTTGATAAACTCTTTCAAATAACTTGTATTCTCAGGAGCCTATTAGGCAGGTACTCGTGCTGGGAATTCAGAAGATGGAGCAGTATAACTTCAAGTCTTGTTTTGTTATTTGCTTATGAATTCTATGTTTTGTGAACACACACATTGTAAACACTTTCTTTCTAAATGAAATGGTTGTTCATTACTTGCTTACTATAATGCATATATTGTGATACTAAACATGACATCCTCCACCCCTGAACGTTTCCGCCGTTCCGGTTTTGGGGTGTGACAGAAGGACTGAAGGGACTCGGCGAGTTGCATGGTCAACTCGGCGAGTCCGATGAAGATTGTCGTGGGCTCAGCGAGTCAGATGAGTGACTCGGCGAGTCGGCTAGGGTTTTCCCAACCTTTAGTCATGTATGAACTTGGCGAGTTGCAAGGGGAAACTCGACGAGTCGGTCAATGAGTTTACGGCCGCAAACCTTAGGAACTCGACGAGTCACTCTAGTGACTCGGCGAGTTGGCGAGTTATGCAAGGAACTCGGCGAGTTGAGGTCGACATTGACTGTTGACCTTGACCGATGACTTTGACTTTGACCAAGGGTTGACCAGTTTACTTCTGGGGACATTTTGGGAAAATTGGAAATTTACAAGCATGGTTCTATGGTGGATATAGGTGGTGGAGTTTGTGCTGGTGATATGAGAGTTTGAGTTTATCTTCGAGTCGACAGTTGCGAGGTGAGTTATCCTCACTATACTAAGGGGTCTAAGGCACCAAAGCCAGCCCATTGGATATGATTTCCTAGCAGTTGGTCGTATGTTGAGTATGAGTTAGTGTTGCATATTAGTTGATATGCCAGTTAGGTAGATCTGTAGGACTACCTGTAGTATCATGTGATTATCTGTATGTGCATTAGTTGAGTTATATGTCGACATATTATGTGAGATGGGTAGAGGTGATACTGCTCCGTGCGGTAACCAACAAACCCGGGAGCATTCCAGATACGAGCTGAGGGAGACTCGTATTGTGGGCTCGTAGGCAATCCAGATGTGAGTTGTGGGCCCGGAAGGCAATCCAGACTCACACTATGGGCCCAGGGGGTAATCCAGTCTGTAAAGTTGTGGACCCAGTATATGTTGTTGTTTGTATATGTGTTATGTGCAGTGTATCAGTATTTTGGGGGAAACTCACTAAGCTATCAGGCTTACAGTTTTAGTTTATTGTTTCAGGTACATCACGGGATCGCGGCAAGACGAAGGCATGATCATATAACTCCTCATGTTTTGTTTATGTTTCTGGGAAAACTCTGATATAGACTATTTTAAAAACAAATCTGTAATAGTTGTTGGTTTTAAATGTTTTGAAAAGTTTTAAATTTGCTTGAATTTTATGGGTGTTACATTTTTATTTAATACGAGCTTTTTATGAATGACTGCCATTTTTATAGAAAAATAGTCTTATTAATCATTGTTGTCTTTAATCTACTCTAATAAATGAAGTTTTTTTTTTGCCAAATGTCACATTCTCATTCAATTTGCCAAATGTCATTTTGTGGTAATTTTGAATTAATTTTTTTTTCCACATGTCATTTTATGGGTTTTTCTTAGAGCTGACAAAAATCGAGCCAACCCGCCAACCCAACCCGAACCCAACCCAAAATTAGCGAGTTGGGTTGAGATTTTCAACCCATTTAACGTAAACGGGTCAACCCGTCTAACCCACTTAATTAAATATGTTGGGTTGGGTAAACTCATTTTCAACCCGTCAACACATTTAACTTATATATATATATATATATATATATATATATATATATATATATATATATATATATATATATATATAATTTAATAATTATTTGAATATTATCATGTATTAATCAAAGTATTAATTTGTAAATTATAATATTGCATTATTATTATCTATATTTAATAAAATTCAATCCTAATTTCATTCTTTTTTTAGGGCCGATAATATTGGTCACTTTCCAAAATCATTGTGATACTTAACATTTTTAACGTATTTGAACAACTTATTTGTATTTATGAATTAGGATTGTGTTTTTGTCATAATTATGAAGTTTTATTTACGTTTTATAATTCAAGTGGTATGATATTTATTTATATAGTTTATTTAATTGATTTTAAATGGGTTAACCCAAGTTTAACCCGTTTATTTAATAGGTTGGGTCGAGAACTACATAAACAGGTCAACCCGGTGACAATCCATTTATCTAAAAGATTGGGTTGGGTTGGAAATATCAACCCATTTAAATAAACAGGTTGGGTTGGGTTGAAATTTTCAACCCAATTATTAAATAGGTTGAACCCGAACCCAACCCAATTTATTTTGCTTATTTATTTAAATTATTTGTTTAAATTACAATAAATGTAGTAATAAATGAATATCAATTTTATTAATGAATTTACCTTATTATTTCAAAATTCTCAAATTAAAGCTCATTAATTTATTTTGCTTATTTATTTAAATTATTTGTTTAAATTTAAAAGATAAAAAACATTTCCATTATAATAATTCATTATTTTTCTTATTTTCTTATAAATTCTAAGTTATCAAATATTTAGACCTTTATATTTAATTTTTATTTTTAAATTAACTCATGCAATATATTGATGCAATATATTGGTCTCACAACTAGTAAGTAATAACATACTAAATTTGATCAGCGCTTTCATAAGAACACTTAAATTCTCATCGGTTCTTTATAAATGAGATTTTAAGACTTTACTACGTAAAACATTGCTATTATTTCAGATTATCCTATGTTGGTGACTTTTTATTAAGAGTTATTCGTTAATGATCATATTGGTTGTTTTCGTATTATTACATAATCATTTTTATAACTTTAAAAACATAACCAACAACCCGACGAATATACATTTATATAACTTGCATATTCTAAGTCTTATATAAAGGGCATACCACTAAAGTTTTTTGGTTATAGTTTACTCTTCGTTGGTAATATTTGTAAAACAGTCAATGTCCACATTTTTTTTTTTTTGAATGGCTTAATTTTATTAAAAGCAACTAGCAAGGAGCTAGAGAAAAAAAAACAATTACATAGAAATTAAAGGGTTTTTTCACCACTCAACCAAGACATAAAAACTTTTCTATTCCTACTAGAAAACTACAAAAAAGAATATCTACCACCATATCAAAAATAAGCTCCTTCCCTTTGCCATTATTCCCAAATAGCACATTGTTTCTATACTTCCAGTGAACCCACAAAGTAGTCTGCACAATCACTTGAAGGAGTTCTCTTCTTAGTTTAGTCAATGTCCACATCTAACAAAACATTTTCTTCGTGAATATTGATGTTATGTCAATGCACATTGGAGTCATAATTTATACTTGCCAAATTCTAGTGAGGACCTATGTGTTTTATTACTTAAGAGTTTGGACATTGTATCTTTAGGGTCTTGTCTAATTATTGCAAAAATGTAGTTGTTAGGGTCCTTTGAATTATTAGTCAATCCTTATGATTTGATATGATTGTGTTTCATACAAGAACACATGAGTATGTCATTCACATGCCGCTTCCGATTGTTGGTTCTTCGTCACCTTTGTCATCATTAGTTCATGTGTTTACCGTGAATGTGAGCGTAGAAGAACACAAAAAACATCTTATAATATCTCTGAACATGACGAAGGAGAAGCCCTCATAGGAAAAACCATAATGTCGCAAAGAATGACTTCTACACAACATTAAAGGAAGAGAAACCATCCAAGGAAACAAATAAACATCATAACGTTGCAAAGAATGCTCATTAGACAGCATAAGGTTTAATCCATTGAAAAAAGAGGCCACGAGAGCATCCTAGAAAACAATAACAAATATGTTGTTCCATAATAGGTATATTGTTATTTAGTAATTAACAATCATCTTCCTAATGTAATGTTATTATTCCATGGTAGGTATATTGTTGGTTCATTATTTACCAATAAACAAGTGTCTTACATTGTGACATCCCCTAATTTCTCGGCCAGAAAAGACCGATTTAATTTATGCTTTTTAAAATAAAATCAGAGAAATCTTTTCAAAAGATGTTGCGGAATTGGTCCCCAAACAACATATGATAAAAGTTTATCAAAACCCTTCATTAAGAAGGTATATATTTTCCATATATATCAAAACCTCGGGATGTCATGTTCCGATACAGATCAAAAGCTTAAACAAGACATTATAAGCCTTACTACAGTTATTTACAACTACTGGCCTATAATCCAAAAATCTCACGTCATCCTCCGACTATGCTCGGGGTCCACTACCTGTAATCATAAAAAAACTGAGTGGGTCAGGCTTGGGAGCCTGGTGAGCATATAAGGTTTTCAACCCACAGTAATAATAAACTTATTAAATTCATCAATCAATAATAACCCTGATTACCCGTTCCCGTTATCCTCACTTTACGTCCCTAAACACTTTTCAAGGGACCTAGCCTAAAGAATATCATCGGGATGGACACTGGTGCTAAGGGGTTTCCTTAGCCATACATGTCCTAAAGGCAACCATGAAGGGGATTGGAGTACAGCGAATAAACACCCAAGTTAATTAACACCTACAGGTTGCGGACCTGCTAATGTTTCCCACTGGACTGTCTAGAAAGTCCGTGGTCGTCATCCAAACTCCGCTAGATGACTAAATCACAAATCACATCGAGGCCTCTCATCACTTTTATTTTATCACACATCACTATCTACCCATGTTCTACCCAACATATTTGTAGATAAAAATACTTATACAGTTTAAAACTTGTATAAAACATCAACTCAACAGTCACCTCAAATAAACAATTAATATATTTACACATAGCACGTATTATAAGGTAAATACTTCATATCTATGTGTAAAATGAAAGTGACTATACACTCACTTGATTTAATGAAAATCGGGCAGCAATTCGTTTCCTAAAAACGATCGTTTCTAATAAAACCGAGAGTTTTATTCAGAAACCGGGCTCTGCGAGGGTCGGGCTTCGAAACCGAAAAGATAAATTTTCCGGGCTTCTCGGGCTCTTCGTGGCGTATTCTGGGGGTTATGATCGATACCGGGGCTTTGGGGGATGCTAAGATGAAGAAAATATGAAGAAAGGGGCTAAATATGGCAAAATTCCAAATCTAACCGGGAAGGCTCGCATACCCCTTCTATTTATAGGGGTCCGAAGTCGGTTCATTTGGTGGGGTCCGCAGGCGAGGGTCTGCAGGTGGCTGCATGTGGGCTGCGCATGCGAGGCCTCGGTGTCGCCTCCTGATTGGACCGCGGCCTAGGGTCCGAAGCAGCGAAGATAAGACACGTGTTACCATCTGCGAGGTTCGGAGGCTAAGGCGGTGCGAGGCTCGGACCAGCTGCGAGCTTCGGATTGGGCCTCCCTTCGGTCGAATCAGAATCCGACATGCGGCTACTGTTCATGCGAGGGAAGGCGACACGTGGCTCTCATGACTCACCAATTTCGGACACGTGGCACTCTTCATCGAAGGTGACGTGGCCGAAGCCACCTATACGAAATTTCTCGGTTTTCGCGCCAAAACTTCTAAAATCCATAACTTTCGCATACGAGCTCCGTATTTGACGTTCTTTATATGCACGCGTAGGTAAAATTACGCTCTACAACTTTCTTTAGACTTAGTCGGCTAATTTTGATTTTAATTTTTATATTATTATTTTTAACAGACCGGGACAGGAAATCCGTTAAAAATTCATAACTTCTTCATCCGTCGTCCGTTTTCGTCAGACTTTTTACCGTTGTGCTACTAATGACGAGACCTTCGATTCTCGTTTACGTCGTGTCGGCTAAAAATCACTCGATCTAAAATTCGAGTTTTTTTAGTTGTCTACTGCTAAGCTGAAACTTCGAAAAATCATAACTTCCTCATACGAAGTCAGATTTGGGCGTTCTTTTTATACTTACTCTCGGTTTAACGAACACTACGAGTTTCGTTTAGATCACTAAGGCCAAAAAGTAGTTCATCGAAAACTCACTTTTTACGACATTCGGCCCCGTGCCGGTTTGTCGCGAAAGTTCGACAAGTCATAACTTCTTCGTTATAACTCGGATTTCGGCATTCTTTATATATCCGTAATCCTTGTCACGCCCACTACAATTTTCTTAATAGATATCGGCTTTATCTAAAATTTAATTTTTGACGCTCATTTTTATTCTTAATTAATTAAGCCCTAATAATTAAGCATAAAACACATAATTCACATAATATTCACATAATTCCTTTTCATTTCTTCAAAATGAGTTACAAAGGTTAACCTAGACTATAATGTCAATATTAATGCCTAGCCTAGAAACACGGGCATTACAATTCTCTCCCCCTTAGGATGATTCCGTCCCCGGAATCACACATCAGCAAACAAATGCGGGTAGCGACTCATCATGTCACTCTCCATTTTCCAAGTGAGATTTGGCCCATTTGTATGTTTCCAACGCACAAGCACTAAATCGACCATCTTGCGTCTCAGCTTCTTAGTCTTACGGTCAACGATTGCCTCAGGTTCTTCGATCAACCTCTTGTTTTCATCCAACCTTAACTCAGAAATGGGAATTATGTCGGGCACATCTCCCGTGAACTTTCTTAAATAGCACACATGAAAGGTATTATGAATACCCTCCAGTTCTTCCGGTAATTCTAGCTTGTAAGCTTGATTCCCGATCCTCTGAAGAACTTTAAATGGTCTAATAAACCTTGGACTCAACTTTCCTCTTTTACCAAATCTTATAAGTCCCTTCCACGGCGAGACTTTAAGTAAAACCGAATCTCCAACATCGAAGGATATCGGTTGTCTTTTCTTGTCAGCATAACTCTTTTGTCGATCTTGAGCACCTAACATCCTTTCCCTTATCACTTTTAACTTTTCAGCAGTCTGATGGACTATTTCAGGTCCCATAAACTGCTTTTCCCCAGCTTCCAACCAGCATGATGGAGTTCGACACTTCTCCCCATACAAAGCGTGATAAGGTGCCATCTTGATGCTCGAGTGGAAACTATTATTGTAGGAAAATTCTACTAGAGGTAAGTGTTCATCCCAATTACCTTGGAATTCTTGGGTACATGCTCTCAGCATATCCTCCAATGTTTGAATCGTTCGTTCGCTCTGACCATCAGTTTGAGGATGGTAAGCTGTACTCAAACACAACTTGGTACCCAATTCCTCTTGTAGACTTCTCCAAAACCTTGAGGTAAAACGGCTGTCACGATTGGATACAATCGTTAACGGAACACCGTGTAGCCTCACAATTTCCTTCACGTAAGAACTCGCAAGTTTATCCATAGACCATTTCTCGTTAGCGGCTATGAAATGCGCACTCTTAGTGAAGCGATCCACGACCACCCAAATCATGTCGTGACCGTTCCTTGTGTTGGGCAGTTTAGTCACAAAATCCATGGTAATGTCCTCCCATTTACCCATGGGTACAGGTAAGGGTTCTAAACTCCCATACGGTTTCTGATGTTGTGCCTTAACCCTAGCACATGTTACACACTCGGCCACATACTTAGCAACATCGAGCTTCATCGTCGGCCACCAGTAATAGGGTTTTAGATCCCTATACATCGAGCTTCATGAGTGGGTAGTTCTTTTCATGCTCTTTCAACTTCCTCGATGCATACGCTATCACTTTATCCCTTTGGTTCAGAACACATCCTAACCCAACTCCAGAGGCATCACTATAGACTGCGAAGTCCTCAACTCCTTCAGGTAACAAAAGAATTGGTGCTTCACACAGTCTCTTCTTTAACTTTTCAAAGTCCTCCTTATGCTTTTCATTCCAAGCATAAGTAGCTCCTTTGTGGGTCAAAGCTGTTAATGGAGTAGCGATCAAAGAAAAGCCTTGGATAAATCGGCGATAATATCCGGCTAATCCTAAAAAGCTTCGAATCTCTGTAGGACTTTTTGGTTGTTCCCACTTCATCACAGCTCCAATCTTTGTTGGGTCAACCATTATTCCTTCTTGGTTAACCACATGACCTAAAAATTGGACTTCTTGAATCCAAAATTCACATTTGGAGAACTTTGCATACAGCTTCTCCTTTTTCAGAACTTCTAGCACTTCACGCAGATGCTTGTCATGCTCCTGCTTGCTTTTCGAATAGATCAAGATATCGTCTATGAATACTATCACAGATTTATCAAGGTATGGTTTACAAACCCTGTTCATCAAATCCATGAAAGCTGCTGGGGCATTGGTTAATCCGAACGACATAACCAAAAATTCATAGTGTCCATATCTTGTTCTGAATGCAGTCTTTTCGATATCCTGCTCCCTCACCTTCAGTTGATGGTATCCTGACCTAATATCGATCTTCGAGAAGTAGCTCGAACCTTGCAACTGGTCGAACAGGTCATCGATCCTCGGCAACGGATACTTGTTCTTTATTGTCGCTTTATTCAGCTCTCTATAATCGATGCACATTCATGCTCCCGTCTTTCTTCTTTACAAACAACACAGGGGCTCCCCAGGGTGATGAACTAGGTCGAATGAAACCTTTGTCCAATAACTCCTGAAGTTGTGTCATAAGTTCTTTCATCTCGGTTGGCGCTAACCGATACGGTGCTTTTGCTATCGGCGTCGTTCCTGGTAACAAGTCGATACGAAACTCAACTTGTCGATCAGGGGGCAATCCGGGAAGATCTTCGGGAAAGACTTCCGGATATTCACACACCACCAGAATATTCTGCACCTCTTTTTTTTCCTTCTTAGCATCGATCACGAACGCTAAATATGATGTACACCCCTTGGCCAAACACTTTATGGCTTTCATTAGGGAAATGATTCCAGAGTTTACTCTGTGTTTGTCTCCGTACACCATAAACGACTCTTTCCCTGGCGGGTTTACTTTTACTATTTCTGCCTACATAATATTTCGGCATCATTGGCGCTAAGCCAATCCATTCCTAAAACTATGTCGAAACCATTTAAATCGATAGGCAATAATTCCTCGTGGAACTTATTCCCATCCAAGTCAATGATGATGTTTTTCATACAATGGCTAACAGGTACAAACTTGCCACTAGCAATTCCGACTAATAAGACATTAACTAGTCTATCAACAGGCAAAGCTAGTTTTCTACCAAATTCATGCGAAATAAAGGAGTAATTGGCTCCAGAATCAAACAAAATTTGGGCAGGCAATTCATTTACGAGAAAGGTACTTGAAGCGACATCAACTTCTTCTTTTGCAGCTTCAAGGGTCATCTGAAAGGCTCTCGTCTTCGACTTTGGTGGTAGATTGGGCTTTGCTGCATCCTTCCTCTTTGGACAGTCTTTAAAAACATGCCCTTCTTCATGGCACTCAAAACATACCCTCTTGTCGGATGGACACACGTTGGCATAATGCCCAGTCTTTCCACATTTGTAGCAAGTCACCCCCTCGCTACATTTCCCAGAGTGCTTTTTCTTGCACTTCTCACACCATTTCACTTCACCTCCTCCTCCTCCAAACTTCTTGGACTTAGAAAATTTGCTTTTCTTGTTGGAACCTGAAGTTCCTTCAAATTTTCTCTTTTCACCAACTTCTGCCCTCTCCAGACCCTTCTCCCTGATCTGAACCTCCACATTCTTAGCAGCCCAGATGGTGGCTTTCAAAGTGGTTGCTTGCTTAACCATCGAACCAAAGTCCGCTGGTAATCCGAGGGCAAACTTGTTAACCTTAGAGAGTTCAGTTGGAATTAGGTAAGGAACAAGCTTCATCTTTTCAGTGAAACTAGCAGCGTATTCAGTAACGCTCAACTTTCCCTTTTTCAAATTCTGTAACTCATTGTTGATTTCCAGAAGATCCTGCTCAGAGCAGTATTGCAGTTTCAGTTGTAGCACAAAGTCTTCCCAAGACATCTTGCTAGCTTCTCCCATGGGCATGGAATCAGCTAGTAACTTCCACCAGCTCAGTACACCAGATTTTAACAGAGGAATTGCAAGTGCGGTCTTTTGTTTGTTGCTGCACTCACATGTAACGCCCCAGTTTTTCTCGGTACGTTTAGTTATTTTAATTTAATTATTCTTGTAACCTTGGGTTAATTTATTTAACCAATGTCTGATTTTCTTATGTTATTGGACTCTTTTGATCATCTTGTAAACTCCTTTTATTGAAGTCCATGGGCTATGGGCCTATTTGCAAAATCCCTCTAGTTAATAGTACTTAATGTGTTAATTGAGTCATTTGGAACACACACAAGAAAAACACTCTAAACCCTATTCTCTCTCTCTCTCTCTCTCCCTCACGCATAGGCGTATCCAAGGGGATCTCGGGGTAGCCCGGGATACCCCTCAATTTTTTTCGATAGTGTAATTTTTGTTTACGATTTATTCAATTTTTCGTTATAATGTATATATATGTATCCCTTCAATTATAAACACAAACAAATAGTAGAGCTACTGGTTAAGGCGCTGCCTTATTGAAGTAAAGGTTTCAGGTTCAATTCTTGCTCCTTGCATATTCTTTGTTTATTTTTGTTTTATTTTCCCAGCTATTGTATCCCACATCGCCAAACATATGTAAACTCAACCATTTTTGACTATTATATAAGCTTGTTATCCTCATACTTCATTTGATATCTACTTTGAATCCCACATCGATTCAAGTATAAAAATATACTTCAACTTCATGTTTATATAACAAGACTTGAGGTTAGCTAAGATTCGATTAACGTTTGGGTTTAGAAAACTGAAATTGAATCGGGGAAGCCCAAGTACCCCGGAAAAAAAATTTGGGTTACCTTAAAAATAAAATTGGGATACCCTTTTACTTTGATCCTGGCTCCGCCACTGCCCTCACGCCATCCTTCTCTCTCTCTTTGGGATCAAAAGCAGCCAAGGGGCTGTTTTTTGGAACTTAATTCTTGTTCATTTCCAGCCTTGATTCGTATTGGTATGAACCTCCTTATCATTTCTTACAACTTGATTCATAACCTTGTTCTAGTTTTATGATTTCATCTTCACTTCTTCTCCTTCTTATTTGATTTGTATCTCTCTTGTTATTTGCAAAGAATTGTATGTTATACATCATCTCAAGATCCTATCTTCACCCCATATATGATGGATGATGGATCTAGGGGATTACATGTTGCAAAAGATCATGGAAACCCTAAAAGGGAGAATGGTGATTTTATGTGCTTTATGTTCATTTTCATGTTGATTATTATTACAATCTTGTGGCAAAATGAAATCCTAATGATACCTAACCCTTTTTAGTACCACCATGATCATGGGGACTAAACTGGGATGATGAACACATCTTAAAATGTGTTTCAAAGGGAGAAGGATGGATAAGCCAAAAAGGAATCACGGGTGGCTACGATTCTGTTTTCCATCAGATCTGTGGTCATTTTGTAAAACTCAAACGGACCCCAAACCAGTTCCCAAAGTTCAAAAATTGAGTTGGCTAACTTTCTTAAGCAGGCCAACCTCACTGATAAGGACTTTATCCATGGGAAAGAATGGCATCTTTGCTGTTAGGTCTGATCCGGGTCTGTTCTGATATGTCATTTTGTTTTCATTATTTCTAAGGCTTGGAAAAGGATCCAGAGTGATTCCAAGTTTCTATATGTTCATTATATTATGAATTTAAGATCTGGAGCAGATGAGGTGTTGTTTCCAATTATAAATTGGTTATAATGGATCCACACTCCAGATCAGTGGGCAGTCACCAGCTTTTACTAGTACTGTGATTGTCCACAATGTGAATTTTATATCCGGATCTTGGGAGATGATTTTCATTCAATTCCAACTCTGAGACTTTCATTTGTATGTCCTTTACTTCTCTGAATTTTGGTTTGGACGAATTCTACTCACAAGTTGGGTAGAATTGGCCAACATCACTTGACTGTATTGTTGGAGACAGAAGTGATACACCATTTTGTAAAATTCATATTTAATTCATCTTTCGGAGTTAGAAGGAGTTCTTTATAGTTCTGGAATCCTAAACAATCATAGTTTCCTATAAAATTTTGTTAAAGCTATGTTTCTGTTTTATATTTTGGAGTAAATCCGTTTTGAACAGCAGGTCTGTTTTAGAGACCTTGTTGTGATTACTCTTTTCTCAACTCATAGCTTCATTACTTCTCCTTTCTAACCTTTAGTCCTTCTTAGGTGGGTTTTGAAGTTTGCTCAAGCTTGGTAGCATTATTTGATTGTTAGCTATCCTTACTACTCACTCAAGGTGAGTTCTCTCACACCGTTGTATTGATGTTTGCGTTTGCTAGTTAGCTCGTGTGTGATTATTTGAATTTATTATAAAGGCATGCTATATAACCATTGTTTTAATTCGTACATGTGCACTGTATGTAACTAATTATGGATATGGGGACACCACCAAAGGATACGGATTTACCGGTGCGGTGGGTAGGTAATATCACCAACGTAATACTCATCATGAGGTGCGGTGATTAGGGACAAATGATACGGGATCTTCCCGGTGCGGTTCAAACCTACAAGTCCTTCTTGTATTATAGGCATTGATTCGTTCTTTGCCCTTATCATATAATTATAAATGGAAAATGGATTAGGGTTAGTAAATATGAATGTTAGTACAATGTCTGTGTTTGAATTCACTAAGCTTTGTGCTTACGGTTTCCCTTATAACTTTTCAGGTGTTAAGATTAAAGAGGCTAAGGCTTGACATGGAGCACCGGGACATCGCTACTAGTTATTTTTGTTGGGACCTTATTATTATTATTATTACTTCCGCACTTATTTTATATGATTATTAAGTTGATGGATTATGTTATGACTATTTCAGTTGTTTTAATTTAATTTAAGATGCGTTTTAAAAGTTTAAAATTTGGGTGTCACAAGTTGGTATCAGAGCCACAGTTTGAGGGAACTAGGCATTCTTGTGGATGTTCTAGACTCAAATTTGAGGCTCTATAAGAGTTTATTTTCTTTTTAAAATATTTTTCAAACCTTCTGAAGACTAGTAGTGGAAGATGTCGCGGTGTGCCAGTCAGCCAGCCAAGTAAGCCTTATTTCTTATGTTAAATGTTTATGTAAAATTGTTGACTATGAATTGGATTCTACTAGTCTTAAAATGTTAGATTAGACACTTATTTAGTGTTAACATGTGAGAGAGTTGTAAAATTAACGGCTAGAGCGAACTGGAAATTTTGAAACTAGACGCGAATGCGAAATTGGAACTTGTGTGGAAGGTAGTAGAAGGGCCCCTAGTATTTGAAACATCGGTGCCGGTTTCGGGTCGGGGCAAGGTTGAAAAATTTTCGGCAATCTGAGTGTTTTGTCTTCCTAGAAATATCTAGGCTGAATTGTTTCTAACATTTTCCTTCTTCTGCGGATACCAATGGCTCCGCCTGCTCGACTTAATCAGCTCCAAATGGAGCAAGTTAGGGATATTGTCGCTGAGGAATTCAATAACGCTTTCAACGAACTAATCCCGGGTGTGACCAATGACATAATCAACCAAGTCGGTGCTCTTCTGGATGAGCACCTCGCAGCTATTCCCAGGGGAGCGTTACCGGCTCCGCCCGTTCGGGATTCGGCATACTACTTCGAGAAGTTCAACAAGTGTAGCCCTCTTCTTTGGAACGGTGAATCCGACCCAGTTGCTGCTAAGCACTGGGTGTCAGATGTTGAGGGCGCCTTCATGACTGTTGGGTGTCCGGACCAGTACAAAGTTGTGATCGCCATGAATCAGCTGAGGAAAAGGGGAAAGACATGGTGGAACACCATCACCGCTCTATTAAGCGAAGAAGAAGTGAGGGCCATGTCTTGGGCCCAATTTGTGGAGAGGTTCGAGGCACAATATGTGCCTAAGGTGGAGCAGCAGCGGATGCAGCAAGAGTTCATGGCCTTACTGCAGACTACCGAGTCCGTTAGCGACCTGAACACCAAGTTCTTGGAGATGCTATCTTTTTGCCCCTCCTTTGCTGGGAACGAGGCCTGGTTGGTCAGCCGGTACATGGCCATCCTACGTACCGAGATTCGGGAATTCGTTAGCATGTAGGAGTTCTCGACCTTATCCGCGATCATGAATGCAGCGAGGAGGAGGGAAATCGAGTTGCAGACCCAGTCCAAGAGGAAGGCCAATGACACCTCTTCCAAGACATCCAGAGATGCCCAGAAAAAGCGAAAGCAGGGTAGTAAGTCAAGGTATGAGTATAGGACGTCTTCAGGGCGAGAAAAATTCGTTGATATGCTACAACTGCAAAAAGCCAGGGCATCATTGGAAGAATTGTAGGGATCCCTCTGCGAGTGCAGCACCTCATATTACTTCTGCACTTCCCGTCTGCTATCACTGCAACGAGACGGGACACAAGAAGCCCGAATGCCCGAAGTTGAAGACTGGTAAAGGAGACGGGGGTACAAATCCTGCAATTGCATCGTCCTCTAAGGGACCCACTATGGTGACACGAGGTCGTGCTCACCAGATGACTACGGAGGACCCGGTGATTACAGCGACAGTGGCAGGCACTTATTTGCTATATTCCGAGCCTGATGTTGTTATATTTGATAGCGGTGCTACCCATTCTTTTGTATCTCGCATGTTTATTAATCGTTTGGGGCGTAGTATCGGAAAATTGGCTCACCCAATGGTTGTCGAAGTTGCCGACAACCGCACTATTTATGTCACCGATGTTTATCGAGGTTGCACTCTCGAGTTTTCTGGAGTTGAATTCCCCATTGATCTTATCCCTATTGCGATGCGAGAGCTCTGCGTTATCGTAGGCATGGA
Source organism: Lactuca virosa (assembly GCF_052849685.1). NCBI lineage: Eukaryota > Viridiplantae > Streptophyta > Magnoliopsida > Asterales > Asteraceae > Lactuca > Lactuca virosa. The sequence goes on along the minus strand of NC_136431.1, from coordinate 93,919,165 downwards.
TTGGCTTGATGCGTGTGATGTGGAAATCCACTGTCGTAAGAAGCAAGTTCGTGTTCAAAACCCTAGAGGTGGAGAACTTATCATTCAGGGGGACATTCCCCGCGTGGCTATCGTTTCTTGCTCTTCTGCTATAGCACTAGACGACGTTCCTATCGTTTCCGACTTTAGTGATGTCTTTCCAGAGGAACTCCCTGGTTTGCCACCTATTCGGCAAGTGGAGTTTCGCATTGATTTGGTGTTGGGTGCGACTCCGGTAGCTAAATCTCCTTACCGCTTGGCACCACCTGAGATGAAAGAGATCCAAGATCAACTTCAGGAACTAAGTGATAAAGGCTTTATACGGCCAAGCTGCTCACCATGGGGTGCTCCTATTCTATTTGTGAAGAAGAAAGATGGATCCCAGCGAATGTGTATTGATTATAGGGAGCTAAACAAGCGCACGATAAAGAATAGGTACCCATTTCCACGTATTGACGATCTTTTCGATCAGCTTCAGGGAGCGTCTTGGTTCTCCAAGATTGATTTACGTTGCGGTTACCATCAGATGCGGGTTCGTGAAGAAGACATTGAGAAAACAGCATTCCGTACTCGTTATGGGCATTTTGAGTTCGTGGTGATGCCTTTTGGGCTCATCAATGCACCCACAGCGTTTATGGATCTCATGAACCAGGTGTGTAGCCTGATGCTTAACCGTTCGGTCATAGTGTTCATTGATGACATCTTGGTCTATTCTAAGACCAAAGAGGAGCATGAGCAACACCTTCGGGAGATTCTGGAAACTATGGCAAGAGAAAGGCTTTATGCTAAATTCTCAAAATGTGAATTTTGGTTAGAAGAAGTTCAGTTCTTGGGGCATGTGGTAAACAAACACGGTATTAAGGTCGATCAAGCCAAGGTTGATGCGGTTAAACAATGGGAGATTCCAAAAACACCTTCTGAAATTCGCAGTTTCTTGGGTTTAGCCGGTTATTACCGTAGGTTCATTGAAAATTTCTCTAAAATCGCCTTGCCACTCACCCGATTGACCAAGAAATCAGTGAAATTCGTTTGGGGCCCGGAGCAACAATTTGCGTTTGATGAGCTGAGGAAGCGATTGTGTGATGCTCCGATTTTGGCCTTACCTGATAGGGTTGAGGATATGGTGGTTTACTGTGATGCATCGCTTCAGGGTCTTGGTGTCGTGTTAATGCAACGGGACAGGGTGATAGCCTATGCCTCCCGACAGCTGAAACCCCACGAACGAAACTACCCCACTCATGATTTGGAGCTTGGGGCTGTTGTTTTCGCTCTTAAGATTTGGAGACACTATCTCTATGGAGTGAAGTGTATCATATACACTGACCATAAGAGTCTGAAATACTTGTTCGAGTAGCGGGATTTGAACATGAGGCAGATCAGATGGTTGGATGTGGTAAAAGATTATGATTGTGAAATTCACTACCACCCCGGTAAATCTAATGTTGTAGCTGATGCTCTCAGTCGTAAACAATCTCCCGAACCGATTCGATCTAAGTGTCTCCGGATGACGATGGTGTCGTCTTTGTTAGATATGATTCGTGGCGCCCGTTTGTTGGGGTGAGGTTTGGCAGAGGGTACTTGGGAGTACCGATATCGTGCTTCGGACTACAGAGAAAATCCACGTGATTCGGGATCATTTGGTTACAGCGAGGAGTCGTCAGAACAGTTATGCCGACAAAAGATGCTCCGGTCTTGAGTTCCAGGTGGGAGATTATGTGTTGCTCAAAGTCTCCCCTGGAGAGGTGTGATTCGATTTCGAAAACGGGGAAAGCTCGGACCCCGATTCATTGGACCCTACAAGGTCATAGCCCGTGTGAGAAAGGTGGCTTACCGTTTAGAGCTGCCTGAAGAGCTTAGTCTAATTCATAATACGTTTCACGTGTATCAATTACGAAAATGCCTTGTTGATGAGACCACTGTGATACCACTGGAGGACATACAGGTTGACGAGCGTCTCAATTATGTTGAGAAACCAATCGCTATTTTAGAACGAAAGACGAAAGCTCTCTGCAACAAGACTATAAACCTGGTTAAGGTGCAATGGCAACATAGGAAGGGTTCGGAATGGACTTGGGAACCGGAAGGCGAGATGAGGGATCACTATATGGATCTGTTTTTAGGTGTTGACTTCGAGGACGAAGTCCGTTCTTAGTGGGGGAGAGTTGTAACACCCCAGTTTTTCTCGGTACGTTTAGTTATTTTAATTTAATTATTCTTGTAACCTTGGGTCAATTTATTTAACCAATGTCTGATTTTCTTATCTTATTGGACTCTTTTGATCATCTTGTAAACTCCTTTTATTGAAGTCCATGGGCTATGGGCCTATTTGCAAAATCCATCTAGTTAATAGTACTTAATGTGTTAATTGAGTCATTTGGAACACACACAAGAAAAACACTCTAAACCCTATTCTCTCTCTCTCTCTCTCTCTCTCTCTCTCTCCCTCACGCATAGGCGGATCCAAGGGGATCTCGGGGTAGCCCGGGATACCCCTCAATTTTTTTCGATAGTGTAATTTTTGTTTACGATTTATTCAATTTTTCGTTATAATGTATATATATGTATCCCTTCAATTATAAACACAAACAAATAGTAGAGCTACTGGTTAAGGCGCTGCCTTATTGAAGTAAAGGTTTTAGGTTCAATTCTTGCTCCTTGCAAATTCTTTGTTTATTTTTGTTTTATTTTCCCAGCTATTGTATCCCACATCGCCAAACATATGTAAACTCAACCATTTTTGTCTATTATATAAGCTTGTTATCCTCATACTTCATTTGATATCTACTTTGAATCCCACATCAATTCAAGTATCAAAATATACTTCAACTTCATGTTTATATAACAAGACTTGAGGTTAGCTAAAGATTCGATTAAGGTTTGGGTTTAGAAAACTGAAATTGAATCGGGGAAGCCCAAGTACCCCGGAAAAAAATTTTGGGTTACCTTAAAAATAAAATTGGGATACCCCTTTACTTTGATCCTGGCTCTGCCACTGCCCTCACGCCATCCTTCTCTCTCTCTTTGGGAAAAGAGCAGCCAAGGGGCTGTTTTTTGGAGCTTAATTCTTGTTCATTTCCAGCCTTGATTCGTATTGGTATGAACCTCCTTATCATTTCTTACAACTTGATTCATAACCTTGTTCTAGTTTTATGATTTCATCTTCACTTCTTCTCCTTCTTATTTGATTTGTATCTCTCTTGTTATTTGCAAAGAATTGTATGTTATACATCATCTCAAGATCCTATCTTCACCCCATATATGGTGGATGATGGATCTAGGGGATTACATGTTGCAAAAGATCATGGAAACCCTAAAAGGGAGAATGGTGATTTTATGTGCTTTATGTTCATTTTCATGTTGATTATTATTACAATCTTGTGGCAAAATGAAATCCTAATGATACCTAACCCTTTTTAGTACCACCATGATCATGGGGACTAAACTGGGATGATGAACACATCTTAAAATGTGTTTCAAAGGGAGAAGGATGGATAAGCCAAAAAGGAATCACGGGTGGCTACGATTCTGTTTTCCATCAGATCTGTGGTCATTTTGTAAAACTCAAACGGACCCCAAACCAGTTCCCAAAGTTCACAAATTGAGTTGGCTAACTTTCTTAAGCAGGCCAACCTCACTGATAAGGACTTTATCTATGGGAAAGAATGGCATCTTTGTTGTTAGGTCTGATCTGGGTCTGTCCCGATATGTCATTTTGTTTTCATCATTTCTAAGGCCTGGAAAAGAATCCAGAGTGATTCCAAGTTTCTATATGTTCATTATATTATGAATTTAAGATCTGGAGCAGATGAGGTGTTGTTTCCAATTATAAATTGGTTATAATGGATCCACACTCCAGATCAGTGGGCAGTCACCAGCTTTTACTAGTGCTGTGATTGTCCACAATGTGAATTTTATATCCGGATCTTGGGAGATGCTTTTCATTCAATTCCAACTCTGAGACTTTCATTTATATGTCCTTTACTTCTCTGAATTTTGGTTTGGACGAATTCTACTCACAAGTTGGGTAGAATTGGCCAACATCACTTGACTGTATTGTTGGAGACAGAAGTGATACACCATTTTGTAAAATTCATATTTAATTCATCTTTCGGAGTTAGAAGGAGTTCTTTATAGTTCTGGAATCCTGAACAATCATAGTTTCCTATAAAATTTTGTTAAAGCTATGTTTCTGTTTTATATTTTGGAGTAAATCCGTTTTGAACAGCAGGTCTGTTTTAGAGACCTTGCTGTGATTACTCTTTTCTCAACTCATAGCTTCATTACTTCTCCTTTCTAACCTTTAGTCCTTCTTAGGTGAGGTTTTGAAGTTTGCTCAAGTTTGGTAGCATTATTTGATTGTTAGCTATCCTTACTACTCACTCAAGGTGAGTTCTCTCACACCGTTGTATTGATGTTTGCGTTTGCTAGTTAGCTCGTGTGTGATTATTTGAATTTATTATAAAGGCATGCTATATAACCATTGTTTTAATTCGTACATGTGCACTGTATGTAACTAATTATGGATATGGGGACACCACCAAAGGATACGAATTTACCGGTGCGGTGGGTAGGTAATATCACCAACGTAATACTCATCATGAGGTGCGGTGATTAGGGCCAAATGATACGGGATCTTCCTGGTGCGGTTCAAACCTAAAAGTCCTTCTTGTATTATAGGCATTGATCCGTTCTTTGCCCTTATCATATAATTATAAATGGAAAATGGATTAGGGTTAGTAAATATGAATGTTAGTACAATGTCTGTGTTTGAATTCACTAAGCTTTGTGCTTACGGTTTCCCTTATAACTTTTCAGGTGTTAAGATTAAAGAGGCTAAGGCTTGACATGGAGCATCGGGACATCGCTACTAGTTATTTTTGTTGGGACCTTATTATTATTATTATTACTTCCGCACTTATTTTATATGATTATTAAGTTGATGGATTATGTTATGACTATTTCAGTTGTTTTAATTTAATTTAAGATGCGTTTTAAAAGTTTAAAATTTGGGTGTCACATCACAGCTTTCAAACATCGTCTCCATTTCGGAGATCCAATTCATGACTTCCACCGGCGTCGGACTCCCAGATAGACACGGTGGTTTAGATGCCATGAAATCTTTGTATTTGCACCCGCGTCCATCAACTCCTCCATCCGGGTTATTTTGTCTATCTATCGGTGGGTTGGCTTGACCAAGAGTCCCACTATAGTTCCCTCCTACTGATTGCCCTTCATTCAATACGGGCTGTTCAACAGGTATCGTAGTTTCTTCCCTATTCTGTTGTAGTAATCGCCTCGTCTCCTCCATTTGGCGATCCAGCATCGTCTGTATCATTGCTTGTACCCCAGCCATCGTCATTGGCTCAGGTGCAGCTCCTACAACAGGTACTTGCTCAACTACTTGAGGTTGAGGCTGTTGATCCCTGTTTCCGTTTGCATTTGCAACTCCACTGCGAGTTCTTGCCATTACAATCTATATACCAAATAAGGCGAATTTAGGTCTTTGTCCTTGTTAGACATTTCAATTCCCTTATCACTCTGAAACGTTTACATGTTAGTTCTAATCTCGTAATCATACGCTTAGAATCCTACACATATAAGGTTTCCAGATCCGGTCGGCAACAGACCATAGATCCGAACAATTAATGGCACACATGGCAAACACATAGCATTTAACACATAAGGGCATTTTAGGCATCTTTCCTAAAATAACTAGTGCTCGTGTCTAAAGTATGGTAGACACTCATCTCACAATCATCACTTAGCATTCTAAGTTTAAGTCTAGAAATCCTACAATTTCTTAGTTCGCTTAAACTAATGCTCTGATACCAACTGTGACATCCCCTAATTTCTCGGCCAGAAAAGACCGATTTAATTTATGCTTTTTAAAATAAAATCAGAGAAATCTTTTCAAAAGATGTTGCGGAATTGGTCCCCAAACAACATATGATAAAAGTTTATCAAAACCCTTCATTAAGAAGGTATATATTTTCCATATATATCAAAACATCGGGATGTCATGTTCCGATACAGATCAAAAGCTTAAACAAGACATTATAAGCCTTACTACAGTTATTTACAACTACTGGCCTATAATCCAAAAATCTCACGTCATCCTCCGACTATGCTCGGGGTCCACTACCTGTAATCATAAAAAAACTGAGTGGGTCAGGCTTGGGAGCCTGGTGAGCATATAAGGCTTTCAACCCACAATAATAATAAACTTATTAAATTCATCAATCAATAATAACCCTGATTACCCGTTCCCGTTATCCTCACTTTACCTCCCTAAACACTTTTCAAGGGACCTAGCCTAAAGAATATCATCGGGATGGACACTGCTGCTAAGGGGTTTCCTTAGCCATACATGTCCTAAAGGCAACCATGAGGGGGATTGGAGTACAGCGAATAAACACCCAAGTACATTAACACCTACAGGTTGCGGACCTGTTAATGTTTCCCACTGGACTGTCTAGAAAGTTCGTGGTCGTCATCCAAACTCCTCTAGATGACTGAATCACAAATCACATCGAGGCCTCTCATCACTTTTATTTTATCACACATCACTATCTACCCATGTTCTACCTAACATATTTGTAGATAAAAATACTTATACAGTTTAAAACTTGTATAAAACATCAACTCAACAGTCACCTCAAATAAACAATTAATATATTTACACATAGCACGTATTATAAGGTAAATACTTCATATCTATGTGTAAAATGAAAGTGACTATACACTCACTTGATTTAATGAAAATCGGGCAGCAATTCGTTTCCTAAAAACGATCGTTTCTAATAAAACCGGGAGTTTTATTCAGAAATCGGGCTCTGCGAGGGTCGGGCTTCGAAACCGAAAAGATAAATTTTCCGGGCTTCTCGGGCTCTTCGTGGCGTATTCCGGGGGTTATGATCGATACCGGGGCTTTGGGGGATGCTAAGATGAAGAAAATATGAAGAAAGGGGCTAAATATGGCAAAATTCCAAATCTAACCGGGAAGGCTCGCATACCCCTTCTATTTATAGGGGTCCGAAGTCGGTTCCGGTGGTGGGGTCCGCAGGCGAGGGTCTGCAGGTGGCTATACGTGGGTTGCGCATGCGAGGCCTCGGTGTCGCCTCCTGATTGGACCGCGGCCTAGGGTCCGAAGCAGCGAAGAGAAGATACGTGTTACCATCTGCGAGGTTCGGAGGCTAAGGCGGTGCGAGGCTCGGACCAGCTGCGAGCTTCGGATTGGGCCTCCCTTCGGTCGAATCAGAATCCGACACGCGGCTACTATTCATGCGAGCGAAGGCGACACGTGGCTCGCATGACTCACAAATTTCGGACACGTGGCACTCTTCAGCGAAGGTGACGTGGCCGAAGCCACCTATACGAAATTTCTCGGTTTTCGCGCCAAAACTTCTAAAATCCATAACTTCCGTATACGAGCGCCGTTTTTGACGTTCTTTATACGCACGCGTAGGTAACATTACGCTCTACAACTTCCGTTTAGACTTCGTCGGCTAATTTTGATTTTAATTTTTATATTATTATTTTTAACAGACCGGGACAGGAAATCCGTTAAAAATTCATAACTTCTTCATCCGACGTCCGTTTTCGTCAGACTTTTTACCGTTGTTCTACTAATGACGAGACCTTCGATTCTCGTTTAGGTCGTGTCGGCTAAAAATCACTCGATCTAAAATTCAAGTTTTTTTAGCTGTCTACTGCTAAGCTGAAACTTCGAAAAATCATAACTTCCTCATACGAAGTCAGATTTGGGCGTTCTTTTTATACTTACTCTCGGTTTAACGAACACTACGAGTTTCGTTTAGATCACTAAGGCCAAAAAGTAGTTTATCGAAAACTCACTTTTTACGACATTCGACCCCGTGCCGGTTTGTCGCGAAAGTTCGACAAGTCATAACTTCTTCGTTATAACTCGGATTTCGGCATTCTTTATATATCTGTAATCCTTTTCACGCCCACTACAAGTTTCTTAATAGATATCGGCTTTATCTAAAATTTAATTTTTGACGTTCATTTTTATTCTTAATTAATTAAGCACTAATAATTAAGCATAAAACACATAATTCACATAACATTCACATAATTCTTTTTCATTTCTTCAAAATGAGTTACAAATGTTAACCTAGACTATAATGTCAATATTAATGCCTAGCCTAGAAACACGGGCATTACATACATTAATTCATAAACTTTTTGCTTTAATATATGATATATTACTAGATAAAGAAATGTTACACTCCATTACATAATAAATAAGCCAACTAGTCTGACTATAACCAAAAAGATGCACTTCCTTGGTCTATAGATGAGTGGAACGGAGGGAAAATACCTCTGCACGTCTAACGAATTATTATATAAATTAAAAAAATGATAAGCCATCGATATTGTTGGTGCCTTAAGCATCTTATCTGAAACACTCATAATGCTTAATATACTTAGTGGCATTCTAGATGAGTGGTGTGATAACATTGTTGTAGATAATCACATTGAAGATTGTGTGTTTAGCTTATTAGGATCTTTTTAAGTTGTGTGTTTTCTTTCTCAAGAAGATATCTTCATGTTGGGGGAGCACATCTCTAGGGTTATTGAATACTTTCATCTCCATACACATGTTATTCTTGTTTCTTTTGGGTTTGGTTTTTTGGAGCTTGTTTGCTTTTAAATAAGACATCCTCATGTCATGGGGAGTGCATGTATCGATCACCGAACATTTCATATCTCCTGACATGTTATTCTTGCTTCCTTTGGGACATTTTAAGCTGCTTATTCGTTATCCCATATCGCTAAATGAAATATAATGGTATATAACTATGGTAGAAGGATATTTCTTGTAATATATTTGTAGCTTGGAAACAAAAAACAGAATATGAGCATATCTGAAAATACTCACTCATATTTATAAATAGAAACAAATGAGGTTGTGATTCGGTGATCTCATTCGTATGGACACCATGCATAGATTAGACATAAAACTAGTTCACAAAATTATAGAATATCACGAACACATGCAAGATAGATTTACATACATTGGGTAGAGAGACTGGAAATTTTTTGTTTACTTCGCGGTTAATGTTAAATCATATGTTCTATATCTATCTAATCTATTTATAGGTGTACATAAAAAAGGATCTCTTTTTTCTTCCCAAAAACATTTTGTTACATATAGGCAATCATGAAGATGATATGCAATTTTTATAGATCTTCATTCATATACAATCGTGATATGTAATTTTTGTTGGGTTATGGGGATACAAACAAAGCCACAATAGCAAAGCGGAAGCAATAGGTATAAATCCCATAAGCCAAAAGAGGATCAAAGTTCAATCAATCTTATGCAACTTAAAACAACCATAAAATATTCAAATCAAACCCTTAAAGCCTTTGTAATCCTCCTTATTCTGTATGGGGAGCGGATGTAGAGACCCCAAATCAGAACTCCTGTTTCGTAGTCGTATCCAAGTAGAAGATCAATAGTTCTTGAAAATTCCCTTACTCTTGCTTCTACACCTTTTAGAAAAATATGTATACTCGATTGGGTAGACAATTCATGTAAATTCGATTGTGTTGCTTCTAGACTCTGCCACACTGAGTCAACAACCCTTGACTGTCTCTGACAAATAAGGGAATATGTCCCCTGATTCGCTCAGCCTTCCAATTCTCCTTTTTCAATCCCTCCACCTAAGACTTATTGATAAAATCCAACTAAGGCGACCTGAAAACCATCCTCAAACATATATCCTTGATAAAAGAACCACGACCTTGCGGATCAAAGCATCGGCCACCACATTGGCCTTCCCAGGGTGGTACGGGATCTCGCAATCATAATCCTTTACCACATCCAACCATCTTCGTTGCCGCTTATTCAGATTGGACTAGTCCATCAAGTACCTCAAACTCTTGTGGTCAGTGTAGATAGTACACCGAACCCTATACAGATAGTTCCTACAAATCTTGAGGGGAAAAACCACGGCCCCCAACTCCAAATCATGCGTAGGGAGTTCGCCTCATGAGGCTTCAACCGCCTTGAATCGTAAGCAATTACGTGACCCCTCTACATAAGAACAGCTCCCAAACCCGAAATAGAGGCATCACAATAAACCACAAAATCATCCAAACCCTCAGGAAGCACGAGAATCAGGTCCTCACACAATCTCTGCCTCAGAGTCTCAAAAGCCAACTGTTGATCAGGCCCCCACCGAAAAGTCACATTCTTCTTTGTCAAACGGGTCAAAGACACTGCAATCTTGGAGAAATCCTGGATAAATCTTCGATATTACCTTACGAGGCCTAAGAAACTTCGAATCTCAGATGCAGTCCTCAAAACCTCCCATCGCATCACGGCCTCGATCTTGGCCGGGTCAACCAAGATACCCTTCTGGTTGACGGTGACCCCTAGAAACTGCACCTCGCGCAACCAGAACTCACATTTAGAGAATTTGGCATAAAGCATCTCCATCCTCACGTTCTTCAACACCTCTCATAAATGTTCCTCATGCTTCTCCTTGGTCTTAGAGTAGACCAAAATATCATTAATAAATACAATCACAGACCGATCCGACATCGGCCTGCAAACTCAGTTCATGAGATCCATGAACGATGTTGGTGCATTGGTGAGCCCGAATGGCATCACCACGAACTCGTAATGGCCATAGTGAGTTTTGAAGGTTGTATTCTATACATCATGATCCTTGGACCTCAGCTGATGGTACCCTGATCGCAAATCAATCTTGGAAAACCAACACACTCCCCGAAGCTGATCAAACAAATCGTCAATCCTCGGAAGTGGGTAACGGTTCTTCACCGTTAGCTTATTCAACTTCTGGTAATCAGTGCACATTATGTGTAAACCATCATTCTTCTTCACAAACAAAATCGGTGCTCCCCATGGAGAACTGCTCGGACAAATAAAACCATTTTCTTGCAGTTCCTGAGGTTGCATAGACAACTCCTGCAACTCTAGTGGTGTCAGGCAATACGGCGCCTGGGCTATCAGAGCCGCACCAGGAACCAAATCAATAGACAACTCCTGCAACTCGAGGAAATCCCGAACAATGGGCACTCTACTCAACTCTGTCGTACCCTGAACTCTGGTGTCTGCAACATAAGCTAGGAACCCAGAACAACCCTGCTGTAAATATCTCCTGGATCACGCGGCTGAACAGTGAGCTGGTCCATATGAAATTCTCTTGAAAGGAATGACCAGTTCCCCCTCACTTGGGGTTCGAACTCTCACCAACTGCCGCTCGCAATCAACCATGGCCCCATTGGGGTCCAACCAATCCATCCCGATGATAACCTTCGATCCTCTCAAGGGAATCGACACCAAATCAATAGAGTATCTCTCACTAAACAAATTCAAGTCACACCCGTGATGAACCTGTTGGATAAGGTGTCTAAGTCCATAACTATTTTTGGTATGTACTTGACCCGACCCGGCATGTTCCATTTGGGTTGCATGGCATCATGCAATTGGATAAACTAGAATGAGAGAAATAACACTTATGGTTTATTAATATATTTTAAGTTCTAATATATTAATAATATTGTTTAATTAGTTTTGATCAAGAATTAATTTGAAATTAATTAAGTGATCAAAAGATGACTAATTAAACCTATGGGTTGATTATGTAAATCATCCATAAATTGTATAGTGGGCTAAAGGCTCCATGGATTATCAAGTTGGGCTAAGGTCCATAGGATGCTCCGTGGGAGTTACAAACCCATGGGTCATGGAAATGAAGAGCCATATTACATTAGGGTTTACATGGTGTAACCCTAGTGCAACATACTATATAAGCATACTTATAGCAACCAAAATCGGCTACACTAGTGAGACAAGAGGGCAAGGCCGATTTCAAGTGTTATACAATTCTCTCAAAGTTTATTCCAATAGCATTTGGTGTTGTGTGAAACATTTGAGGCATCACATATGGGGTGCTAGGCTCTCAAGGTTTTCAAGGAATCAAATCAACTACAATGTATGTAATTCTAGCTATCCTTTATGTTTAAAAGTTCCCCATGTATGCTAGATAGGATTTTGAACCTTGAAAATAGTATTTTGCATGTATCTTAGTCAAACATAGATCCATGGTTTCTAGGGTTTTATGTACACCTTAGGAGTGTTAGAATGCTCAAAACCCATCAGTGGTATCAGAGCCTAGGCTTGTTTGTTTGATACTTGATGCAAAATTGTGAAAAAAAACTCAGTTTTTCTGCACTCTGCATGATGAACTCGCCGAGTCCATGGGGGGACTCGACGAGTCCATGATTAAACTCATCCTACTCGTCGAGTAGGTTCGTGCACTCGACGAGTAGGAGCCTCAGAATGCAGATTTTCGAGTTTTGCTGTTGGAAATGGACTAGAAACATTACCCTAAACTGTTTTGGTGTTATAAAACTTGTTTTAGATGGTGTAATGGTTGTTCTAATCCATTTACAATGGTTAATATCAAAATTTCATGCTTATATGTGTTCATATGTTCTTGAAATTTTGATATGAATATTCATGTTCTTAAGAGTTCTTGATAGATCATAGGAATTACTTGTTAAAATTGTTTAATGCTTAATTCATGATCATTATGTGTTTTAATGGGATCCATAATTTGTCCTCAAGTTATGGATTACCAAAAGTTTTTCTTTTAAAGTCCATTATTAAACACATAGGTTACATAAAATGAAAAGTCACTCATTTTAATGAACCATTTAACTCATAAGTTATGAACTGAAAGGTTTTGTATAGTTACAAAACTTGCCCTCAAGTTTTGGAACATGTAAAGTCATCTTAATAAACTTTAGTTCCAACCCCTAGAATTTTAAAAGTTAAAATTCAACCCTTATACTTTATAATATTATAAGTTTAATAATAATTATATATGTATAAGAACAAAGTCGTTTTACCGTTAGTAGGCCTCATTCACGAAGCCGGTCTATAAGAGGGGTATAAGGTTGTTGCCTATAAAATGGCAGCTTAATGGGTGTCCATTCTCACCTACCGCTTCCTTGATCGGTGGAGGGTCGTTAGCCGAATGGGTAGGACAATGACTTAACAATTCTCATTAAAAAGTATAATGATTATTATAAAGTAACTAAATGTTTTTTATAAATTCTCAATCTTAGTTACTTTAGGAAAAATGTGAAAAAAGGTGCTAACCCATGAAATTACACTTTGCACATTGATTAAGTCGTTAATGGAGCGTGTGTGGTTAACCGGCACACTAACTTGGACTTAACAAGGTAGGTAAAGGGTGACTTAAGGTTTATTATAGGTCGGTGGAGCGCGTGTGGTTAACCGGAACATCGATTGAGTGATAAACATTAAGGGTACCAAGTGATTTGCATGGTTACTTCACACCTCGTTTTGTGATCCTCGGCATCCCAATCACAAAACTTGGAGGGCACACTCGAGATTGAAACATGCCTTTGAAAAAGTTCATTGAATCTCAAAAGAATCTAGGAATTTCTAAGAACCAATTAAAAACCTAATAATTTATATTTCGTTTATTGGTGGAAATTGGTGAATCGTCATTCACCTACCTTTCAAATATGTTATTACTTAGATTACGACATCCCTCTTCTAAGTATAATATATTGTGATTGGGTCCTAGCCTTAACATTACATTTGGTTGTTTTATTAAGGACTATCTTTATATCTAAACTAAACTTGTCTTTTCTTCTTCTTCAGATGTCTTCCAACAATGCTGCTTCTGGCCCAAACCCTACCGGCTCCTTCTCTCTCATGAACCTTTGTGGGAGAGTCATCTTTGATGGATCCAACTTTACAGATTGGATCAGAAACATCAGGATGGTCACTCGGTATGAGAACAAAGAATATGTTCTCGACAAGGAGCTTAAGGTACCCGATCCATCTGCAACTCCTGAGGAGATCGCTGAATATGAGGCACATGAAAGAGATGCTACCAAAGTGGCATGCATCATGATGGCCACTATGACAGCCGAGCTCCAAAAGTCCTATGAGGACTACTATCCTTTTGAGATGCACCGGGATTTGATGGACCGCTACCATCAGAGTGCTCGTCAAGAGCGATATGAAATCATCTCTGCCATTATAACAACCCGGATGAAGGAGGGTGAACCCATCACGGGCCACATGCAGAAAATGCAAAGGTATGTGGACCGTTTGATGAAGCTGAATGTGGACTTCCCCGAGGAGTTGGCAATAGATATCATTTTGCACTCCTTACCTTCGTGTTATGATCAATTCCGCATGACATACCACATGAATAAGGAGGAAGTTACACTTAGAAAACTTCAAGGACTCTTAAAGACCGCTGAAAGTGGTCTTAAAGGTAAGTCGGTTGTTATCACTCCTACTCCTACTCAAACCTCCTCCCCTGTCTTGGCAATCGGGAAACATAGAGGGAAGAAGAGCAAGAACCCTTCGAAGGGTACCAAGGGTAATACCCTTGATGGCTCCTCTTCGAGTGGAACCAAGAAAGGTTTCATCACTCCTTCTTCTGATCCAAAAGAGGCTGAATGCTTCTATTGCCATGAAAAAGCCCACTGGAAGCGGAACTGCCCAAAGTACCAGCAAGATTTGAAGGATGGGAAATTAAAACCCAACCATGCATTTACACGATATTATCTAATAACTCGGCCTATTCTAACTCTTGGGTACTTGATACTGGCTGTGGTATTCATATTTGTTCTGATTTGTAGGGACTAAGAAGAAGTGACAATGTGGAGCATGGAAAGATAAACTTGATCATGGGGAATAGGAAAGCTTCACCTGTCACCAAGATTGGAGTTTATCCTTTGTTGCTAAGTAGTGGGTTTACTTTAGATTTGAATAAATGTTGTTACTCGTCTGAAATGGCAAGAAATATTATTTCCTTTCATGCTTTGTACAAACAAGGGTTTACCTTTTCTTTTGATAATGAATTTGGTGGAATAAATGCTTTCTTTAATAATGTGTTTTATTTTAAAGCATTACCTTGTGATGGTGTGTATGAAGTTGTGTCTGTTGTAGATAACTTAGGAAATAATGTGTTGTGTATTGATTCTACTAATCATAATAACTTGGATAAAGCATCATTATGGCATTATCGTCTTGGACATGTAAGTAAGAAACGCATAGGCCAACTCCAAAAAAATGGAGTCTTGGAGTCATTTGACCTAAAGTCAGATGATAGTTGTGAATAATGCTTACTTGGAAAAATGACAAAGTCACCCTTCACAGGTTCTTGTGCTAGGGGTGAGGGTTTGTTGGATCTGGTACACACAGATGTGTGTGGACCCTTCAAAACTGCCACAAGGGATGCTAATCGTTATTATGTGACTTTTACAGATGATTATAGTAGATATGGATATGTCTACTTAATCAAGCATAAGTTAGAGACTTTTGATAGATTTAAAGAGTTTAAACAGGAAGTAGAGAATCAATTGGGCAGGAACATTAAGATGCTTCGATCCGATCATGGTGGTGAGTATCTTAGTACAGAGTTCCTCGACTATCTTAAGGAATGTGGGGCTGTCTCACAATTGACACATCCCAGGACATCACAGTTGAATGGTGTGGCTGAGAGGCGTAATCGAACCTTATTGGACATGGTTCGTTCCATGATGAGTCGAGCTTCGCTACCAATCTCATTCTGGGGTATGCCTTAGAGACTGTCACCCATATCCTTAATCTGGTCCCTACAAAGAAGGTTCCCAAAACACCTCACGAGATGTGGACTGGAAAAGTTCCTAATCTAGCCCACATCAAGATTTGGGGTTTCTAAGCTTTCGTGAGACACGAGACTCATGATAAGCTCGAACCTCGAAGTGAGAGGTGTATTTTCATCAGCTACCCACAGAAATCATTTGGTTACCTCTTCTACAGACCTAGTGAGAATGTGGTCTTTGTACCAAGGAGGGGTGTCTTGAGAGAGAGAGAGAGAGAGAGAGAGAGAGTTCATAAGCCAAGGAAACAGTGGGAGGCAAATTGACCTTGAAGAAATTCAAGAGTCAAGTGGTGAAGGAACCTCAAACCCTAGCAATCAACCTGAGGAGGAAACTCATGTTGATCCGACAGAAGAGTTTATACCTCTGAGGCATTCCACAAGGGTTAGGAATGCACCTGAGCATTACTATGGTTTCCATATTACTGCGGAAGGTGATACACTTATCAGTGATGAGACACTGGTAAGTCTGGATGAACCTAACAGCTATGCGGAAGCCATGGCAGGCCCCGAGTCTGCTAAATGGAAAGAGGCTATGGACAGCGAGATACAATCCATGTATGACAATCAAGTTTGGAACTTGGTTGACAATGTACCAGGTCGCAAGAAAGTTGGGTGCAAAATAGATCTTCAAGAAGAAGACCGACATGGATGGTAATGTACACACTTATAAGGCGCGACTGGTTGCAAAGGGCTTTTCTCAAACTCTAGGAGTTGATTATGATAAGACCTTTTCACCAATAGCCAAGATTAAGTCTATTAGGGTATTGTTAGCCATTGCTGCATCTCATGACTATGAAATATGGCAAATGGATGTCAAAACCGCGTTCCTTAATGGAAAGTTGGCTGAGGATGTTTACATGAGTCAGTCTGAGGGTTTTGTCAGTACAGAGAACCCTAATAGAGTGTGTAAGCTTGAGAAATCCATTTATGGATTAAAGCAAGCACCTCGTAGATGGAATATTTGTTTTGATGAGAAAGTCAAAGATTTTAGCTTTTCGAGGAGTGAAGATTAATCTTGTGTGTATGTGAAGGCTAGTGGGAGTATAGTTAGCTTTTTAGTATTGTATGTGGATGACATACTACTCATAGGAAATGACATCCCGACCTTGCAGGAAGTGAAGTCCTGGCTCGGGAAGTGTTTCGCTATGAAAGACCTAGGAGAAGCTGCCTATATTCTAGGGATAAGGATTCTGAGAGACCGGAGTAAAAGACTAATTGGACTCAGTCAGAGTACCTACTTGGATAAGGTGCTGAAGAGGTTCAGCATGCAGGATTCCAAGAAAGGAGAGTTACCTATCCAAAGTAATGCCAAACTGAGTAAGACTCAGAGTCTGAGTACAAAGGCTGAGATAGCAGAAATGAGTCGAATACCTTATGCTTTCGTGGTAAGATCGATCATGTATGCTATGACGTCTAGTCGTCCTGATGTGGCATTTGCATTGAGCATGGTCAACAGATATCAGGGGAACCCTGGCAAGGCTCACTGGACTGCGGTAAAGAATATCCTCAAGTACCTGCGGAGGACTAAGGACTGGGTCCTTACCCTCGGTGGGAGTGATGACTTGAGAGTTGTAGGGTATAGTGATGCTAGCTTCCAGACTGATAGGGATAATTTCCGCTCTCAGTCGGGCTGGGTCTTTACCTTGAATAAGGTGTCTAAGTCCATAACTATTTTTGGTATGTACTTGACCCGACCCGGCATGTTCCATTTGGGTTGCATGGCATCATGCAATTGGATAAACTAGAATG
The DNA here is from genome assembly GCF_052849685.1 of Lactuca virosa. NCBI lineage: Eukaryota > Viridiplantae > Streptophyta > Magnoliopsida > Asterales > Asteraceae > Lactuca > Lactuca virosa. Next base: position 93,901,703 of record NC_136431.1, on the reverse strand, counting down.
AGAGAAATAACACTTATGGTTTATTAATATATTTTAAGTTCTAATATATTAATAATATTGTTTAATTAGTTTTGATCAAGAATTAATTTGAAATTAATTAAGTGATCAAAAGATGACTAATTAAACCTATGGGTTGATTATGTAAATCATCCATAAATTGTATAGTGGGCTAAAGGCTCCATGGATTATCAAGTTGGGCTAAGGTCCATAGGATGCTCCGTGGGAGTTACAAACCCATGGGTCATGGAAATGAAGAGCCATGTTACATTAGGGTTTACAAGGTGTAACCCTAATGCAACATACTATATAAGCATACTTATAGCAACCAAAATCGGCTACACTAGTGAGACAAGAGGGCAAGGCCGATTTCAAGTGTTATACAATTCTCTCAAAGTTTATTCCAAGAGCATTTGGTGTTGTGTGAAACATTTGAGGCATCACACTTGGGGTGCTAGGCTCTCAAGGTTTTCAAGGAATCAAATCAACTACAAGGTATGTAATTCTTGCTATCCTTTATGTTTAAAAGTTCCCCATGTATGCTAGATAGGATTTTGAACCTTGGAAATAGTATTTTGCATGTATCTTAGTTAAACATGGATCCAAGGTTTCTAGGGTTGCATGTACACCTTAGGAGTGTTAGAATGCTCAAAACCCTTTAGAACCCTCGAAGCACTCACAATACGATCATCCGCAATCTCAGCCTCTAGGGGGAATCTAAAGTCTCGGGAGCATCGCAAAAACTTCTTGCTAAGTGCAAGAGATACAAAGGATCGGGTAGCACCTGAGTCAAACAGGACATGAGCAGTCATACCATTGACCAAAAAGGTCCCCATACAAGATCAAAGTAATCATAAGCACAAAAAAGGAAAGCAATAAAAGTTATAGATAAAACACATACCAGTAACCACATTCGGCATTACACGAGCCTCATCGGTGGTCAGCTGAAATGTCTTGCTCTTCGCCACAGGAGCTTCCGCCTTGCCTTGGCGGCCATTAATAATCCTCAATGTGGCAGGCGCAAGCGCCGCCATAACTCCCCCATAAAATCTCAGACAATTTGGCTTTTTATGGCCGATCTGATTGCAATGAAAGCAAATTAGAGCACTCATGGGGCAGTCCCTACTCATGTGGCCCGACTGGCTACAACCAAAATGTGTTGAACCCGATACTCGACACACCCCACCATGCGGCTTATCACACTTACCGCAATGGCTACGGCCCTACAGGCCTCTGACATGTGAATCAAAAGTCTTGGGCCTCTTAGTCTAGCCTACCACTGTCTGTACCTGCTCCCGCTTGCGCTTCAACCGAAGCTCCAACTCAATCTCCCACTTACGGGCCTTCTCGATCATATCATTTAGGGTCTTGCACCCCAAGAAGCTCCCGAACTCCCTAATATCCTTTCTCAACATGTCATGTTATCTCGTCTTCCTCATCTCCTCATCCGTAGCATATTGCGGGACCATCAAAGCCCTCTCCTTAAATTTGACGGTGATCTCCGCCATAGTCTCTGTAGTCTGGCAAAGGTCCTAGAACTCTCTCGCCAGCTGATGCACCTCAATCGCTGGTGTAAACTCCCTATGGAACCTCTGAACAAATTCCTCCTAGGTAATGACTGCCACTACCGCTGATCCTACTGATCGGCTAAACTCCTCCAACGAATCTCGTGCTCGGTCCCACAGCAGGCAGGATGCAAATCCCACATTTTCCCCCTCAGGGAAAAAACTCATCCGCTGAGCATTCTCTATGTCAACGATCTAGGGTCGGATAGCAATGGGATCCTTAGCCCCGAAGAACTCAGGAGCTCCACAGGCCTTAAACTCCCGGAATGAGGGAACTCGAGCTCCTATCTGACCCACATCAATCTCAACTCAAAAGGTCATGAGCCTCTCATCCATCAGCTCTAAAATCCCCTCCTTGATGGTACCGAACATCATAGGAGTAGCATCGAAGATACCACAAGTAACCTCTGCTGAAATGAACTCGCGAAGACACTTATCAATCGATTCTGTGTCGAGGCCAAAGCCAGAACTAGAACCAGAATCATCACCATCCTCCAAACTGAAACACAACATATAAACAATCAACATAAGATTCGAGGGGATCCCTCTACATAGGCCTTTTTAGAGTTTCCAAGTATGCTCTTGTCTCAGGTACAGATCATGTGCTTCTAGTAGTAGTACGAGCCTAATACTACCTTTCATACCTACATGTACCTTCCTTAAGGCCAGTCCTGATTTCTCTAAGTCGTCGCACTAAAACCATATACCAGTTATATGCTATACAACATATATGTATTAGGATCTCCTAGGAAGTACCAACTCCTACCAGTCTCGATATCGAGAACCTCAATCAACACCGTTGGTTGCCTTATTCATGCAAGTGATACACAAAACAGGACCACATAGACTATCAAGTGATGATTCAATCCTAAGTTCACAACCAAACAAGGAATAAGAAATGAGGCCAAATCGACCATTCTACGGATATACAATCCTAATCGTATACAACTTTGAAAGCATACACTTAGCAATTAACCGAGACGATATCAATTTCGAGTAATACATAGCATCAAGTTCCACTAGGCTTTAAGGCATCACGTAAATCAGGTAATTCTGTCATATGATTCCTAAAGGTATCCCTAACCCTAATCTACCATGCAGTTCTCATATCAAGCATACTACTCATAATACATAGGCATGGGTAATTTCGGAACCACTTACTTGAGCTCGGCTGATTGCACGCATCACACCCTTTCTTCTTAATAAAAATATTTTAAGAATTTTACTTCATTTTTCTTAAGAAAATTGTCATTTCCTCAGTTTGAGTTCCGACACACCCAAAAGTGTGCCTGAATCCCTCAAACCAAGGCTCTAATACCAACTTGATGGTAATAAAAAATTTCATTTAAAAGTCTACCAAATCATTCATTAATTGCTCAAATCAACATCAAATCATAATATTCAGAACATCAGAGTACAATTATTTCAAATGCGGAAATCATGAAGGGAGGATGATGTGCCATCATGTCGGGCCCTTCCCTTTCGAACTAGAAGTACCTGAAACCATAAACATAAACTGTAAGCACAAAGCTTAGTGATTTTACCCAAAGTACCACATACCGATCATACAACCGGGCTTAACCCTGGGGTATAATGCAACTCGATATACACATATAGGCCCCGCCCTCGGTCCTTGCCCAGGGGTGTATTTCAACCCGATCAACACATATGGGCCCTACCATGGGGCCTTACCCTGGGGTCTATTTCAACCCAAACATATTGTAGTGGGCCCCGCCCTAGGGTATATTTCAACCCATACATACTATAGTGGGCCCCGCCCTAGGTGTATTTCAACCCAGCATACAATCACATATACATCACATAACGGCTATCATTCTAAGTAATACAATAATGGGTCGACATTGGTGACTTTGACCCATGGATATAGTGAGAAAATTCACCTCCAAAGAAGATAATCGTGCCATACACTCGAGCTGCTGTTAATATGGCTCCTCACACTAAGGATATCCCAAAGAAAATAGCCCTAATTAATAATCCAACTTTTATTCCATAATAGATAGTCCAACCAATCCCATATCTTAAATAGGGCAAAAAGGTCATTTGTCCTTCCCATTCGGCCCAAATTCCGAAAGGCCCAACACTAATGATTTAAGGTCTAAAAGGATGGCCCAATTGTTGGAACTGGGTCGTACGCCCCAAGTACCAGATTGTACGCCCCGCGTACGTGATCGATGCGAAGGGAATTGAGGTCAGGGTGCACTACACGCAATGTACTAGGATTTACCCCCGACGTATGCCCCTTAAAGCCAAACTCCCATTAAGGTGTCAATGCTTTAAGACCTTACGTCTAAACTTCAAATCTGAGCTTATTAAGACCTCTAAGTCTATAAAGTTGCAAACATTATGCCTTTGCATGGCTATAAGGAGCCCAACACTAAGAACCTAACTTACTCCATCCTTTTCTACATCATAATTCTTGCATGGGGACATATCAAGATCCAAGCTTGCATTTTTATGACTTAACATGCCCTAAAATGTGTAAAAGGACGACTTAAAGGCTTTGGAGTACCTCATACTCACAAAGACCTAGATTTTGGGACAAAAAAGAAGAAATTCTAAGCTTAACCAAGATCTAGAAAAATATGAGCCAAGTTTGGAGCTTTATACCTCCAAAATGGTGCATAATGAAGTGAAAATTTTGGATCCAAAGTCTTGAGAGCAAAACCACTTCCTTGATGATCTTCCTTCACAACCAAGAAAGCCCACAACTCACACAAAAGCTCAAAATGCTCAAAATAGATTAGGGTTTGCAGGGAGGGTCGATTTTTGGGATGGAGGCTGATAAGAGGAAGGGTTGTGGGACTATAATGGTGCTTATATAGTGCACAAACCCTTAATATTAGGGTTTGGTCCAAATTACGTGCGTACCGGTGTACGCTCAACGTACATGCACGGGGCCAAGTACGCCCAACGTACCAAGGTGTACGCGCAACGTACACATGCTGCACTCACTTATTACGAAAATGCCATTGGAGATCAATCTTGCAAACAAAACTTAACTCAATGGTCAAAAGCGAATACCTGAAAAATTAGATGTTACATCACATATATTTAAATATTTTGCAATCTTCACCGGTATTTGCTTTTTCGCCAGTCAATGTTTCCATTTATTTGTTCAGTGTTGCATCCTACTTCCAATAATATTATAATTAAAGAACGATATTTTCATTAATTTAGTAGATTTTTAATAGTACAATGTTGTAATGGGATTAATTTAGTAGATTTTTAATAGTACAATGTGGATACAATGGAAGTAAGAAAGATGTTATACTTAAAAATGTTTAAATAAGATAGAATCAATGTTTACCATTGTTTCTTTTATCTATTTATTGTTTGGTTTTTTTTTTTTTTTGCAGCTTATCTACTTCCTTTGTTGATGTGTATGCTACTTAGTACTTCTTTTGTATATATATATATAACCGTGGATTTGGATGTTCATTATGCTTGGGGTTATCTTATTTGAAGATAATTATTTTCTTTTTGACGAAATATTGCTTGCACAGATACCTCTAAACATTTGGTTTATATCTTGGCTACATATGTTTTGAGGTTATGTTATTAGGAAAGTAGTTTTTTTTTTTTCTTTTTGACAAAATATGTTTATATTTTGTTTCGTATATTGCAGCGACACAATGAGCGTCTAATCATCATAAGCTCGAAGGACAATCAAGACGTTCTTATTGATGCAAAAAATGCTCTTCACAAAATTGGCAATTTAGTTCTCGTGGTAATGAGATATTTAATGTTGAGTTTTTAAAGCTTTATTCTACTTTTACTTTGGGATAACTATAAGTTCACTGTTAAAATGCATAGTATTAAATCTTTTTGTTAGTACCCAAAACCTAACATTTGTCATCTACTAAGCAATTAGTTAGTTTCTGGTGAGACTTTAATGCTTTTATCATTTTAATTTTAAGCTCCATTTATGTGCCAATATTTATGGATCAATATGATATTAGTAAAGGGAAATGCCTATATTTTGTCTTTTTTACCATCTAATAAATACTTTTTAAATATTGACACTTTTTGATAAAACAACCGTAAAACAATGTTTTCTCATTTGGGAAGTGGTGTTTTTAAGCAGTTACATTCGATGAGATTTTTTTTAGGGTCAACCCACACGGCTATTGGTGGTGGAGGGAAGAAGTTTTTGATTATATGGATGTCAAAGATGATACATGAACCATTGATGGAGTTGAATTAGTTAATGAAAGATAATTAAAATGTTCATGGACAAATTCACTTGCATCGTAATGTGTCACATTTTCAACTACTCTATAATATAAACCAAAGATTCAGTAATAATATTAGAACTTTACCAAAAAGAATCGGTGATCTAATGTGTCACATCTTCAACCACTCTATAATATAAAGGGATAATGACTTGAAAGGGTAACAAACTTTTGATTTTGTTCATATTTAGTCACTAAATTTTTTTTCATTCTCTATTTGCCACTGAACTATTGAAACTGTTCACATTTTAACCTTATGACCAGTAACAACCGGTCATAAGGGTAAAATGTGAACATTTTCAATAGTTCAGTGGCAAATAGATAATGAAAAAAAGTTTAGTGACTAAATGTGAACAAAGTCGAAAGTTCGTTTCCTCTAAAAAATTTCAATGACTAAATGTGAACAAACTTCCTCTTGTATTATGTTTTAGAAAATTATTTATTTTTGTTAAATTCTAGCAACATTTGTTGATGAAGAAATCTATGAAATAAAACAACAAAACCCCAAAAAATATATTAAAAAAAACGAAAAAACGAAACCGAAATAAAAAACCAATGGTTTGATATTTTCCAAAATAAAAAATCAAAATTTTCAATCTGAATTTGGTTTAACAAAAAAATAAATCATTCTCACTCATAGCTATTAAGAAATTGTGTTTCATTATCAGAAATTACGTTGTATACCAAAGAAAAAAAAATTAAAAACCTTATTTTTTAAAAATAGTTCTTTAAATATGAATTGTTTTTTTCTAAAACCTTTTAAAATTATGAGTGACTTTTTTGAAAGGAAAAAAAATAGTCACGTTTTAATTGTTGAATATATAGCTATTTTTTTCAAAAAAAAAATATTTTTGTAAAGGTAATATGGATGGGTGGTTTGGGCGCAACACTTCATAAAACATGTTAACAGTTTTACTTAACTCTATATGCCTAGTTAAATAATCATAAATTTCAATAATTATTCAAACTTTTTAAGAAAATACAATCTCAAATATAAATCAATTGTCCGGGTAATTAAAAATGTCTAAATTCTAAACAACTTGACTTTCATTTTCGATATCTTTTTTAATAGTAATATCCTAATATGATGTATGTCAATACATAGAGTATAGCAATATATATATATATATATATATATATATATATATATATATATATATATATATATATATATATATATATATATATATATAAAGTGTATCAATGTACGTATGCATTTTTTTTATAAACAATGTATATGGTTTAATGTATATCAATTTATATGTTGCATAATTTTATAACACAAAATTCACACATATAATATTAGGATAAGTTTTATACATATAATATTGCATAGTTCTATAACATAAAACTTATACATATAATGTTGGTTTCGTTTTTCGTTTTTTATACCTTTTCGGGGGTTTTTTTCATAGATTTCTTCATCAACAAATGTTATTAAAATTTAACAAAAATACATAATTTGCTAAACCATAATACAAAAGGAAAGTTTGTTTACATTTAGTTATTGAATTTTTTTTAGAGGGAAACGAACTTTCAACTTTGTTCACATTTAGTCACTAAACTTTTTTTCATTTTCTATTTGCCACTGAACTATTGAAACTGTTCACATTTTACCGGTCATAAGGGTAAAATGTGAACAGTTTCAATAGTTCAGTAGCAAATAGAGAAGAAAAAAAAGTTTAATGACTAAATGTAAACAAAGCCGAAAGTTTGTTACTCTTTCAAGTCATTATCCCTAATATAAATCAGTAATAATATTAGAACTTTACCGAAAAGAATTGGTGTTCGAGTTGCTAAATAGTTGAAATGTAATGTTTTCTTACACCATAAGTGTTTAATGAAATAGCTACTTAAAAAGTATAAATACAAAAAACTATTTCACTTTAATTTCATTTGGAGCCGTTTTTCAAAGTCACACCATTAAATTTTCATAAAGACATCTTCCACCCCAAGCAATGCGCAATGCGCATAACATCCTTCTAGCAATAAAAGTATATTTGTTTTTTTCCTAAAATAATATATATATATATATATATATATATATATATATATATATATATATATATATATATATATATATAAAAGCATTTTCTCTAACGTATTAAAATCAAATTTCTTTTAGTCACTAATCTAAGTGATTACGATTGGGTGGGAAGTAGTTAAGCATTTGGTGAACCCCATCATCAACTATGATAAGGACTCAAGTGTAATCCCATGTGGTCCATCGTATCGTACACCTAATCCTAGGACTGTTTGGAAATTGGTGGGCGGTTTATTGTTTATAAACGATATCTAAAATTAAATATATATGACAGTTCATTTTATATATTTTTTAAAGACTTAAAACTATTTGATTCGTTAATTTGTAAATAAAAAACGACATTTCAGAAATTTCTTTGTTAAATTAATATATCAAATTTACTTGTTTTAGATAGATATTATATCAAATTTACTTGTTTTAGATAGATATTATATGTTTTTAGTTAGAAGCAAAAGTTAATATTTTTTTAGTTTTAAAACAAGGCAAGATATTTTATTGTAAAAAAATTACATATATCTTTACAAAGTAGTTCAATCGAATTTTACACCCTCCACTAGTATAACAAGATATTAATGAAATTCATGATCATCCAATTTTAGTAGTCTTAGGTTAAAAGAGAATTATTATCATAAATAATTATAAAGCTTGCTAAAATTTATTTGTTTCCTAAGATTATACTATTTTAACATAAATTAATATTTTTTAATATAATATTGATTACCAAATATTTCCATCAATTTTTAAGTCTCCGATATTTAATGTAGAAAAATGAATATGAGTTTTTCTTTTTAAAAATTTTTGATTACACGTATCTACTACTTTCCTCATAAATCTATATATTATTTAGTAATTTTTAATTTATTTCAAAACTATGTATTTATCGAATTACAATAAATGTAGATGACATTAACATGAATATCAAAATCCTTTTAAAATTTTCTTCTTAATATATTTCCTTTCATTGCTAAATTTATGAAAAAAAAAAAAGGAAAATTTTATAGAAAAACCAATAAATTTAACTAATTGTTAGAAATTTATTGCGAAAAAAAATAAACCGACAGAAACGAAACAGAAGTGATAACTAAAGTCACAGCTGCCGTGACCTGATTTAGCTGACCTACATTTACCAACGTAACTAGATTCCGCCACGTGTCACATTTTATTTCGTTCTCATACACATGTAAAAGCCCTTGTTATTCCGCGAAGCAGTGAATCATAACCCACTCACAGTGTAACGGAGATCGCGTGTCTCATTTTACTGTTAACAACTCCCTGCAAAAAGGCGCCACCCCACAACAGAGACTGTGTGATTACAGAGGAAGGAGAGAATACAGATTAGAGAAAAGAGATCAAAAGTGTTTTAGTGAGAGAAAGCTTCATTCTCTCTCTCTTTATATATACATATACATACACCATATGTTTGTATATATATAGTTAGATTCGTAGATAGATAGAAAGCGAGGTTGACGAATTCATCATCACGGCGGCCGGAAAAGAAGCGATCATTCGATCAATGTAGGTAACATAATCGCCATGTTAGAATAATTTTGTTTGTTTGTTCTGCGATCGGTAAATTGTCTTACTTTTGCACAGTGATCGAATGATTAACTGATTATGTGAATTGTGATCTAAGTTTTTGATCGGAAATGAAATCAAATTAAAGTAAAAAGGAAAGCTTTGGTTAGTTCTACGTTTCTGTTTCTGTTTGTGTCAAGCAATTGAATTTCGTGGAGTTTCTGCAACAAACAATTTCGGAAAGAAGTAGCGGAAATTAGGAATTAGTTATTGCGTTTGGTTTTATTCATATGTTATTTATGTTATTACAATAGCGAATTAGAGGAGCTTTTGGTATATTTGTGCTTGATGATGTTGATTAAATCAGAGTATTGATGACTTGAACAGATTATAGTAGTTTGATTTAATTCAGGTACAATGTTTCCTTTGTAGGATTTGCATTTACTCCTGTTGATCTGCTAGTATACTGTATACCCATTGAAGAATGTTTGAAAAATTGATGTCAATTTGTTTAAGAAACACTCTTGTTTAATAAAGGGGAATTCATGAATGAACTGTCATCTACAAACTGAATTCAACATCCTCCATAGTTTGAGTGGAAGCTTAATGGATTTCTTTGAAGGGCTTACATATGAGCATGTCAATTTCATTTTTTCTGATGTTACATATCCTCAGGTAATCATCTAGACATAACCTTTACCTTCTTTATTATGTGTAATTTGTTCATTATGGTTTCTGTGAAAATTTGAGGAATCATATAACTTACAGGATAGCACAAACTATACAATGAATACCAGTTCATACAAGTTTGCATATTCAGAACCTGGGAATTTCTCATACTATGATTATTTTAATGCTTATGCAATCAATGATCCAATATATGGGAACAATGGATTCACTAGACAACTAGAAAATACTTCACCCATGAATAATGAAAGAAGTACACCTGTACATATGCAACAAAATGGACATTCAATTTCAACCTCCAATTCCCATACCAATTCTTCAGATAGTAAGCATTGAATTATTTTTCCTTTTCTCAAATGTTTTATACTAAACCCCAAAACTAATAATTTTCATATTCAAATTTTCAGATCAACGGAGTAATCATAATCATAATCACAATCCTGGTGATCATCAGGTCTAATTTCTAAAGCATTCTCACTATAAACTCTTTTTCTTTTTAAGATTATGTGTTAAAAGTTATAACAAGGTTACATGTATAAATTTATATAGGTTGTGTGGGAAGATAATGTTGATCTTGACAACATGACTTATGAGGAATTGCTAGAGTTAGGTGAGGTTGTTGGAAGTCAAAGCCGTGGTCTATCTCAAGAAGCTATTTCCCTTCTCCCTGTTTCAAAGTTCAAGTGTGGCTTCTTCTGGAGAAAAAAATCAAAAAGCGAAAGGTAACAAATACTTCATTTTATAGACTATATATCCATGGAATAAGGGTTAAAGTAAAAAAGGGGAGACAATAAAAGGTAGATATTGTATGAAATGCACAAATAGATAAAAAGACAATAAAACTAGTTTTTACCATTAGATAAAAAAGTAAAAAAAAAAAAAAAAAAAAAAAAGGACAAAAGTAATAGCATCTTCAATGGGAGGAAATATTTAGAATCTACCTCAAAACTAGTTTTTACCATTAGAGACAATGCATAAATAATCCAACCATTTGATCTGAACTAAATGTTTTTTTATATCTTTTGTCGTGTAATATTTCATTTTAAAAAATTAATGTTTGTGTAAAAAATGACAAGGTTTTATAATACGTTTAATTATAGAAAATAAAGTTTTACAAATGGTCAATAATCGGATAAGTTTTAAGTTACTAAGCTTTCGTCTGATAAAGTTAGTGGAAAGCTGATATGACAAAACATAAAATGTCTGCATGGCAATTCTGTCAGATGTGTGATATGTCAGATGGAATATAAACGAGGTGAACGTCAGATCACTCTTCCTTGCAAACACATCTATCACTCGGGATGTGGAACTCAATGGCTTAGCATCAACAAGGTAAAATCGTTTTAGTTTTTTTGGTTTATTTACATTATTGCCATTCTTGTTTTTTTTTTTTACTCTGACTAATATTTAAACTCATATTATTAATAGGCTTGTCCTATTTGCTACAAGGAGGTGGTGGTTCATATTCCAAAACATTCTGAAAAATTAAGTAAGTGAACATAGAAAAAGGAAAGTGGTTTCTTAATACCCCTAATTTTATTAGAGTAATATTTTTATTTTTCTAATTGGATGAATATCTTATGTGTTAAATAAGATTACAGAGTGATTAGAGTTTGCATTACCTTCCATTTACCATTTACTTTTTTTTTTCTTTTTAACGTGTCTTCTTGTACTTTCATGAGGTTTTTTTTTTTTAAGATGACACTTGAATGATCACTTTGCGTAGGCTTATGTACTAAAAAATGTTAAATGCAAGAAATAGGAGCTTAAGTTGGTTTTGCTTACTATAACATTCTACTTTTATCTTTTCCTATTACAACATTGTAGTTTAATAAATTTACCCTATAAGAGTATTCGTCCGAATACAATGCAATTTTCCTTACCATAATTGGGTAGATTTTTTCTAAGACAAAATTACTAAACTAACCATAATTTGATGAAACTTAAAGAAAATATTCCGAAATATTCTTTTTTTTTTTTTTTTTTTGCAAATTAACCAACAAGTCTAGAATGGGGCTTTCTGGATTGACAAAAAAATATTTTTTCTAACAATATATATATATATATATATATATATATATATATATATATATATATATATATATATATATATATATATATACACACACATTTTAGACTGATATTCCGGATTTTAAAGAAAAAAAGAACTCTGAAATTTCAAAAACAAGTCAGAAATCAGATTAACAATTCCTTTTTTTTTTCCTAAAATTAACAAAAATTAAACAAACATAATAAATGGAAAGTATTTACGATATAAAAGCTTAAAAGCAGACATTTTATTAAAAAATGACGATATTACATACCTCAAAATGGATATTTAAGAAATAAATAGAAACAGATTTCTTTGAAAAAAATTGTGATAATTAAAGAAAAAAACTGAAATTTCAAAAACAATTCATGAAAAAATGGTTATTTTTTCAAAAAATAAAAATAAAAATGTTATTTCTTTTACAAATTTATAAGGGTTAATTTAGTTAATTTCCTTTTTTTCTAATGTCCTGAATAGGAAATGAGAGAAAGTACAATGCTATAACTATGTCGATTTTACAAAGTAAAATGTATAGGAAAAAAAAATGAAACAAGATGTATCGTAAAGAAACAAGTGAAAATATGTTGCTGTTTTTTTTTTAATATTTATTTGGGTGTTGGTAAAACAAATTATATTTTCGGGGTTAATATGGTTCATGCCAAAAAGTCCAATGGGCCATATTAAATAAATACACTTTTGGTATATTAAAAACAACACCAACTCCACCACAAATTGAAGAGGACTGATGAGATCATAATACCACATCAGAATTCACACATCTACTCAAAGGACTTGATTAGAAAAAGAGATCAAACCATCTTTTTCAACTCTTACATAATGCATATAAATAGCTCCATTTTAATTAAAAAAACAAAAGAACTAAAAGTAAATCCTCAAGCCTTCCTTTTCAAACCTAATGCAATCAACACAATTGCAAGATAATCAAATCTTAACCCGGACTTTATCAGTTGTAACTTTTTATCGTTCCATGGCGGATATCTAAACCATATATCTATAAAGAAGCTCCTTGTTAGCACCACCTTCTCATGACTAAAATTATCAAACGAGTATTTTCCATGATATCTTCCAAACCCACTCCCGCCTGTTCCACCAAACGGTAAAGTATCCACCACGTACTGCATTTATTTAAAATTTATAGAAAAAATTAATTTCAAAAAATAATAGAAAAAGAATGGCATCACGAGTTGAAGAATTACGTGAAGGATGACATCATTGAACGTGAGGCTTCCGGATGATGTCTCGGAAACCAATCTCTTTTGGAGATTATTGTCTTTTGTAAAGGCATATAGAGCAAGCGGGCTCGGCCTTGATCTTATGAAGTCAATACTGTCTTCAATTTTCTCCAACTGCATCCAAAAAGTTGTACTTGTCATGTTAACATAGAAAACAAATATTGTTTGCTTTGGGCAATCCAATAGAAAGACTTTCGAGAGGGTCATCCATCTTGGAGTACTGATGATAGGATCCAGTGCTATCACAATTTAAAACATGTTTTAAAAAGAAAGATATCCACATCCTTGTAAGAAATTCTTCATTTTCCCTCCAATTAATATAGGACTGACTTCTGATTGGAGGGGAATGAAAAATTACTTTTATAAAGGTGTTGATGACTTCCTTCCAATACATGTTTTTAAAGCCACGAGGACACCACCGAATCTCATTTAAAATATATGGGTAAGCATGCATGGGCAAAACCAATACAATCAGCGATGATTTTTTTGGTTATTTTGTAAATAAGCAATTAAGCTCAAAAAAACAGGTAAATATTTACAAAATAACACTTGAGTTTTTTAATAAATAAATATGAGTTTTTTTTCAAATTAATTTAGTATTATATAAAAAGGAATTTTTTTAGAAAAGTCCTTAAACTTTTAACTCTATTACGAAAAAATCATTTCTGATTGTATATTACAATTTCGCCCTGAAAACCGACATTAGCCAGCAACAATGGTTATTTTACAAGTGTTTACCGGATTTTTAGGCTTAATTGGAAAAGAAAAAAACAAACAAACAAACTGAGTTTTGCATTAATAAAACAAAATTTTAGGGACTTATCAAAATGGAAAATATCTTGGTAGGTCTAGGTAACGTGTTACACTTAAATGGTTAATTCACAACATTTAATGGATTGAAGAAATCTTTCTTACTGTAATAATTGGAAGTAATGGACCAAAAATTTCTTCGGTCATAATTGCAGCATCAAGTGGGGGATCGACCAATATTGTCGGCTCAATGAACCTATATTTCCAAGTAATTTAATTGAAAGAAATATATCAACCCAAAGTTAGTATATAGGTTTTGTATGATTAAAATAAATTATACTCGTAACACATGTATTCTAAATGTTTTAAAACATTATACATATAAATATATAGCAAAACTAATATTTTTTACCCACCCTCAAAAAGATCAAAACAAAGGACTTACAAGTTCTCTTCATCAAACAACCCACCATAAACCACAGAAGATTTGACCATGTGTTCATCTAAGAGACTCTTCAATCTTGAAAAATGCCTCTTGTTAATTATCTTAGACATGCTATTAGATCCATTTGGATCATCTCCAAAACATTGCTTGATATATTTTTTCAATAATTCCACCTAAAATAATGAAACCATTGCATAAATTTATGATAAACAGATTAGAAAAAAAAACGCAATTCGACATTAATATAAATATTTTCCTTTACGATTTTACCAAATTTGACAAATTCTTTTTCTCAACAAGGATATAATCAATGCCGATACAAGCTTGTCCGGCACTCGCTCCAAACTTCCCCCAAACGATTCTTTTTGTCGCCATCTAAAAGTGAAAATTAATAAAATTTATTACTAATTAGTACACATAATATTTAAATGTCATTGATTCATAAAAAATTGAAGTAAATTAAGAAAATGATTATGTGCTATAGTAAAAAGTAAAAACTACATGTTTAATCCAATTTCTGTTGTTTTAGGGTATGTGGTATGGTTTAACCACACCTCTTACTTTTTGTCCCTTTAATTTCATTTAATAAATACTTAAAAAAAAATTAATTATTATTAAAATAATATAAAATAAATAAAAATAAAATTTTTTCATAGATGATCGGCGTTCTGCAACAACAATTTTAAATCTTTGGCATGTTGCTTTTCTCCGCATGTTTTTCCCTTACACATTTTTTCTTTCTTCAACTCCATATGTACGTTAAAATACAAAATACGAATTATGACGTTGGAACGATTAAAAATCTTTATACGGCCTCAAGCAGGCCCCTCGAGCCCTAATCTAGCGATTTGTTGGCCATGCTCTACACCTCGATTTTTACCACAACAAAACTGATTCCCCCGACTCGTCTCTTTTGTGCTAGAGGAATTATGGTTTATGTTGGAGATCTAGATACCCCTTGGATCGTGTGGACACTTTCCGAAATGATATTTCTACCTTATGTCTGAGTTGCAAGAAATTCAACCTAGGATAATCGAAGAGGACACTTACGAATGTAGGGATAGAAATCGTAAGCCAAATTGCTAGAAGGATTTTATGTTCGTCTGAAGAAAAAAGAGCTAATATTTTTGTATCTCTTCTCAAAAAGAAGAGTCGTTTCTATAATAAACGATATTTAGGGTTTGCCTCTTAGGGTGGCCGTCATGGGTTACTTTGAAAGCAAGTAAGGGAAATCCGGAATTTAATGACGAAATCAATGGTTTTTAAAACTGACGAATTTCGTCAGTTTTACCATAATCACCCTCAAGAACTCGATTTTCCCACCCAGCCAGGGGCTCTGCCCCTTGGACCCCGCTAGGGGCGCTGCCCCTAGACCCCGCCAAAGGGACGTTGCCCCTTGGTAAACCCCGGACCCAGTGGCATTGCCCCTGGACCCCCGACTTGTCGTCAAACCGACTTTCAATTCGATCTTATACATGCGTACACCCCGTACATACTCGCACATATATTAGAGTACAAATTATGAAACCCCTTAGTTGACATGTTAGTTCCAATTACATAAAATGACATGGTGACACTAAAATCACCAACATTTTGTATTGTATTTTTTGTATTTACCCCAATGTCCTTTGTATATATCTTATAATATATTATAAAATATATTAGTCATATCTTGAATTTTAAGAGGAATAAGTTACAAAGTTTTTTGTACATATCAATTATACATAAATAAATCATTAATACTTGCCAAAAATTTGAAGCCTTGAATTAAGGAATGTTATTAACAAACTAGTTTATAACCCGTGAGAAACCACAGTTATAAAATTAATTAAACTTTCACAGTAAAAAAACTTAAAATTATTAATCAATTGTATCAAATAAATTATTTTAAATAAGTTATTAATTAAAATATTTTTTTAGTTATATAAAATTATAATCGTTGATTTAAATAAATACATGAAATTATATCACCTTATAATATATATTAATTTTATTTTATTTTTTTATTGTAGTGTTAAATGTAATTAGAGTGTGAAATTTAAAATTTAAAATTTGAAATGAAAAATCAATTATCAATTATTAATTTAATGTAATTAGAGTGGAAAATTTTAAAATTTAAAATTTAAAATTGAGAATTAATAGGTTGACATGTGACATATAATATTAATGACGATTTCTAATATTGTGACACTTGTCAATAGGAGAATAAATTTATTCTTTTATTAGAATAGAGATTTAATTTGGAGTAAAACGACAATTTTAAAATATTAAATTTATGTATATAAATTAATTTGCATGTCTTAAACTAGACACCGATGTTAATTTATTTATATCAAATATATAAACAGACGATATAAATATAAGATTTAAACATAAATATTTTATTTAAAAGTGGAAATTTTTTATACATAATAAATTAATAACTAATAATTAATTTTTCATAAAAAAATTATTCGTCAAAAAAGTTGTTTATCGTCGTCGCTTTGCTTGTACACACATCTAATATATATATATATATATATATATATATATATATATATATATATATATATATATATTGAGATTGAATAGAACGTCGAACCCCACTTAAAATGAGAAATTTTTTCAACACAACATTTAAAAAAACACATTTTTAGACTCCTATAGTAGCAAAAATCGTTTTTCGTCATATGCATATAAAGTATCTGCATATGATGACGTCATATGCATATTCTCTTCTGCACAATAGTATTTTTCAAGAAAAAAACACATGATTAGGATTTTATACCGGTGACTAAGATATTTGTTAAAAAAAAAAATTATGAAAATTATTTTTTGGCATATGTTTATAAAGTATGTACATCCCCATCTATACATATGCACGAAATATAGATCATATATAAAAATAAATAAATAAATAAATAAAATAAAATAAAATAAAATAAACACCACCAAACATACATGTAAGTGTCGAAGAAGTTTGTTTTAAAAAAAATTTAAAAGGTTTTTTTTTCATATGCATATGACGTCATTATATGCATAATCGTTATATGAAGAAAAATGATTTTTTTCTAAAGTTTTTCCATATCTCTTAATCATTGCTATAGGAATCTAAAAATGCGTTTTTATTAAAAAAAATGTTGCGTAGAAAGAAAGTTTTCATTTTAAATAGGGTTTTTTATCGTTTTTTAGTTTTCATTTGATCTCAACTCTCTCTCTCTCTCTCTCTCTCTCTCTATATATATATATATATATATATATATATATATATATATATATATATATATATATATATATATATATATATATTGCAATGCATGATAATTCTTTCAAGAAAAATATTGAATCTATTAGTGAGTTGGATGGACCAAAAATGTAGAAGTAGTAGGGGAGGTAGGAATTGACGTTTCTTCAGTTTTTCAAATACATGTTGGTTTCGGTAATACTGCTTTGTTTTGGTTAGACGATTGGACATGTTGTGGTTCATTGACTACACGATTCCCAACTCTTTTTGCCATTGATAAGAAAAAATCATGTTATACTGAGGAGAGAATCTTGAATAATAGATTTGTCGGGGCTTGGAAGAGAATTCCTAGTAGCTATATTGAAATCGAGGAATTGAGAGGTTTAAAGGGTTGCACAGAAGAGATGGTTTTAAGTAACAAGTCGGATATTTGAAATCAAAGTTCTCTCCTAACGGGAACTTTTCCGTTCATGATTCATTGATTTGCGTGTCATAATCGATTCTAAGTTTACTGTTCCTATGTCTAATCCGACTGTTTGGTTAAGGTTGGTCCCGTTGGAAACTATTGTCTTTCTTTGAAGGGGTTGTATTGATAGGCTTCTTCGGTTGTGGCTCTCGCCCGAAGGGGTATTTCTATCTCGAACATCTCATGTCAGTTCTGAAATGGTGGAATCGACGATTCCAATCATTTTTTCTTAAGTTGTCCTCAAGTGGAAGTTTTCCTAAGGTGGATCTTCACTTGGTGTAGTATCCCATGACAGAATTTTAATTCAGTTGGGGGGCTTAGGCAATTTGCTACAACTTGGGAAAATTTTCCAAAAAAAAGAAGATTTTGTTGGCCTTCCTCTAAGGTTTCTTATGATATATTTGGAAAGCGAAAAACAACAACATTTTTAATAATTTAAGTGCTTCTTTTTCTATGTTGGCGGATAGTGTGCTCGCTATGGTGTTTGGTTAGATCAAACATAGAGGTAATTACGGGAATTGTAAATGGACTGTTTGGGTTTGCTTTCCCTTTGGTATCATGTAATCGTTTTTGTTTGTACTATGTTTTTTGTTTTTCTTTGCCCGGCCTTGTTTCTGTATAGACTATGTTTTTTAATAAAATTTTGCCGTTTCCAAAAAAAAAAAAAACAAAAGAACCCGTGACTATGAACCATGTACCAAAACTAAAATTTAGACCGAACCTAAGTTTACTATGCCACATACACCATTTTTCTAATTTACTCTTTTTATAAAATAGACTAAATTTTAATATACCATATTGATATTTTTGTGTTCGACTCTTTCTAATAAAAATAGAATTTACCTTAGTGTCCCGAGAACTGGAAAATGAATCAATCAAAGCAGGGCATTTTCCACCCAACTCTAAAGTCACAGGAGTTAAATGTTGTGCAGCGGCTAACATCACAAATCTACCCACTCGTGTACTCCCTTTCAATAGAGCATTAAAATTAAAATGCTGTAAAATATCATTTTATAGGGTTGTAAAAGAAGTCGAATTCGAACCAGTGAAGAAAATCTTTGCAAATTTTTGTTGAAGGAGTTTTTCACCGATATCTGATCCACCTTCAATAACTTTAACTGCGGTAGAGTCAAGATAATCATGGATTGTTTCAGCAAGAATCGAAGAACACATAGGAGCTAATTCTGACGGCTTCAGAATTACTGTGTTCCCTGCAGCTAATGCCCCGATCATTGGTTCCAAGGATAACCCTAAAAATTCAAACATAAGAATTTGCATAGAAAATCATATATATTATGTTACTAATGAAAATAGGCAATGGTTATATATATATATATATATATATATATATATATATATATATATATATATATATATATATATATATATATATATAGAGAGAGAGAGAGAGAGAGAGAGAGAACTAGAAAACTTTTTTTTATACATATTAAAATTTGATAACAAATTTCATCTGAAAATGGATATAGTTTATATAAGAGAGATTTTTATAAATAAAAAAAAAAGTCTACATTTGCATATGCATATTAAAAAAAATGTATATGTAGAAAAATATAAAATGTATATGCATCAAATAAATATATTTTTTGAAAAACTTTTTTTAATGTTAATTTTGAAATATATATAACATTTTCGCTGAAATCAACAAAAACTATTTTAAAAAAAATTAGTTCGGCGGAAATATATATATATATATATATATATATATATATATATATATATATATATATATATATATATATATATATATGTAATTTCAAAATAATGCATTTTTGAAGCATATTGATATTATTTTGTGCATATGCATACGCAGAAAAGTGTTTTCTCAATTATTTTAGATAACCCATACCAATTCACATATGAAATTTGGTCAAAAATGCATTTTGATAAAATGTTCAATGAGTTCCCTCCCTCAATTTAGTATGGGTGACCGGCTTATTTGGTAAAATGTTAAATTGCAAACAATTACCGGTTTTAAGATATATATATATATATATATATATATATATATATATATATATATATATATATATATATATATATAAAGAATAAATCTATTATGAAGCCATACTAAATCAATTATGAAGCTAAAATATAAGTTAATACAAACAAACATAAACTTTTCAAAAAGAACAATCATAGTCCATAGATTTCTTAGTTTCAAAAAATATCCATATATAATTGTTAAAAATGATATAGTTTGGATGAAGACAGAAATCTTTTTCCATACGGTTATACTATTTTGTCGCAAGAAATGGTATAAAGGGTGTTTATGTAAAAATATTAAAAGTTGGAGGTGGAATTGAGTACCAATCGGGAAGTTCCAAGATGAGATAATGAGAACAACACCCAGAGGCTCCGGAACTAACTCCGCTTTGCTTGGGAATGCAGCCAGGGGCAATCTCGCCTGTTAACAATTTATTCACGAACGGAATTTACTATTTTACCCTTGAACAGATTCAATCATTGAGTTTTCTACTTTTAGGTAAAATATCATGAACATTTACTACTGTAAATTAAAAACAAACATGTGGAGTCCATAATCATAACTAGTCATTGTGTTTGGTGTGCATGAAAAAGATATTTCAGTATCATTTAACAAAACAATTAATGCAATTGAAAAATATGAAAAAAAACTAACTTATTATCATTATTATGATAATAGATACAAAACAACTCTCACAACCTACGATATAAAAGTCATTTACTCAAAGTCATAAATGTTGTCCTAGGTCAGGGTTTCTTGTCCAGAAAAAGATAAAACCGTAAAAACTTGTCGACAAGTTCAAGAATAATATTTTTTTTCACCAATTTTATCGTATCTTAAAAAGTATAGTTTGAGTTTATTTATTTTTTCATTTATATGGTTAGTATGGTTAGTGCAAAATTGAAACTTTCATGATGGAAAATTGAAACTTTCATGATGGAAAATTGAAACTTTTATTTGTCGGATGCTCTGCCCCTCAACCTCTTATAAACAAAATGAGTCTATAAGTAAATTTTAGCCCAAATCGTTTAGATAATATTGCTAAGCCACTTCTAAGTTACATATACTATAAGTAAAACAATTATTATCTTATATATTATAAAAAATATCAGTCATATCTTGAATTTTAAGATATACAAAATAATATTTTTTTTACAACTTAATTATGCATAACAAAATCATTAATATTTGTCAAAATTTTGAAGACTTGAATTAAGGAAGATTATTAAAAATTTAATTTGGAGCAAAATAACAATAAAATCTTATAATATAAAACTCAATGAGAAAACTATTCGTCAAAATAATTATTTATCGCCGTTGCTTTGCGCGGACACATTTAGTATAGAAAGTAGAGCCCATGATTTGACTTAAAATACACCTCCTCCACCTTCATTTATTTTGACTCTACCCCCTATTTTTTTAGTTTAATCAACTTAATACCCTCGTTTATGTCAATTTTTTGGTATCAATTGATTATACCCCCATTTGTTCATAGCTATTTTTATTCGTTTTGACATCTTTATTTCCAATTAAAAATTTTGTTTCCGGCTACATTGCTATATTTATGCGATTTCAATTCTTTAATCGATAAAAGGGAGGCTAATCAATAAATATTAGTCGATTCTTATAGTCAGTTGAAAACTTTATAAAATTGATATTAATGGATGAATATTAGTCAATGTTTATGGTATTTCGAAAACTTTTTAATATTGATTTCTTATAATGGTTAATGTAGCTTCTATTATATATCGACAAATTTTTCTATCAATTTTTCTTTTAAAATTTTAAACTCTACTTCATTTGGGTATAATAATATATTTTAATATGTTATACGACACCAGGCTGTTAACCCCTTTTATTTTTAAATTCTGGCTCAACTCCTCGAGACATTTTAGGATAAGACAGAAACCAATCTTGGAGTTTACTCTATTTTCTCTTTCTTCATTCTTCATGTGCCTTAAAAGCTAGATGGACAAAATTGAAACATATTGCATAGTGTAAGTTACCTTTTTGCCAGCCATCCATTGCTTCAAGTTTCCCAAAGCATAATTTATAGATTTCACCACTGTTCCAATCTGCAAAATTTTTGCATCATTTGGATCTTACGTTTCACAATAAAAACACACAGATTTACACACACTAAGTGGGTATTTGGATTTTTGATAAAAAATTATATAAGTTTTCTACGATTCAAAATAATGGAAAAAAAACAAACAAGATAAGAAGTCGAGTGTAATAAAACAAAACTCAATTATCAACATAGATGCACAACTATAAAATTATTTTTATTTTTAATGAATTTGTGGACCACTTAACAGATAAGTATATAAATGAAAATTTTATCAAACTATTAAAGTCTTTAAAGTTTAAGTAACTGATTCTGATTTGAAATGAACTAAGAAACTCTAAATTCAGTCGAATCATTTTTCATGGAAAATCGAACTTGAAATACTTTGTTATCATTTAAAAAAATCAAGAATATGTGAAAACTACCTCATCTCTATAGGCTTCGACATGATGCTTGCCTAGATCTTGTTTAAGAGCCATGAAAAAATCGTTTTCTCTATCTTCAAGGATATGGAGTAATCCTTGGAGTTGTGAAATCCTCCATGATGATTCCTTTGTTTTCCCGGAATGGAAAGTTTCCCTCAATTCCTTCAAATCTGATTCCAATTGACTTTGCATTTTGGATGATTTG
Organism: Lactuca virosa; assembly: GCF_052849685.1. Lineage (NCBI taxonomy): Eukaryota > Viridiplantae > Streptophyta > Magnoliopsida > Asterales > Asteraceae > Lactuca > Lactuca virosa. Next base: position 93,878,752 of record NC_136431.1, on the reverse strand, counting down.
TTTTAGTATATGTTATCGAACTTGTTGGACCGAGGATCGAGGCTCATGTCATTGCAATTTATAGACAGAAGTTCGAATTAAATAGCTTGGAAAACAGACTACTCAACCACCAAATTCAAGAGTTTTGGACCCCTTATGTTTGGTGATGTAATGTTAGCTTGTTTACCATCCAACTAAAAAATTGTAAATCATCACATCGGTGTTCAGGTCGGTTAAGTCTAAGGGTAATTTTGGTTTTTGTAATTGGAACGATTGGGCTTGTTGTCTATTTAATATCTTAAAATCGCCGTTTCGAAAAAACTAAAAATTGTGAATGGTAAAAAAGTTTGATTTTATATAAAATTCTATGAAACGGGAAACGACTCAAAAATCTTAGACTCTTATTCAAATTAAATTTGAAAGGTGAATTTCGAGAAACAAAAATGTATTATATTCTCATTTGATATAAACGATATATCTTTAGGTGCACGAACCGGATTTGTTATCCGCTTTCGAAAGTGTTATTGGTCACTGTTCAAAACTGACATGATTTCATGGTGGAATATTTGAATCGGTATTTAACGGTTTATAAACGAACATAAACCGGATATACAAAACGGGTTATGATGTTATCCAGTTATCCGATGGTTTTTGTATTTTCATAATTTAGTGTGCAAAAATTGTAGCGATTATTTAATTCTAATTATATATATAAAGAGAGAGACGATGGTTCATTTGAGATTTTTAAAAAAGTAGAAATCTTGATATTCAACCTTAGTTATATATTTTTAATTTGCCGCTCTAGCGCTCCAACATACCGGCGCAGTGGGGAGGTATAAGTATATGTCTAATCGTGAATGATTATACGACAGAGAGGTATAATAATTTATGATTATATATATATATATATATATATATATATATATATATATATATATATATATATATATGCCTGTTCAGAAACTAATTAATCATATATGATTATGGTGGTTGGTGGCGGCAGTGGTAGGGTCGGTGTCGGTGATGTTAGTGGTGGTGGCAATTGTGGTGGTGGGGGGAAAAGGAACAGACGACGCTGCAGTTAAGAAATTTATTTGTATAACTCTCACTCGTCGTGCTAGTACGATAGAGCGTTAAAGCATCATATAAGGTCATATCTAATGACTCTAACGTTACTAACGTAGCATCACTACTTGTGCCCACCACAAGTGGTCTTCTCGCATAGCACGACCAAAACATGATAAGGTCGTGACAAACACAACGTTGTCTAGTAACACACTAACACATATGTATAATTAAATGGTATAAGTGGGTATTACTAACATAGTCGAACTACTAGCAACAATGACAATTGTTGGATCCACTCCATTCTTCCTGTGCTAACAACTCGATCCTTCCTCCTTGGGTTATGGTAGTTTGTCATACAGCCACATCGCTACAGGTAACAACTCTACTAATTGGTTGCTCAGCCCCACGAAGGCTACAGTCCTTCTGTCAATTACCTTGATCAATTCCTTCTTAGATCTCAATACTAAAGTCGGTACTATGTCTAACGAGGTTCTCCAAACCAACTCTCTTATGCAATTTTACTTTATTCGGGCCCGATCGTTTATGGCCACTTAGGCCTAAACTTAGAGCCACTCTCCTAGACATCACTATTGATAGAATTAACGCAAAACGAATTTATAGTGTTAGCCATACTATCTACCCAACTACTAGTGCCTTAGCAACTTTGTGACTCCTCCCGATCCAAGTGTGAGTCCTATGATTCGGGTAGTATAGCCCTCTACTATCCTTTACACCTACTCATACTTGTCTCAAGAATTGTCTCGAAGTTTCCAAGTCACTTCCAACACTACACACGATGACCGCTAAACATATATATGTATGTGTCCCAACAAGCACATACAAAAGATCTTCCTAGACTCCACTAGGATGTTGCGTTTCTATCGACGCCCTACCTCATGAATATATGCTCTATCAAGCATACATTATACTTCCTAGACTCTCCTTTGAGGATTCCCTCCACTTCACCCTGCTATTAGCCGATGAAGAACTTCTATCAATATTAACTAATTATTGGATGAATACAATTACATGCGACTAAAATCAAAGAGTCCGTCGACTGAAATATCCGACAGTACAACGGTTGGACTCAGACGGGAGCAGGGCCGGCTCAACCAATTTGGGGGCTCTAAGTGAACCAAAAATTTTGGGGCCTTTGACATTTGGTATACTTAATGTTATAAACCCTCCTCCTTTATCCGGGCTTGGGACCGACAATAATAATCTAAAAAGTTTACAAATGGCGGAGTTAATTTCTTTTTTTTATGTTTATGATTTTTGTGAATATATTTTATGACATAAAGTTAAATTTTCTAGCATTTTTAGATGCAAATTCTTTAATGAAATTTTCATAATCAATTTCTTTTACTAACTGTTTTTCAATTGATAAAATAGCTAATCCATTTAATCTTTCTTGTGACATTGTAGATCTTAAATAATTTTTTAACAGTTTTAATTTAGAAAAACTTTTTTCTGCATAGGCAACAGTTACATGAATAGTTAACATAATCCTATAGGCAACATATGCATTTGGAAAAGAACTAAACTTTTTAATGTAATTAAGTATATTAATAATTGTATCATGCTCTAAATGTACAATATGTCTTAAAAGTTTTAGTTCATGAAATAAATCTAAACCATCAATATTTAAGCTATCATTATGCTTTAAAGATTTTTTCAAGATTTAAACAATGTTCTTTTAAAGTATTTTCATCAAATGATTTTAATTTGTCTATACTAAATAGAAACCAAAAATATTTTTGAACTCGTTAAATTGCTCAAATCTACTTTTAAGTGAAGTAATAGCTTTATCTACTATATATAAAAAGTAATCAGTTTTAAATAATTGAAGAGGAGTTTTAATAGTTTCATTAGCAACATTTTCATCATATCGTCTATTTCTTTGAATGATATGTTTTTAACGAAATTCAGGTTTTACGTTCATTTCTAAAGCCAATTCTTTTGCATAATCCAAAGCCTTTTCAAATCCGTTTTCTTTATATTCTTCAAAGAAACACAAAAGTGCATTTAGTTGATCTATAGCATCATCGATACACATATCACTTGATTGCAAGCTTTTACTAATAGTGTTAATAGCAAACAAAACATCATACCAAATAATCATTCCTAATAAAAATTCATAGTTTTCAAGTTCATATGTAGCTAAACATTTTGCCTCACTTTTAATTTTTTGATCTCCACAATTTTTGGATAATTGTAAAAGTGTTTTTCCTAATTGTGGTGCTTGAAATCTAATTGCTTTTACACTTTCTACCCTTCTTTCCCAACGAGTTTGTGATAATGATTTAAGTGTTTGGTTTGATATATTATCTTGTAATATTTTCCACCTTTGAGTTGATGAAGCAAATATCGATCGAATATATACGTTGTATAACTCCAAAAAATTCACTAGCTTTATCACACGAATTAGCCATATCACAAATTACTAAATTTAAACTATGACAACAACAAGGAGTGTAGAATGCTCTAGGGTTAATATCTAACAATCGATTCTGTACACCTTGATGTTTTCCTTTCATATTTGAATCATTGTCGTAACCTTTACCCCTAACATCATTTATATCTAGTCCTATATTTTTAATTTCATCAACTATAGCATCATATAAACCGTTACCGGTTGTATTATCTACAATTAAAAATCCTAGAAAGTACTCCTAAAAAAACTTCTATTGGAGTTGTTGATAGATCTAAACATCGTAAGATAATCGACATTTGTTCCTTATGACTTGTATCAGGAGTACAATCAAGTATTATTGAAAAGTATTTAGCTTCTTTTACTTTTTTTAATAATTTTAGTTTTAACTTCTTCTCCTAATAAACTAATAAGTTCGTTTTGCATATTATGTACAAGATAATGATTATAAATTTCTTTGTCATTAATTCTCCAATTAGATAATCAGATATAATAGAAAAATCAAAACCGAAAAGTGAAATTACAAGCATATTACCGTTTCAATGATAGCAGAATAGCATCAGATCATCAAAATCAATGGTTTTTAGCAATGGAGAAACCTTAACCGAGAATGAAGATTGAAGAAGGAAGAAGATCGTGAAGAACAGCAGTGTGCAACAATTCAGTGACTCAGTGAGACATCGACTCAACAGAAGAGTAGATTAGTAGAAGAAACGATTGGAGAAGGCTTAGCCGCTTAGAATCGAGAACGAGAATGCAGGAAAAAAATCGGAAGTTTAATCGCCTGTATGTAGTCGTCGCTTGAAGAACGGATCAACAATACGCGTGATTTTGGAAACTACTAAGCTTGGATCGAAAAAAAACGGGGTCCCTTACAATTGGGGGCTCTAAGCCCTACCTTAACTAATCAAACAATAAGGCCGGCCCTGGACGGGAGCTGCGCAATAACACCAAATCAAGCAATCTAAAATTATTTAATTTTTGGAGCATGTAACCTAACGTATATATGTCAAATAACTAATTAATATCAATAAATGTTCTAAGCAACAAATAACAAACAAATCTCTAAGCTATAAGGCTTCTTAAGCATCAGACAATTCTAACCGGTAATGCATCCATTAGGCTATCTGGTATCATTATGGATGAATAATTACCACTTCATCATCAAATCATTCCACGTATCTCTTGAAAAGGGGTTTGCGAATGAAATGCTAAGAATAAGCAAAAGAAAGAGAGAAAAAATTGGGGAAGGAAAGAGAAAAACTTGTCTCTCCTTCTAAACCTACGTGGATTGCTCCATTACATTCCACACCACAACTTGTTGGAAATAGTGTTCAACAGTGAAATATGTACCAAATCATCATCCACATCAACTTACATAACTTGTTGGAAATAATGTTCAACAGTGAAATATGTACCAAATCATCATCCACATCAACTTACATGTGTGTAGTCTTCACCATACCATTTAGCCTTACATAATTTATTTAGATTTTTAACAAAAAAAATCAAACCATCTTACTAACTAAAGACATAGATGGCACAAGAATTATTTGAAGGATGCCATCATTGAACATAATGCTTGCCGACGATGTTTTTTTTTTCTTTTTTTTGTCCTTTTAAAGACATAAAGAGCAAACAGTTTTGACCTTGATCTTAAAAACTCTTGAATTCTCTGCAACTTTATCTAAAAGTGGACCTTATTACGTTAATATTTAACATGCTTGATGGTACTTGGTTTTCTCGTAGTTTAAAAATGCATCCCATAAAGAGAGGCATCCACATTCTTATATATATTTCTTCTATTCCCCTCCAAACGAATAGGAACAAAACATTACTTTTAAAACGGTGGGTGTGGTATCACACCTTATCATATTTTTTGTCTGTCACGTCAACTTCATATATCATTTTTCGTTCATTCCACAAAACTGATAGGAATGTTACCATACTTTTTTTTTTTTTTTCAATTTTACTACTCACGTATATTTAAAACACAATAAGTCATAAAAATCAAACTGGGCATTTAAAAATCACAAACATAAAATAAATACGTGAAAATACTCACCTTGTAATTGTCGTGTCGGGTATGAACGTGTTCACCAAGAGATGCTTAGCCTATTTAAACCTTTAGCCCACTACAAATCATTTGTCCCAACTTGAATTATACTAAGCCCAAATTAAAGCTTTTCCCTTTTTGTTTTCTCCTGATCCATTTGAGTCGAAACTAAAAAAGCAACTTCCCTTTTATTTTCTTGTTTTCTTCCCTTTTTTTCTTTTTTTTTGTTTTGTTCCGGTGTGCATGCTGGGTCAAGCAAAGGTTATTAAAAAAAAAGGGTGCGACATAGCTTTCTCGTGCGGTGGCCTTACCGCGGTTAACACCCCCTGTCAGTGTCGTGTACGCACCGCTGCGGTGACACGTCATCACCACATTGTGCAGTATCCCTCTAGTCAGACCGGTTTGATTGCGATAATGAAAAGAGATTCAATATGACTTTTATCGTTAAGTATACCTAGGGCAGACCATAATGATCACTTGGATTTGCTAAAACGAACAATATATTATTAATATAATAATATGTGCACATGACATGTTACACTATATGCTAATATACATATTTTGCTGGTTGCGGAAAACTTTCTTGTGTGATAACCAGAGAGGCGAAAGCAACTGAACAAAGATTTTTCCGGTCATAATTGCACCATCAAGCAGAGGAGAGGAGTGATGAATATTCAGTATTAATATTGTGGGCCTAATAAACATACATGGCCAAGTAATTTAATTGAAGGAGATAATACGTACCTATAAATATCTCCTACGACAAACATAAAAACATAGATTAATGTTTGAAGATTTTTTTTTTTTTTTTATTTTGAAGTATCCCGGCCTAAATCTACCTCCTCTAATAAACAAAACCTATAATTTGCCACATGTCCCCTTTCTACATTGCAAACATGTCACGTGTCATCTAATGCATTTAATCCTATTTTATAAAATAAATAAAACTTAAAAAATTGCATAAATTGCATAAAGGTAGGAAAAATCCCGATTTATTTTCAGCTTTCTCATTTTCGGATCATATAACTTTCAATTCAAATTAAAAATCCATGTTTTTTTGGAAACAATAACAATTTACGTTCAATTTCACTGACTACAAATCTTATCTTTTTTAAACTCTTTTCAAGATTTAAATGAATCCCAACAAATCAGGAATTTCAATATAATATTCTAACTTCGTTTATATTGTGCTTTGTCGTCTTCAACATCCATTCCCATTATCAATTATAATTCTTCTTTCTCATCTTCAATATTACGATTTCTGCATACTGTCGACATAAGAAATCCGGTGAGTTCATCTTCATAACTCAAAATTTATAACCTTTTTGTGAAAATATATTAATACCAATGCAGTTCTGTTTGCTAAAAACATCTGTTGTGAAATCATTATTCGTTATTTGTGTTTTGATGTTCTTTGATGTTCTTTGAAGTGTGATTTTCATGGTTGTGTTGAACAGAAAA